>NC_138780.1:27251240-27508740 GCF_965119305.1 Pelophylax lessonae
AATAAGCTACTTTCAGCGAAACGCGTTGATCCATCAGCAGATACTATTTATACTAAGGTCATGTGACCTGTGATGTATATGCACTTTCAACCTCGATTGGATTCGTTTAAGTGGATTGCATGTATATTTCAATAAAATATTTATTTTTATTTTATTTTATATGTGGATACATATGTTTCTAGTATTTAACCGCTTTACCACTGCTCACTGTGCTGCTACTGCAGCACAGTGGCTCGTTATCGTCTGGCGACGTAGGTCTACGTCACCAGACATTTCCCTCTCTTGGCGGCGCACGCGCGCCGCCGAAGGCTCGCTCCCGCTGTTTTCAGTCACATTCGGGCCAGGGAAGGAGCGGTCGCCGCCGCTCTTCCCCGATTGTCGGGGAGTCTAGTTTGGAGATCCGCCCGCTTGTGTAAACAGAGCGGGTGGATCTCCTAAGTGACAGGCAGGGTCAGATTGCAGGGTTCAGCATACCTGAACCCTCGATCTGTCCTTGTGTCACTCAGTCACCTACCCCCCCCCCCCCACACGTTAGTAAGCACCAGGCATACATTAACCCCTCCCTCTCCAATAAAATTAACCCCTTCCCTGCCAGTGTCATTTTTACAGTAACAGTGCATATGTATAGCACTGATTACTGCAGTAATGTCACTGGTACCCCCAAAAGTGTCAAAAATGTCAGTCAAGGGTCCGATCTGTCCGCCGCAATGTTGCAGTCCCGCAAAAAAAAAAAAAAAAATCGCAGATCGCCGCCATTACGCGTTAAAAAAAAACACCAAAAATGACAAAAATCTTTCCCTTTGTTAGTAAACGCAATAACTTTTGCGCAAACCAATCAAAATACGCTTATTGTGATTTTTTTTACCAAACATGGGTAGCAGAAAACAAATTGGCCAAACATTTTTAAAAAAAATTGGTTTTTACATTTTTTTGGGGGGGAATTTCATATAAAAAAATGTTAAAAATATTGTTATTTTTTCAAAATAAACGCTCTTTTTTTTGTTTATAGCGCAAAAAGTAAAAATCGCACAGGTGATCAAATACCACCAAAAGAAAGCTCTATTTGTGGGGAAAAAAAGTACGTAAATTTCGTTTGGTTACGGCGTCGCACGACTGCGCAATTGTCAGTTAAAGTTGCACAGCGCTGAATCGCAAAAAGTGGCCCAGACGTAAGACAGCAAAATGCTCCGGTGGTAAAGTGGTTAAGAGGCACATTCAAATCCCCATTGTCCAGGTTTGATAGACAATTTTTCCTGCCGTTTTCCCCTCCCCCATTCCCCCTTTTAGTCCACTATCACACCTGGCTTACACTCTTTTTGTCTGCAGGTATATAGGTATTTCATCTGTGTATTGAGGTGAAGTTCAGCTTTAGGGACCGATTACATTTAGGCAATGTGGCAACATGCGCATTACTGCAAAGTACGTTGCATGTGTTGAGGCATTAAGATGTGGTTTTTAATAGCACCCAGCGCACTAAGGCATTGCGCATATCTTGCAATGCACTGCACAGTATGACGAAACTCCATAGTGAGATGCAGCAAAAAAGATTTAGCGTGTCCCATTTTTGGGATTTTCTTTGCATTCGAAGCCCTTTGACTTCAAGGGGCTGCCCCAATTCATTCGTTAATGTGTGACATAATTTAGGTTAACCGGTTGCCGCCTGCGCACAGTATATTTACTGCGGCAGTCAGCCCCGGCCAGGCAGAGTGACGTAGATCTACGTCACTCGCCTGTCACTGGAATTGGAGCCAATAGTGGGCGAGCGCGCGCCCGCCTCGGCTCGTTCAGGGAGGAGTGCGGGCGTGTGACCGGCGGACCCGATGTCCGCTGGTCATTCGCCGATCGTCGGTAGAGCGGGAGAAAGGCAGAGCGGCTTATGTAAACAAAGCCGCCTGTCATTCTCCCCTGTGTAAAAATGAAGATCAGACGGTTCTACTATGTAGAACCGTTGATCTTTGTTTTTACACCAATAGCCATGTCCCACTACAGTTAGAATCACGCCCCTAGGACACACTTAACCCCTCCCTGTCCAATACAGTTAACCCCTTCCCTGCCAGTGTCATTTTTGCAGTAACAGTGCATATATATAGCACTGATTACTGCAATGTCACTGGTACCCCCAAAAGTGTAAAAATGTCAGTCAAGGGTCCGATCTGTCCACCGCAATGTCGCAGTACCGCAAAATATATCGCAGATCGCCGCCATTACTCGTTAAAAAAAAAAAACACAAAAAACGACAGAAATCTTTCCCTTAGTTAGTAAACGCAATAACTTTTGCGCAAACCAATCAAAATACGCTTATTGCGATTTTTTTTTACCAAAAATATGTAGCATAAAACAATTTGGCCGAAAATGTTAAAACATTTTGATTTTTACATTTTTTGGGGGGGGGAATTTCATATAAAAAAATATTGTTATTTTTGCAAAAATTACGCTCTTTTTTGTTTATAGCGCATGATCAAAAAATCGCACAGGTGATCAAATACCACCAAAAGAAAGCTCTGTTTGTGGGAAAAAAAGGACGTGAAATTCGTTTAGGTACAGCGTCGCACGACCGCGCAATTGTCCGTTAAAGTCACGCAGTAAAAAAATCGCAAAAAAAACCCTGGTCAGGAAGGGGGGTAAAATCTTCCGGGGCTTAAGTGGTTAACGCATATGCATGAACACACCACACCAATGTACAAAGTAAATAGGTCCTAATGAAGACTGCCTGTGCAACACCAAGTGCCCCATGTTGGCGCCCATGTTCATGGGGAATTGCATGTAATTGTAGGAATGGCATTGTTCAGCCATGACTCTCATTGCATTACCTACAGTACAGTTTGTATGTGTGGTTGCAAATCTTTCATCGGAATTACATAATGAGCAGCTTCCCCCGTAAGGTAGCTGGGATGCGCAGACAGCTGGGGTGATAACACTCACAACAACATTCCGCAGTCAGCGGCTCAGCCAACGCATCTGTGCGAGTGGAACGCAGAGCAGCCATGTAATTATGTCATTAGATTTCCTAAACAATCCGAGGTCAGAGGTTTACCTCTGGGTTGATGTCGTTCCACGTAATGTGGCTAGAGGCTGGCCACACGTGTTACTGAGGTTTTACTGTTGTTACTTATTATGGTGTAATGCGGCGTGGAACTCATTTAATGGTAATCTATAAGGACCTCCCGAGATATTGTCAAACATCTATAAAACTATGAGGGCCCATTTAGATCTATGCATGTGCGTAGAGGTGCTTTTTTGTAGCATTCTCCCTTGTGCGTTGACATGCGTTATTGACGCACATTTACAATGTGTTTTTTAAGTTAGGATTTGGAGTTGACTACTCGTGGAAATGTGGACCAATGTGCGCCAATAATGCGAAGTCAACACCTCCAACATGGACTTCCATGAGTCTCTCAATGCACCCAGGGTCTGTTAACACAATATGTGTTGGCAGCCTTGCCCAATGCACTCCCAACGTAAAGACAAGGCAATTTGTCTCATGTCTTATTAGTTCAGCTAGCGGGCGACTGTCTCAAGCTTCCAGCACTTGTCTGAGGCAAATTACCGGCAATAGGAATGCAGAGGGAGGTGAAGCATGTAGCCAGAGAAGGGTGCTTTAATAGCAAAGCAGGCGTCTCCTTGCAACTACCAGCAAGAGGAATGGGAGGGAGGTGGCATGTTTAGCTGAAGATTGGTGCCTGATAGCAAGGCAGGTGTCTCCATATAAGCACCGGCAGGAGGAATGCGGAGGGAGGTAAGGCGTGTGGTCAGAAACTGGCTTTCGATGGCAAGACAGGTGTCTCCTAATAAGCACCGGCAAGAAAAATGCAGAGGGAGGTGGGGCTTGTAGTCAGAGATGGGAGCTTGATAGCTTTCTACTTGCAAACACTGCCAAGAGGAATGCAGAGTGAGGTGAAGCGTGTGGTCAGAAGCCGGGGATGGGCGCTCTATAGCAAAGCAGCCTTCTCCTTGCAAGCACTGGCAAGAGGAATGCAGAGGGAGGTAACGTGAGTAGCCAGAGATGGGGGCTGGATAGCAAGACATGTGTCGCCTTGCAAGCACCAGCAGGAGGAATGCAGAGTGAGATGAGGCGAGCAGCTGGAGATAGGTGCTCAAAAGCAAAGCAGCCATCTCCTTGCAAGCACTGGCAAGAGTAATGCGGAGGGAGGTGAAGCGTGTAGTAACAGAGGGGTGCTTGATAGCAAAGCATCTTTCTCCTTGCAAGCACCAGCAAGAGGAATGCTGAGGGGAGGCATGTAGCCAAAGTTGGGCGCTAGATAGAAAGGCGGGTGCCTCTTTGTAAGCACTGGCAAGAGGAATGCAGAGGTAGGTAAGGCATGTGGTCAGAGATGGATCTCAATAGCAAGGCAAGTGGGTGTCTCTTTGTAAGCACTGGCAAGAGGAATGCAGAGGGAGATGAGGCTTGTAGTCAGAGATAGGCGCTCAATAGAAAGGCAGGTGTCTCTTTGTAAGCACTGGCAAGAGGAATGCAGAGGTAGGTAAGGCATGTGGTCAGAGATGGATCTCAATAAGAAGGCAGGTGGGTGTCTCTTTGTAAGCAAGGCAAGTGGGTGTTTCTTTGTAAGCACTGGCAAGAGGAATGCAGAGGGAGGTGAGGCTTGTAGTCAGAGATGGGCGCTTGATAGCAAAGCAGCTTTCTCCTTGCAAGCACTGGCAAAAGGAATGCAGAGTGAGGGGAAGTGTGTAGCCGTAAGTCGGGGATTGGCGCTCTATAGCAAACAAGCCTTCTTCTTGCAAGCACTGGCAAGAGGAATGCAGAGGTAGGAGACATGAGTAGGCAGAGATGGGTGCTGGATAGCAAGGCAGGTGTCTCCTTGCAAGCTGTGGTGTCGGGGGGGGGGGGGGGGGGCGTACACTGAGGGTGTGTCCTAGCCAATATCGCAGCTAGTGTTACAGGGCACCCAGGAAGATGGGACAAAGTGCATGTAGTCACCAGGAACTTAATACTATAAAAAAGTGATACTACTAAGATTTAGTCATGCCCCTCCATTTCCCTTGCAAAGCAGCGGTGTCGGGCAGCCAAGCACCAAGAAGGGGCGCCATGGCCAACATTGCTGCTGGAAAGTGTAGTCATCAGGAATTAAATACTGTAAAAAAGTGATTCTTCTTTAATGTCTCAATCAGGCTGCTATCTAGGTTCCCCCGGGTGCTGCGGGTACAGGACCTACTTTGTCCTGGATCAGCATCATCAGTTGCCATGGCGTGGGCAGGCTGGCTGCCAGCACCATAGCAACCAGTGGCGCTCTAGAGCCAAGACGCACAGCGACATTGCTCGCTGTGGTGATGGCGGCCGGCTAGCCCTCACCAAGGCAATGCTTGATGCAGGGCTGTCCCAAGCATGCAGAAGAGAAAATGGGAGTTTGCCTTCCCCAAACCTCCTCCTCCTCCCACCCCCTGATGCACTGCTGGGATCAAAAGGTAGGGCTCTGTGATGGGGGGACTGTGTTATCGGGGGGCTCTGTGATGGTGAAGACTCTGCGGTGATGGGGCAGCTCTGTTCTGATGGGGAGGCTTTCATGTAATAGGGAATTGGTGTATAGAGGACTTCTGATGTGTAAAGAGGACTCTGATGTGTTTGGGGGCCTTTGACTGGAAGGGGTGAATGAAATGAAGAGGGTCTCTGATTTTATGGGGGGTCCTGTGATATTCAAGGGTGCTCTGATGTGAAGAGGAGCCTCTGATGTGACAGGAAGCCTCTGATTTTAGGAGGGACTCTGATGTGACGAGGTGCTCTAATGTGAGGGGGAAACTCTGATGTTTAGGAAAGACTTTGATGTGAAAGGGGGCTCTGATGTGACGAGGTGCTCTGAAGTGATAGGAGGACTCTGATGTAAAGAAAGGACTCTGAGTTCATGTGGGTGCTCTGATGTAAAGGAAGGCCTCTGATGTGACGAGGTGCTCTGATGTTAAGGGGGGGGACTCTGATGTGAAAGAAGGACTCTGATGTGAAGGGGGGCTTTGATGTGACGAGGTGTTCTGATGTGAAGGAAGGACGCTGAGATGACGGGTGCTCTGATGTGAAGGAAGGACTCTGATGTGAAGGGGAGCTCTGATGTTACGAGGTGCTGTGATGTGAAGGGGGGACTCTAGTGTGACAGGGTGCTCTGATGTGATGGTGGTGCTCTGATGATATGAAGAGGGGACTGTGATGTGAAGCTGGACTCTGCTGGGATGGGGGCTTCTGATGTAAAGGTTAGCCTCTGATATAAAGGGGATCCCTGAGACACCTTGGGACATTCCTGATCAGCATAAACAGCCAATAAAAAATGGCTCTTTACCACGTGACCAGCTGTGTCCAATCACAGCCGGTCACATGCACTGCCCTTGTGCACGCTGCTCGTGTGCGCCCCCAGGAGCACGCAGAGCGGAGATTGGGGATGAGGCGTTTCGCTCTGACACAGCCCATCCCCGATCAGGGTAAAGAGCCAAAACAATTGGCTCTTTACCACGTGACCGGCTGTGTCCAATCACAACAAGTCACAGAATGTAACCAAGCCGCGGTAACTGTGCCGGCAGCACTCATGCCGTCCCAGACTCTCCCACCAAAGACACACTTGTCTCTGTACTCCTCACCTGGTTGCCGCCACACACACTTGACACCATCTGAACCAAATAAGTTTATCTTGGTCTCATCAGACCACAGGAGATGGTTCCAGTAATCCATGTCCTTAGTCTGCTTGTCTTCAGCAAACTGTTTGCGGGCTTTATCTTTAGAAGAGGCTTCCTTCTGGGACGACAGCCATGCAGACCAATTTGATGCAGTGTGCGGCGTATGGTCTGAGCACTGACAGGCTGACCCCCCACCCCTTCAACCTCAGCAGCAATGCTGGCAGCACTCATATGTCTATTCCCAAAGACAACCTCTGGATGTGACGCTGAGCACGTGCACTCAGCTTCTTTGGTCGACCATGGCGAGGTCTGTTCTGAGTGGAACCTGTCCTGTTAAACCGCTGTATGGTCTTGGCCACCGTGTTGCAGCTCAGTTTCAGGATCTTGGCAATCTTCTTATAGCCTAGGCCATCTTTATATAGAGCATCAATTCTTTTTTCTAGATCCTCAGAGAGTTCTTTGCCATGAGGTGCCATGTTGGCTCAGTTTTCTTCATTCTGCCAGCCAGCTGTGTCACTGTATTTGGTCAGTGGGACTTACCCACCCTCAGGATACACTGATAATCGCTGTAGCTTATTGGCTGCATGCACTGATTGAATACTGGTTTTCCAACAGGATCGTTTGACAGAAGTTGGTTTAATGAGCAGTTTCTGTTGAACAGAGAGTCCAACACAAGGATCGAAATTTGGCCGGTTCCTGCTGAACTGGGAGAATTTATGCCAGATAGAATTGTGTTAGATTCAGCTTCATCTTGTGGATGAAGTCAGCAGTAAGCATACTCTTTGTATATACCGGCTCTAAGAAAGTATGTCATGGCAAACAATGGCATCTTACCACTTGCCTACTGGGCACTTTCACCCCCTCCCTGCTCAGGACAATTTTTAGCTTTCAGCGCTGTCACACATTGAATGACAATTGGGCGGTCATGCAATGCTGTACCCAAATTAAATTTAAATCTTTTTTTTTTTTAGGCAGATAGAGCTTTCTTTTGGTGGTATATAATTACCACTGGGGTTTTTATACTCTGGTAAACAAATGAAAAAAGGCAAAAATTTTGAAAAAAAAATGTTTTTCTTAGTTTCTGTTTTTTTGCACATAAGTAATCTTTCTGCTTCACTAATTGGCACTAATGAGGATACACTGATAAGGTGGCACTGATGGGCACTAAAGAGGAGGCACTGATAAGGTGGCACTGATGGGCACTAAAGAGGAGGCACTGATAAGGTGGAGGCACTGATGGGGACTGATGAGGCCACACTGATATGGTGCACTGACTGCCACTGATACACAGCACTGATAGGCAGCACTGATGGGCACTGATAGGCAGCACTGATAGGCAACACTGATGGGCACTGATAGGCTGCACTGATAGGCGGCACTGATAGGCTGCACCGATGGGCACTGATCAGGTGCCCTGATGGGCACTGATACACAGCACTGAAGGGCAACAATATGCAGCACTGATAGGCTGCATTGATGGGCACTGATAGGCGGCACTGATGGGCACTGATAGGCTGCACTGATGAGCGCTGATAGGCTGCACTGATAGGCTGCACTGATGGGCACTGATAGGCTAAACTGAGAGGCAGCACTGATGGGCACTGATAGGCTGCACTGATGGGCACTGATAGGCTGCACTAATGGGCACTGATAAGTGGCACTGATCACTAAATGTGTTCAATGTGCACCCCAGGTGCACACAGGGGGGTGTCAATAGACACCCTCCCAGAACCAGCCGAGGGTGCTGAAGCCATCATTTAGCTATAACGCGGTTGGCAAGTGGTTAAACAGAGCATGTGATGCTGAGCCCCCATAATTGAAGGAACTGAAATCCAATAAATGATACGGGCAGGACAGGGACAAATAGACAGGGAGGAAAGTACTAGATGATGCTGGACATCCTCCTCCCAGGAAATGAGGCAGGCTCTGACTTGTTACAGTTTCTAATGCCCCGTACACACGTGCAGATTTTCTGAAGACTTTTTCCTTCAGATTTACCTTTTCTATGTAGTGCAAGGGCCTGCCGGATTGCATACAAATTGAAAGTGTTTAGGTCTGACCTCATATTATATGGTTTTGGTAAGTCTGCAGACAAAAGTCTTCAGATAATCTGCATGTGTGTACGGGGCATAAGGCTGGCCATACATGATACAATTTTCTTCTATAGTTTTCCTTTAGATTTACAAAAAAACATATGTAGCTATATTTCCAGGCCTTGAGCCTGATGAGGGTCTGCCATTGTTACTGGTGACACCTCCAACACATTTAAATTGTGAACCCAAGTGTGAGAATTGAGACAATGACCACTTCGGCATCTTTGGTTGGTTTTGTTTATTGTATTTTGGGGATGGGAGAAGGGAATGAGTGGGATACTCCTCTGGCTCAACTAGGTTAACTGGGACTCTGTACAAAAATGCCTGTTGGTGCTGTCTTGACGCCAACTGAATGCCGACCAGCGCTTCCTGACGTTTGAAGATACTGCTTTGCTGAACTAGTGCTGGAACCTCGACTTTAACTTGTTTGTTAACTCAGAAGATCCAGGACTGTAGAATACTTGACTCCTGACACTCAATTTAGCTCAAAAGTCACTGAACAGCTCCCTCCAGCCCTTCACTGGCTGAGGTAGCTCCTTGTCAATGCTTGTGCCGCTGCAACTCTTAACTCTGTACACTACACACTGTACACTGACTCTTCAGGGCCCAACCGCTGGTGCCCCCTCTGACACTTCAGGGTCCTATGACCAGGCACCCCCTTTACAGCTAGCTGACTCCTTGATCCCTAGAACCTTCTCTGGACTGGTCCACTCTACACTTGGCAGACCTCTAGGGGCAGTTCAAAGTACTCACGACCTTGGCAGGCTTTCCTGGAACTGAACCCCTCTTCCTCCACTGGTCCTCGGCCCACCAGATCCCTACTGCAGCTCAACTTAGCATCCTCTGGATTCCCAGTGTAAGGTAAACCGGATTTCCTCCACCAGAAGGGCAGTACGGTCTTTCGCTCACGCTCATGCACATTGCACACCTGCACTCACCAATTAGCATTTGGCTCCCAGTAGCCTATTTAAACTGCTCTAGTACTGTGAGCAGTTGCTGAATGGTCTTCAGCTTGTTCCCATGGTTCTGAGACCTGATCTGTTGTTACTACTCACCTGTGTATGACCCGGCCTGCCTTTGGACTTTGCTTCTGCCCGTGCTCTTGCTCTGTTGCTTACTACCCTGACCTTGCTTAAACGGATCTGATCTGCCTGCTTACCCTGTACCGCGCTGCCCGGCTGTTATCGACCTTGGATTATCTTTTGGACTTGCTTGCTTGCTGATTCGGTACCTCACTGCCCGTTTTCTGCTGGCTACTGCTCCCACGCTCTGGTGCCAAGCTGCCACTGCACCCTGTTCCAAGAACTGTGACTACCAGCTGTACCCACCTACGGAGTGAACACCACCAGCTAGCCGCTACGGCTCTCGTGCCACTCCTTGCCTTACACTCTCTGTTCCCACCTTCAGGAGTGTCAGGCGGGAGGAGCAAGAGAGGCCTCCATAACATTCCAGTCTTCACCAGGTACGTGATACCCAGGTAGCCATCCGGAACACCCGATCCTTATGACAGGAGGAGAGACAGCCGTACTCTCCCTCCTGGGACTCTGCTTCCCGCCAAAGACGATGCGTCATGCGCTCCCCTCAAACTTATACCCACTCCCAGAATCCTCTGTGGCAGAATCTGCCTTCTGGGGTAGATACAGGCCTGGATGTGTCTCTGATTGGATTTCCTCCACTGCCCAATGAGAATCCTCTCATGGAGCCAGTGGGGAGACTCCTCTCTCAGCAGACACACCTGGGAGACATGACAGCCAGCTGAAATCATGGCCCTGCTGTTAGGCAGCCAAGGCCCACTATACTTTTACCTAGCACCTACCTTGTAGGGTGCTACACATATAATATGAGGTCAAACCTAAACACTTTAAATTCATATGCAATCAGGCAGACCCTTTCACTACATAGTTGAAGGTAAATCTAAAGGAAATTGAATAGGAAAATTGTATAATGTATAATTGTATAATGCACTTCAGTGACATTAGAGTAAGTCCAGTCTAGGGGAGGATCCCTAAAGGGAAGGGCCAGGGGCGTAACTACAGGGGTTGCAATTGCAACCGGGCCCCATGCTCCAGGGGGCCCGTGCAGCTCCACTGTATACCTGGATAGGAGGGGCGGCGGGGGCAGCATGTAGAGAAATCACTGTCCTCCTTTTTCCTCCTGTAGCTGCAGGAGGAAAATGGAGGAGATTGGTTCCTCTGTATGCTGCCCCCCGCCACTCCTAATATCCAGTTCACTTGTGTTCTGCTATCTCTGGGCCCCTGTGTGCTCCCCTGGTCCCCCCCCACTGGGCCAACTGCAGAACTTGTGAAAGGGTCCCACTGCGGGACCGTAATAAAGGGCCCCGCAATGAGAGGGAAGGGCCCCAGGATCAGTGGGAGGAGCCCCAGGCTTAAAGGGAAGGGCCCCGGCCAGGTGTCTGGGGGGCCCTGTTGTTTCTTGCACCGGGGCCCTAAAGGTTCTAGTTACGCCTCTGGGAAGGGCTAAGTTCATCTTTAAGGCCTTTTATTTGTGGAGCCTGGAGCTGGGCTTTAATACTAGATTGAGTGGTGTAGCTCTATTGATGCAAATCTGTACAATGCTAAACGGGGAACTAGAACAAAAGTCAGTATAAATATAAAAATATAATAAATATAGATAATCTATATATATATATATATATATATATATATACAGTGCATCCGAAAAATATTCACAGTACTTCACTTTTTCCACATCTTGTTATGTTACAGCCTTATTACAAAATGGACTAAATTCATTATTTTCCTTAAAATTGTACAAACAATCCCCCATAATGACAACATGAAAGACGTTTGTTTGAAAACTGCAAATTTATTAAAAATAAATATGAAAAAAATCACATGTACGTAAGTTTTCACAGCCTTTGCCATGACAGTCAAAATTGAGCTCAGGTGCATCCTGTTTCCACTGATCATCCTTGAGATGTTTCTACAACTTGATTGAAGTCCACCTGTGGTAAATTCAGTTGATTGGACATGATTTGGCACACACCTGTCTATATAAGGTCCCACAGTTAAGAGCCAAGCCATTAAGTCCAAGGAACTCTCTGTAGACCTCAGAGACAGGATTGTAGCGAGGCACAGATCTGGGGAAGTACAGAAAAATTTCTGCAGCATTGAAGGTCCCAATGAGCACAGTGGCCTCCATCATCCATAAATAGAAGAAGTTTGGAACCACCAGGACTCTTCCTAGAGCGGGCCGTCTGTCCAAACTGAGGGATCGGGGAAGAAGGGCCTTAAGGGCCATACACACTATAAGATTTTCTGAAGACTTTTTCCTTCAGATTTACCTTTTCTATGTAGTTCAAGGGCCTGCCAGATTGCATATAAATTGTAAGTGTTTAGGTATGACCTCATATTATATGGTTTTGGTAAATCTAAAGGAAAAAGTCTTCAGAAAATCTTATAGTGTGTACGGCTCATTAGTCAGGGAGGTGACCAAGAACCTGCTGGACACTCTGACACATTTCTCTGTGGAGAGACGAGAACCTTCCAGAAGAACAACCAAGCATTTCCCACCAGCAGTACCAGCCAGCACAGTACCAGCCAGCAGTGAGTACTATCCACCAGCAGAACCAGACAGCAGAACCCTCAGCAGTATCCACCAGCAGTACCCGCCAGCAGTACCAGCAGCAGTACCTGCCAGCAGTAACAGCAAGCAGTACCCGCCAGCAGTACCCACCAGCAGTACCAGACAGCAGTACCCGCCAGCATTTCCCACCAGCAGTACCAGCCAGCATTTCCCACCAGCAATACCAGCCAGCAGTAACCACCACCAACCAGTTGCGAGAAGCAACATCATCAATACCAGCTAACATCACACACCTCACCAAAGAGAAGCAGTTGCAGCCATCACATTAGGGGTGAGTTAATTAAATGTTTGACCAAATATAACAGGCTAATTTTTAAGTTGATAAATTTGTATGGCCCCCGAATTATGTTATAAATACCCAAATGGCCCTTTGCAGAAAAAAAGGTTCCCCACCCCTGGTGTAAAATACTTTTAACTATATAGTGTCTATAATACAGTGGGTAAAAAAAGTATTAAACAAGCTATCATTTTTCTAGGTAAATATACGGTATTTCTAAAGGTGCTATTGACATGAAATTTTCACGACATGCCGGTAACAACCCTTGCAATCCATACATACAAAGAAACCAAAACAAATAAGTTCCAGGTCTTTCTGAAGCTTTCCACAAGTGGTCCTTGGCTCTTGGAGAACTCTTCTAAAATTCTTTTCACTCCTCCTGCGAGGAGCACCGTGTTATGGTCGGTTTATGGTGAAATGGTGTTCTTTCTACTTCTGGATTATGGCACCAACAGTGCTCACTGGAACATTCAGAAGTTTAGAAATCCTTCTGTACCCAATGCCATCAGTATGTTTTGCAACAATAGGGTTGCAAAGGTCTTGAGAGAGCTCTTTGCTTTTACCCCTCATGAGATGTTTCTTGTGGGACACCTTGGTAATGAGACACCTTTTTATAGGCCATCAGTTGAGACTGAACCAGCTGATAATAATTTGCACTGACAAGGGGCAGGATTTGAGCACTGCACAATTTATGTTATTTAAGGGGCAGGATTGCTTTCGAATTACTGATAGATTTCAGCTGGTGCCTCAGCTTTCCATGCCTTTTTGCACCCCCCTTTCTTCCTGTTTTCAATATTTTTTTCCATGTGCCACTCCAGTTTATTAACCTAATTTCTGAATTTATTTGTTATGGTTTGTATGGATTGCAAGGGTTGTTACCGATATGTGGTGATAATTTCATGGCAGCAGCACCTTTAGAAATATACTTACCTAGAAAAATGGTGACGTGTTCAATACTTATTTTACCATAGATGTATGTGTATGTATGCATATATATATATATATATATATATATATATATATATATATATATATATATATATATATAGCTATAGTACCTTTTGTGCAGCAACCCATTTTTGATTTTTTCTATATTTGACCTGTGGGAGGGTCTGGTTGCTTGCACATACCTGGATCGCTGTAGTGCACCTCACCCTTTGGATTTAATACTATAAATATAATAAAATATGAAAATAATAACAATAATATAAAAAAGATTTATATATATATAAAATATATAATATATATATTTTTTTATAATATATATATAAAAAAAAAATATATATATATATATATATAATATATATAATTTATATATATAAATAAAACATTAAAAAAATAATAATAATATATTATCTATCTATCTATCTATCTATCTATCTATCTATCTATCTATCTATCTATCTATCTATCTATCTATCTATCTATCTATCTATCTATCTATCTATCTATCCATCTATCTCATAAATATTTTAAATATATATACAAAATACATAAATAAAAACAACAAATATATATTTTAAAAAAATGAATAAAAGAATGAGGATGGGATAGCTGGTTCTCATCCTACGCATTCGGTGTAGCTCAGCATAAATGAATTAATAGGCTCCGCCCCCTCCAGCAGGCGTCCAGTGTTATGATAAGCAGGTTCAGACTGTCAGAGAAAGGACAGCGCTGTCTGGAAGGATCCCCCAGCAAGTGCTGACCCCCAGCCCCCCCACTGAGCACACATTACAGCCAGGACAGAGTGACAATCACATCCAGACGGCAGATGTTTCCCGATGTTTCCCTCTCAGTGCAGAGGACGTATTTATTTGCACAGCTCTGCTCCATTCATACGAATATTACATCCACAGACATCAGACACAGATCAGACGTCTGGGGGTGTTTGTTGGGAGAAGCAATGATGAAAACATATTGTAAAACATCGATTTTATATCTGTGTTCATCCCGCACACACTCTGTACACTCAGCATAGCTGCCAACATGTCATAATGAGAATCCACTTGTAATGGGAATCACTTTGCTTCATAGCTGTTGTCAGCAGGGGGCGCTGTAAGGCTCATCACACATGTTACAACCTGATTGTACAATCCCAGCTGCCTATCCAATGTACAATGTGATTGTACAATTTCATTAAAGCTGGCTGTACACTACACAATATAAAAGAACAATCCCCTTAAAGCTTACCATACACTATACAATCTGATTGTGCGATGTCCTGGCCATACACTGTACAATCTTCTTTAGATCCACCATTACCTACAGAATGTAGTGCAAGGGCCTGCCTGATTTAATACATATTTAATGGATTGTGCAAGCTCAAGGATTGTAAAATGTTTTTTTTTCGATAGATTAACTGTCTGCTTGAAAATGCGATATGAAAATCAAAACGATCTTTTGATGCTCCATACACTTGAGCAGGCCATACACTTTACAATCAGACCGTGCAATCTCTGTTCAATCTCACTGAGATTTACAAAAAAGATGTAATATAAGGGCAGACCTGCACAATTTGCATCCAAACAGGCTGGCCCTTGTAATAAATAGTTGATGGCAGATCTGAAGGAGACAATCAGATTGTATAGTGTATGGCCTGCTTTAATGGTCAGATCAAATTGTTTACTTTCCTGCGACTGGCTTTTGCGTGTGGACTGATGAGAATATTTTCAATGATATCAGGTGAGATGAGGTGTTCTGTAGTTCACTGATTTCAATCACAAACACTAAGGCCACTTTCATACTTGTGCGACTTGGGACTGCAAAGTCGTATGACAAGTCGTACCCCATGATTTCCAATGAGTACCGTTCATATCTGTGCGACTTCAAAGTAGTCCCTGCACTATTGCATCCTTTGCAGCTATAACAGCTTCAACTCTTCTGGGAAGGCTGCCCACAAGGTTTAGGAGTGTCTTTGGGAATGTTTGACCATTCTTCCAGAAGCGCATTAGGTCAGGCACTGATGTTGGACTTGGGTTGAGGTCAGGACTCTGTGCAGGCCAGGCAAGTTCCTCCAGCCCAAACTCGCTCATCCATGTCTTTATGGACCTTGCTTTTTGCACTGATATGCAGTCATGTTGGAACAGGAAGGGGCCATCCCCAAACTGTTCCCACAAAGCTGGGAGCATGAAATTGTCCAAAATGTCTTGGTATGATGGCGCCTTAAGAGTTTCCTTCACTGGAACTAAGGAGCCAACCCCACACCATAATCCCCCCTCCACCAAATGATTTGGACCAGCACAAAGTAAGGTCCATAAAGACTTGGATGAGCGAGTTTGGGGTGGAGGAACTTGACTAGTCAGTATCCAAGCAGAGGTGGAGGCAGGTGGCAGGCCACAGAGAAGTCAATGTCTAGGAAGAGATCAAGGCAGGAGGCAGGCAAAAGGGTTGTCGGAATCCAGGCAGAGGTCAAGTCAAACAGCAGGCAAACAAGTAGATGGTATCCAGGCAGAGGTAGAGGCAGGCAGCAGGCCAGAGAGCAGAGATGTATAGTAACTAAGTAGAACTACTTCACTACTGTACTTAAGTACCGAAAGGCGGTATCTGTACTTTCCTAGAGTAGAATTTTTTTTCTCCTACTTCCACTTTTACTTCACTACATTTTTTCAATGATTTCAATACTTCTACTCCGATATTTTTTTTTTTGTGCTGCATAGTTACTCGTTACAATTATAAAAATTACCACTGCCAGAACAGTAGATGGCAGGTTTCATGAAGCTCAAAACATGTGTATTATCAGCGCATACGAACATAAATGCTACTGTATGTATAAATAAAAGCTGCATTTGAAATAATAAAAAACAATATGATGTTCAAACTTTTGACTTCTTTCTTTAATAACTACATAACACAGTACTTGTACTTTTACTTTCAGTACTTGAGTAGCAATTTTTTTTTCAAAACTACTGGTACTTTTACTTTCAGTACTTGAGTAGCAAAATTTTTAAAAAAAACTACTTGCAATACTTAAGTACAAAAAATGTTAAATACTTTAGTACTTCTACTCAAGTCACTTTTTGATTGAGCACTTCCACTTCTACTCAAGTCACTTTTTGATCGAGCACTTCCACTTCTACTCAAGTCACTTTTTGATCGAGCACTTCCACTTCTACTCAAGTCACTTTTTGATCGAGCACTTGTACTTTTACTCAAGTATGGGTTTCGAGTACTTTATACAACTCTGCCAGAGAGTAGTCAGTATTCAAGAAGAGGCCAAAGCAGTTGGTATCTAGGCAGAGGTGGAGGCAGGTGGCAAGCAAGAAAGTAGTGAATATCTAGGCAAAGGTTGAAGCAGGCAAGAGAGTTACAGGGACAGGCAAAGTCAGCATCTGGATAGGAGCTAGGAGGTGAAAGCAGAGTCAAGCAATACAGGTCAGCAACAGGCAAAGTGAGTATCTGGATAGGAGCTAGGAGGTGAAAGCAGAGTCAAGCAATACAGGTCAGCAACAGGCAAAGTGAGTATCTGGATAGGAGCTAGGAGGTGAAAGCAGAGTCAAGCAATACAGGTCAGCAACAGGCAAAGTGAGTATCTGGATAGGAGCTAGGAGGTGAAAGCAGAGTCAAGCAATACAGGTCAGCAACAGGCAAAGTAGGAACAACAGAATCCTAGGCAGATAGTAGTTGGCAAAGAGTCACAGCACCAACCACAATAAGGGAAGGAGCTTAAATAGACTTCAAAGTCTCTGAGCACGGCGAGCATCAGGGACATATGAAGACTAAGGGAAGTGCGCCAATACATAATAAGGGGTGTGCGCCATTGTACGTCACCACCATTGCCAAAAGGCCACAATCTGCCACACGTACATCCAAGACATAATGCAGGTGGATAGGACTGGCCATGGCCCTGGATGTACAAACATGGATCCTTGAGGTAACGCTCTCCCTGCTGACACAAGCGATGACAATCATTTTAGTCCTGACCATGAAAAATAAACAGGAAAATAAAATATATACAGCACAACCTACTAAAAATTCTCCTAGTAAGCAGATTCTACTCTACGTCTTCAAACACTCATCAGACGAGGGATGTAACGAGGAGAGGATATGTATGTTTCTTCATCACGGGAAACAGTGCACCCAGTTCATGCACAGGTCATGGTGACCTTGTCCAAAACACGTGTGACATCAGACGTTTATACAACTTCAATAGACTTTGGTGGTGGACATGAAAAAAGCAGCTATATAAACTTCCACTTACATTAAAGAGGATCAGGAAGGATCCAGGAAGTGGCCAGGAATATCTTCTAGAACTGGAAGGTGATGGGATATGGAGATCCCACCCAGTTTGGTGACCAACTCCTTCAGATTATGGCTGGACAATGGCAAAGAAGAAGCACACAGATCACATAATACCTCTGTTCTGCTGTCCTCTACAGCAGTGTTCCCCAACCCCCGGGCCGCGGACCGGTACCGGTCCATGGATCAAATGGTACCAGGCCGCCCAAGGAACTTCAAACTATTTTACTGTGGCGGCCGGGGCGCAGAGCACTCTGGGCCCGAGCCCGCCTATTGTGTGACAATAGCGAATGAAAATTCACTATTGTCACACGGATCCTCCTCCTGGCCAATCAGGGAGCGGGTCCTCCTTATTCCTGATTGGCCGAAAGGCAAAACTCATGCCATTGGCCGAGAAGGAGACGGGAGGACTGAGGACTCGAGGACACCCGGGGACTGAAGAGAAGCTGCCGTGAGGTAAGTGCACTGGTTTCGCGGGGGGAACGCTGGCATCTCTGCATTGAAAGTGGGGAACAATGGTCTCTCTGCATTGAATGGGGGCATCCTGTGGGCAATGTGCATTGATTGGGGGCATGCTGTGGGCACTGTGCATTGATTGGGGGCATGCTGTGGGCACTGTGCATTGATTGGGGGCACACTGTGGTCACTCTGCATTGACGTTGCCCCCCCCCCCCCTCAGCGGGCCACAGAAAAATGATCAAACGTTGACCGGTCCGCGGCGATAAAAAGGTTGGGGAGCACTGCTCTACAGTATACAGGTGGTCCCCGGACTACAAACATCCGACTTACAAACAACTGCTATTTATAAACCGAGAAAGCCAACAGGAAGTGAGAGGGAATCTACCCATAGGAAGGAAAATGCACTCCTTTAAGAGTTAGCATGGGAAAAAGGTGTCTCCACTGGGGGGGCCTAGCACCTGATGACAATACCATATGTAACCAGACACTATTCAGGAACAGCGCCACCCAGTGGCAGACTAGCTAACTGCACCTGCCTACACCCATCTGCATACTGATGGGAAGGGATTACTTGCTTAAACTGCTGTCTTTTACAGAATGCCTTGTTTTTTTTTTTTTTTTTTTATGAACACAGGGTGTTCTCTGATAGGACGCAGCAGAGATGCAGGGCGGTGGCATCAAAATCTCCACCTTATCCAATCAGAGAACACCTTGTATTCATTGAAAAAATAGAATTTGTTTTGTGAATCACGGTGGTGCCAAGTGACCCCCTATGGTCAGTATGCAGTGGGACAGCTACTTGGCACAGAACCCAAAAGATTGTGGCAATCACTGTAGCAGCTTCCCCAGAGGTCCATCCGGAATGAAACATGCAAACCTACATTGGTCCAAGCTGGACCTATGTAAATATATGCAATTAGGATTATGCCTACAGTTCAGCTTTAGGGGTCCTATTCTAAATGCCTGCAACAAGTAGACTATATATAGGAAGCTTACAGAGGACATTTGGCCAGATAACAGGTTCCAGTACCACTGATGGGTTTACAAAGGGGCACTCCATACTTAAGTCATAAGGGTCAAGGAAGGTTCTTGCAAAGTTGGACCAATTTAAGGACAGTTTAGACCAGTGTTTCTCAACCAGTGTTCCTCCTGAGGTTGCTACAGGTTTCTTGAACAGTAAAGTGATGGATTGAACTCCCACCTGCATTGACCACCAATGCAATTTTCCACCGAGCACCAGTGTCAGGAGATCACTTTTACACTGACCACAAATATTAGAGGACACCACAAATTTTTGCTTTGTGCCTTTCTTTTCTAAAGTTATTTATTTATAGAAAATTACTGAAAATAATTTTGTAGAGGTTGGTAACAAAATTATCTGCCCTGGTGTTGAATAGGCTGGGTACTCCACTTGGTTTTTAAACTTTTTCAACTTGTTGATCACACTAATGTACCATGAGCTGCAGGTTGGCTGACAGGGTCAACCACGGAATAAGTTCCTCAAATGTCAGCCAACATTTGTATAGCATTTGGCCAGCTTAAGAATGACATTCTGACCACCACTGTGACTGAGGACACCCTAGGCAAAACCTAATTTTGCTGCCCCCCTTGGCTCCTCTCCTGACTCGACCCCATTTGCCCTGCCCATGTATATGATAAAGGTGGCAGAGGTGGAGATTTTTTGTAATCCCCCAAAGTGATCCCCCTGAGTGCAACCCCCCCAATGTATTCCCCCAGTGTACTGCCTGCAATGTAACCCCCCCCCCCAGTTTTATCACCCAATGTAACTTCCCCATGTATTGCCCCCAACATAGCCCCGCCATATAATGCCTCCAATATAACCCCCCCCCGTGTAATGCCCCCAATGTAACCCCCCCTGTAATGCCCCCAATGTAACCCCCTATGTAATCTCCCCAGTGTAATGCCTCCTGTGTAATGTCCTCAATGTAAACACCCCCCCCAGTGTATATCTGCCCAGTGCGTATATTACTATGTAAATCTCCTCTCCCTTCATTTACAGACCTCAGATCAGCATGGCTCTGTCCACACAGATGTTCCTCCTTCTAGGCTCTGAGGTGTGTAATTGTGATAGGCAGACGGCACCTGTCCCTGCCTGTCACAATAATAGAGCGGGCAATTGCGGTGCTGGCTCCCGCAGAATATGCAAGCACTGGGCACTGGGACTACAGAGCTGTCTGCCTTACAATTCCTTCTTCCCTTCCCTCCCCGCACATTGCGGGGATCTACAGCAACTGCAGAGATCCCGGAGGGCCAAGGGAAGGAGGAAGATCTGTCGGGTGTCACCCGGATGCGGTTGGCACCCCTGCACCCCGATAGTGACACCACTGACCATCTGCCGCCTGTATGGGGAGAGACATAGAGCTTCACACGGCCGGAAGTCCCCTTTCTCTTCTCAGGCTGGCCCTAACCCGCACATCGAGGAGGAGGCACCTCTGACGCCCCTGACGCCCCGACTGATGTGTGCTTTAGGCTGGCGCCTACCTTGCCTATAGGTAGCGCCGGCCCTGAATGTAGGCAGTATTTTTCCTACCGATCTCCAACAATTTGGTTTTAGCAGGGGTTTCCCCAAGAACGTGAAAATTGTAAGGTTTCCTCAGAGGTAAAAAGGTTAAGAAACGTCAGTATAAACAGGACAGCATCATAAAAAAATTCTAAAAATGATAAAATCTCAAAACAATGTCCCAGGTGTTCCAAATAATTATTATATTTTTAGGTATACATATGTGGGTACACAGGGGAGCTTATCCAGCACTCGGTTATGAATACTTTGCACTGTGCTAGAGAACTAGAAACAGTACGAACGCAAATTCCTCATGAGGTGAACAAAAGAAGAAAAATAAAATAGCGTAGCTGTTTCTCAACATAACTCAAGTAATCTGTCAGCCACACAAAGCGGGGATATTGCCTAGAAATACAATAATACTGTGCTTGGCATGAATAACACATACTTTGAATAGTTCTACATGTCACACTGGAAAAAGGACAACTAAAAAAGTCACATGCTTTTTTTTAAATTATCATGACTACGCGCTTCTGCACCCTGCCATGATTAAGACATACCTGTGGCCTGAAAGCCGGACAGTTGCCATTTAGTAGACTGGGCACAACTACTGCCATAGGAGACTATGAATGTCCTATGAGGCCTGGTAGTGAGGAGGACCCCAATGTATAGACCTAATTTGGGTATATTGTTATTGCTACTTTTCAAGACCGTTGGCCTTGTGCTACCCTCTTCCTATACCAGTAGACTGGGTAGCCTTATGGCGCTTTTCCACTGCATGGAACCGAACGGTTCGGCTCGCTTTTGTGCTTTTCCACTGCTGGTACCGCATGGTATAGTGTAGGAACGGTTTGGTACGGTACGGTACGGCGGCGCTTTTCCACTGCATGGAACCGAACGGTACAGCTCTCAAAAACAGTACCTACTCGATTGTGGTTCCAAGAGGTACCATACCCGGTACCATATCCCACAATCCTTTGCATGCAGTCACTACTAGCCACAGATTGGTCAGAGAATCCCACCCACCCCGTTGTTATCCCACCCACTTAACTTTAGTACTACTTTAGTGGAAAAGCAAACCATACCGTACCGTACCGAACCGTTCCAACACCGTACCATGCGGTACCAGCAGTGGAAAAGCAAACCGGGCCAAGCAGGGCCGAGTAGAGTGGAGCCGGTACTTGCAGTGGAAACGTGCCATTGGTGTTGACCTTATGTAGCACTACTTCCTTGGGAGCTGCTGGAGACGGGTTCCCCTTGGTTACCCATAGCAACAGTACAATAGTTTAGCGACTTCAAAGTGCCTGGCTCAGTCAAGAAGCAGTCTAGGAGTTTTGGTTATTGTGATTTTATTGAGAACTTGGATAGGAGAAGGGTATGAGTGGGACACTCCAATTTGAATAAACTGCCAAAAATGCAAAATGCACAATTTGCTGGGATGTCTAGATATGATTGAGTGTGGCAAGGCCGCTGCTTCACCTTGTCACTAGCAATGAAGTAGTAATTAATGAACTGCTTTAGATAAGCTGTACTGTACTGCAGAACACCCTTCAGGGCCCTTCCTGGCACCCCCTTTGTTCCTACTCTTCAGGGCTTTCTACATGGCACCCTCTTTACTGTAATACTCTCTGTGTGAGCTAGCTCCTTGAACCCCTGACTTCACTGGAGTGGTCCCCCTTCCTGGCATGTCCCTTTGGCATGTCCCTCAGTACTCACGGACACTGTTTTTCCCAAGAGACTCTGCCAGCAGCTCCACCGTCAGTTACACCGGATCCTCTGCAGCTCAGCTCCACACCTGGTTCACTAGGCCGACCGCCTAAGCCCACCTTCCTCACACACTGCAGGAGGAGAGACAGCCGTCCACCTCCTCCTGGGACTCTGCTTCCCACCAAAGACACCCTGTCACACGTCTCCCCGGCTTTTATGAGCAATCCCAAGTTGCATTGCAAGAATGCCCTCCCACTGGGACTCCCACAAAAGCCAATGTGTCACTGGCTGGGTTTCCTTTTACTGTCCAACAAGCTCCCTTATTGGATACAGTGGGGACACTCCCTCAGACCCAGTGAATCACACCTGGAGACATGCAACAGGCAACCTAACAGATCAGCTCCCCTGATAAGCAGAAGGAGCAAATAGATGCGTTTTCCTAGCACCTACCTGGGACGGTGGTACACTTACAAGATCAGATGTCATAAAACACTGATGCTGGGGACAAAGAGGCGTAAAGAGATAGTTTGCCTACTTCCTATCAGTATCCTCAGTACCACCAACAACCGTTGGGAAAACAGTTGTACTATTAGTATGGATGGAGAGAAGCAAAACTCCTCAGGGGTTGATGTGGCAGAGGCATCCTCGGTCGTGCGGTGTGATGGTAATTGAAAGGGTCGAAGTCCTCACCATAAAATGTGTCTATGGTGTTAACAATATTGTTAATGGTTAATTTAACAATGGTGTTAAATGTTTTTTCTATACTTCTTATGACGTTGACCCTTCCATGACCATCTCACCACATGACCGAGGGTGTCTTTGCCACAGATTTTTTCTCTCAACCCATGAGTTCCACCCACCAGCTTAAAATCTCTCCTGAAGACCTAGGGCTGGGTTTACCAGGGGCATTGAGTGTGACCTTCCACTTCCTGTGTGGAGACAGATATATTCTCCACATGGCAAACTGGAAGGTTGTGTTTACCATGACTTCAACTCTTCCATGGCCATCACACCACACAACCAAGGACGCCTCTGCCACATCAACCCCCGAGAGATTATTTTTCACTATACGCATGAGTTCCACCCAAAAGCCTAATATCTCTCTTGAGGACCAAGGGTTGAGTTGCCCGGAGGCAACAAGTGCAACCGCCCACTTCCTGTGTGCAGACAGGGATATTCTCCTCATGGCAAACTGGAAGGTTGTGTTTACCATGACTCCAACCCTTCCATGACCATCGCACCACACAAGCAAGGGAGCCTCTACCACATCAACCCCCGAGAGATTATTTTTCACTATACGCATGAGTTCCACCCAAAAGCCTAATGTCTCTCCTGAAGACCTAGGGCTTGGTTTACCAGGGGCATTGAGTGTGACCTTCCACTTCCTGTGTGGAGACAGAGATATTTTCAACATGGCAAACTGGAAGGTTGTGTTTACCATGACTCCAACCCTTCCATGACCATCACACCACACAACCAATGGCGCCTCTACCACATCAACCCCCGAGAGATTATTTTTCACTATACCCATGAGTTCCACCCAAAAGCCTAATATCTCTCTTGAGGACCAAGGTTTTAGTTGCCCGGAGGCAACAAGTGCAACTGCCCACTTCCTGTGTGCAGACCGGGATATTCTCCTCATGCCAAACTGGAAGGTTGCGTTTACCATACATTTTGGTTACTCTAAATCTTACCAAATGCAAGTGCTTTTCATCTTCGTCAAATCATCACACTTTCAAAAATGCTGCATATTTAGTACAATATATTTCTTCACTTGTTTTCTCTTTTTTTTGGTTAACATCACTGCGTTTTTTTCCGGCCACAGCTCCTATGGAGGATTACCCCCTTACAAAAAGCACTGTTCTGGTAGCATTTTTGCTCTACATGTATGGGTTAAGCCAGCAATAAGATATGTGTATGGTCATGTGCTATCCCTGATAGCCATGTATCTCTTCATGATATGGAAAACTGAACAGTGCCATAAATGTAATCTGTAACCCCTAGTACAATCACCCAACAGATAGATGGGGATGGCATGTAGCAGATGCAAAGGGCTGTAACCTCACAAACTGGATCCCAAGTATAGCAAGTAGGTTGTAACCGCCTAACGAGCTTGGCAATGAATGCCCACT
This sequence comes from Pelophylax lessonae, assembly GCF_965119305.1. NCBI lineage: Eukaryota > Metazoa > Chordata > Amphibia > Anura > Ranidae > Pelophylax > Pelophylax lessonae. The sequence goes on from NC_138780.1 coordinate 27,275,883, forward strand.
TGCTTTGAGTGCAGGCAAATATGAATCCACCACCTAGGGGTGCTTTACCATGCTGTCTTGCACTCACTGTATATGTTAGAGATGCCCTATGCCTCATTGAGAAGAGGTGTATACATTTTGGAGAAGTGGTGGTCCTCACAGTGGATGGGAATCAGTGGTTTAAATTGACCATTTTGGTGGCTGCTCTTTGGCAACTGGGGTATCAGAAGGAATCCCTGGATCATAAAAATTTCAAAATCACATAAAAGTTAATACACTTTAAAAATAATTCAGCATATGCACTAATCAAAATATACACTATGTTCCCTTTAGCAGTAAAACACAAAAGAGAGGGCGCACCGACCTAGTGCATTACCATACATTAAATTTTATTTATATAGATAAATAATTGACAAGTGAATACGCACAAACACATGTCAAGTATAGGTATGTCTAAAGAAGCTGACAATATCGTCACCAAATCCACCATGATCCATTGATGTTATGGGAAGACCTCATTGCATACAGGAATGGCTGATGCATTTCGACGGTCAAGCCCTCTTCTTCAGAGCTTTACCCTCAAAATGTTTTAACCGTTCCAGTACGCTATGAGGTCTTCCCATACCATTAGCGGATCATGGTGGATTTAGAGGCCATCTCATCAGTTTTTTTTAGACATGCCTATTCTTGACATGTGTTTGTGAGTATTCATTTGTCACTTTTTTATCTGTTCAAATAAAATTGCGTTATGGTAATTCACTAGGTCGGTGCACCCTCTCTTTTGTGTTTTATAGTTTGCCTAAAGCCTCGTACACACGCAACGAATTTCCACCGACCGGTCGTCCGTCTTTTGTCCAGAGTGCGTGTCTGTTGGTTCAGGTTGGAATGTGCTCTAGACTGCACACAAAATTTTCCCGTACGACAGAATTCTATTTTAAGTGATGTCATGTGTTGGATTGCTTTCTTTGTGTTCTTTCATCCCTGAGCATGCCTAGTCTTGCTCATAAGATTTTTCCCCACCGAAATCTGTACTAATGACTAATGTTTTGGCGGTCAACAAAAATTATATAGCCTGCACACCAGGATTTTTTCGGCCGAAAAGTCGGAGTCGGTTGTCGGAAGCACCATACTAACAAGCTGAAAATCGGCAGATCGGTCGTCGGACGAAATTTCCCGGCCGAATTTCTTATCGTATGTAGTGTTGAGCGAACACAGACTGTATTATTCGGGTCCGTACCGGATAATTGTATTTTTGTTACCCGGACGCGGACCCGAAAACTTTACTGTATGTTCGGGTTTAAAATCCGTGTTCGGTAATTTTATTTCCTGTTTTGTATGTAATGGCGCGCTTTTAATGGCGGACTTTCAACAGCCAATCAACAAGCGTTTAACTGGTGTGCGCCATCACAGCCATGCCTACTAATGCATTAGGAGCTGTGATTGGCCAGCTGAAGCATGTGACCCAGGTCTTTATAAGCTCGAGAGACACAGCGCGGTGCGTCAGTCTGCTGTAGTGTAGGGAGAGAGCACACATCATAACAGTGCTGGCTGCTGCTGATTAGGGACAGACAGGGAAAAACAACATTGTGCTGAAAAGAATGCAGGGACAGGTCGGAGTGTAGGCAGGGAAAGATATTTGAGCATTTTAGGGACAGTCTGGAGAGATTAGGCAGGGAGAGATTAGGAGACACAGGACAGAACAATCGTCCGTTAGCGATCTACATCGATTTTGCTGTGTGGGGGGTGGTGCAGTGAACAATCTTTTTGCCCTCACTTGAGCCCACTGAGGAGGAGGAGGGAGAAACAAATATATTTTTATCAGTCTGTTGTGTGCAGCGTTCAGCTATATTTTACTACAGAGTGCTGTTCTAATCTGCTATTTAAAAATTACAAATTTAAAGGGGAATTTTTTTTTAAGAGCACTTGCCATGCTCTTAACTACATTTTCCTGCCATTTGCAGCACTCTAGCCCTTTCCATTGGTTTTTTAGAGCCATTTTAGTGCCTGAAAGTTCGGGGCCCCATTGACTTCAATGGGGTTCGGTGTCCGGGTAAAGTTCGAAAAAAGTCCAGGACACGGACCCGGACTTTTTTTTCAAGTTCGGCCAAACCCGCCAAACACGGACATCCGCTCAACTCTAATCGTGTGTACGGGGCTAAAAGGATACCCATAGGCCTGAGAGGTCAGAAAGACATTTGTGCATTTACAAGATTAGCTAGAAGGAGAGTTAATTTTCATCTTCAAGCACCACACCTAAGCACAGGAGGTTACTGTTTAAATACAGTGTTCGCTTTAACAGCTCAATGATGGGAGAGCATTGTGGTTAATCCTACCCATAAGCCTCTGCTGCAGCTCCAGTGTTGGCAGTTCAAGAAGGTATCAGAATAAAGTACAGCTCATGGCTTGGAAGTTCATTGGTGGAGTTTAGTAGAAAAACAACATTGGTTCCAGTAGACAAAGACTTTGCCTCCAGGGGGGTGATTAGTAATTAGTCTTTTGTAGACATTTTGCCTTTATTGTCAGTTTGTCAGCCCAAATAAACAGATCTGCAGACAGGGGGCTCTAAAAGGCCTGAGAAACATATGTGTAATCCCCAGATTAGGTCTACTCCCATTGCCGGGATTGTGATTGACAGCAAGATTGTAGGAATCTCTGATTCTAGTAGATGGGACCAGATTTTCCCCTTCACTCCCAGCTGTTGTTGAGCTACAGAACCAGATGTGTATTAGACTTTAGACAAATTGGAGACAAAAGTCAGAGATTGTAAAAGGAATGTATAGGCTTTTCAGTTTGTTTAGGTCAAAATGTAAAATAGATCATCTTGATGTACAGTAACTGGTGTTATTAATATTGCATAAAGCCGAACTGAGCTTTTAGCTTACGTCGAGGTACACCGAAGCAAACAAAAGGAGCTCCAAGTCTTAAGCAGCTCATAGATTATGGAGTTTTCTTTCCTCCCATCACCGGTGGAAAGAGCTAAAAATTTCCATTCCCCCATCAACACAGTCAATATTCATGGGGGAATTCCTCCCACAGTGTTATTGTGTTCTGCCGGTGGTGAGCCTTCCCCACCGGCAGAACATAATGATCACTGCCGGTGGTTATAGTCATCAACAGTGTTGCAAAAAATCCAACAGGCTGGCTGTACTGAAGTCGATTAATGGATTGACTTCAGTACAACCAGCCTGCCCATAGATGGATCCAAAATTTTGGCTGGCCACATTTCGATCCATCTATGACTATGACCAGTGCTGGTGCCAGTGCTGTATCTTGGCCTAGGCCGACAAGGCCCAGGCCTAGGGCGGCACTTTGCAGGGGGGCAGCAAAAAAGCTGCACACCACATGAAAAAAACCAGCCTTCTCCCGACTCCCACATGAAAAGGGTCCCTGCCGGCTTACGCTACACTTTTAGTTTAGTGCCAGTATTATGGGACGAATTGGGCCAGAGGGCAGGGTCCAGGAGGCAAATCAGTCTGGCACCCCCATAAGGCAGTCACACTGCTACCTGCTGGTATGATAGGCTGCACTAATGGGCACTGATAGGCTACACTGGTGGCCACTGATGGGGCTGTACTGATAGCCACTGATGAGGGCACACTGATATGTTGCACTGATAAGGCTGCACTAATGGACAGTAATGAGGCGGCACTGATGAGGCTGAACTTATGGGAACCGTTGGGAAAGCTATGCTGATGGGAACCGATAGACTGTGGTTGTGGTCTGTGGTGTACAAATGACAGGGCGGGTCATAAACCGCAAAGGGGTGTGGCATTTACAGGAAGGGGTGGGTCATATTTAAATTTGGGGGTGCGCAAACATAGTAAGGCCTAGGGTAGCACAAAACCTAAATACACCACTGGCTGGTGCAAGGATTTTTGACACCCTAGGCGACAATTAATTTTGCTGCCACTTGGCTCCGCCCCTGACTCCACCCCCCTTGATCAAAATTATAAATCGGAGAGAGGATCTTTCAAAGCCAATAGAACTGTTCAGTAGGCAACTCTTGGGAGAATAAATGGTAAATTGTGTTAAAAGTCCTGCGCTTTAAAATGATAAATGTGGCTATATATCCTTTTAACAAATAAATATTACAATATAGTGACCGAGAAATATAAAAAATGTATAAAGAAATAAATATATTGAAACGTGATAGCTGAAATATACCCGGCATATAGCCTAAATGGGTTCATGTAATCATTTTTAAAGCATAAAATTCTAAAATTGTGATATACACCTCTCTGTGTATCGTGCTGATATTCCCAATTAACAACACATATGTATCAAAACATATTAAATATGTAATAAACCTGGTGAAAGTAACTAAATAGAACTACTAGAGAGAACCCTTTGCAAACTTTCATATGTGGTGGAAGGATACATTCAAGACAATAATCCACACAGTTTCGAATAAGTATCAAAGTCCTTGATGTTACTGCATTCCAACCACCAATGTTCCGTTAACCCTGTCCTAGATGTTCTGCTGCTGCAATCATATAAGGGGGTTGATAGTGGCGTTCTCCCTTTCTTCTTATAATTCCCCTTAAGGGTGTGTGCTCACCTTAATAGATGTAATACTGCGCTCAGATAAGTTCCAACCCGATCCACAACGACAGAAACTGGATGTTAACCTCAAATTAATCCGCTCAGCTGTCCACTGGGGCCGGGCTCTCCCACCGCTCCACTGGGCTCTCCCACCGCTCCACTGGGCTCTCCCACCGCTCCACTGGGCTTTCCCACCGCTCCACTGGGCTTTCCCACCGCTCCACTGGGCTCTCCCACCGCTCCACTGGGCTCTCCCACCACTCCACTGGGCTCTCCCACCACTCCACTGGGCTCTCCCACCGCTCCACTGGGCTCTCCCACCTCTCCACTGGGCTCTCCCACCACTCCACTGGGCTCTCCCACCTCTCCACTGGGCTCTCCCACCACTCCACTGGGCTCTCCCACTGCTCAACTGGGCTCTCCCACCGCTCAACTGGGCTCTCCCACCGCTCAACTGGGCTCTCCCACTGCTCAACTGAGCTCTCCCACCGCTCCACTGGGCTCTCCCACCGCTCCACTGGACTCTCCCACTGCTCCACTGGGCTCTCCCACCTCTCCACTGGGCTCTCCCACCGCCCGACTGGGCTCTCCCACCACTCCACTGGGCTCTCCCACTGCAGCACTCTGATAGATCTCCTCCAAGTTGCTATAAATATATATATATATATATATATATATATATATATATATATATATATATATAGCAGCAAGGCGGCTCTCCTGTGCAGAATCACGTAACTGTACGAGATTCTGCAGTTCTGGGTCTGAGGCGTGCACGCGCGGCGGCAGCAACCCGCTCCCGCTGTTATTGGACAAAGCAGGAGCCAATCAGCAGGTCCGGCGGATGTTAACTCCTTCCCTGCCAGTGTCAATAGTACAGTGACAGTGCATTTTTTTAGCACTGATCACTGTATTGGTGTCACTGTTTCCCCCAAAAAGTGTCAAAAGTGTCATTAAGCCCCGATTCACATCAGTGCGATGACAGACATCGCATGTGATTTGGACCGCATACGATGTCTCTGCGATGCAAATTCAGTCATACAGATTGTAGGGCTTAATTTTCATCGTATTCGGACACAACACGCACAGGACCCTTTTTTGGGTCCGCAGCAGAATCGGATCGCATGGTGGTTCACACCTATACAATCCAATTCATGTCTGAACTGACAGTTCGCACTGCGATATGCAAACTGATCTGGGGGTGTTGTTAACTCTGTATTGACACCCCCAACGATTCGCATATGACAGTGGGAACTGTCTGGGATTTGAATGCGAAACGGGAACCCGCAGTAGATTCGCAGGGTTCCCGCATCGCATATATGTGAACTTAGTGTCCGATTTGTCTGCTGCAATGTCACAGTACCGCTATAAGTCCCTGAACACCACCATTACTAGTAAAAGAAATAAATAAATAAACATTTCATAAAATATCCCATAGTTTGTAGATGCGATAACTTTTGCACAAACCATTTAATATACACTTATTGGGGTTTTATTTTACTAAAAATATGTAGCAGAATATATATTGGCCTAAATTAATGAAGAAATTTGATTTTTTTTTTTTTTATTGGATGTGTTTTATAGCAGAAATTAAAAAATATTGTTTTTTTTTTTTTGTTTTTTTCAAAATTGTCGGTCTATTTTAATTTATAAAGCAAAAAATAAAAACCACAGAGGTGATCAAAAACCACCAAAAGAAAGTTCTATTTGTGGGAAAAAACGACAGACATTTTATGTTGGTACAGCGTTGCACGACTGCGCAACTGTCAGTTAAAGCAATGCAGTGGCGTATCGCAAAAAATGGCCTGGTCAGGAAAGGGGGTAAGCCTTTCGGAGCTGAAGTGGTTAAGGTTCAGTAGTAGGACATTGTGCAATTTATTTTGAAATCTGTATCTGATATGTATTGTATGTCCATAACATTTTAGATTTTTTTTTTTTTTTAACTGTTATGTTTGTTACTGCTTTTTGAGTGACTAAATATGTTAAATGTGAAAAGACTACGGGTTAGGGTATGTAGCACCCTCCTAGGTAGGTGCTAGCGAGAGAGTATAAATGTTGGCTCTGTCTGCCTATCAGAGGAGCAGCATGCAAATCTATATTGCTTTCTGCCTACCAGAGAGCAGGATCTGTGAGTTAGGTCTACTCTATGTGCTCAGTGTGTGAATCATCTGGTCTAGGGAGCGTTTCACACTGGTCCAATAGTGAGGCATATTGGACGGTGGAGGAAATCTGACCAATGGGTGCACAGGCTTTGATACAGCCCCAGTGATTGTCACAGACTGATTGTCTCGGTGCATTCTGGGATGTGGTATAAAAGCCAGGAGCACGTGTGCTGCAGGGTCTTTGGCTGGTGAAGGTGACGGCTGCCTCCTCCTCTGTAGCAGTGGCATGTGGTCACAGGCAGTCGGCCTGGGGACCAGGAAGGAAGGAGCTGAACCCAGAGGTCCATGAGAGCTGGCTGAGGGGGTAGAGACACTGGAGACCCTCTGAAAACAGTATTGTGAGTTAGAGCTGCACAATTCTGGCCAAAATGAGAATCACGATTTTTTAGCTTGGAATAAAGATCACGATTCTCTCACGATTCTCTGTGTAACAAAAAAAATTGGGATAACTTTACTGTTACGTTTTTTTTTTTTTCATTAAAGTTTATTAATTGCGTTTAAAAGACTGCTGCGCAAATACAGTGTGACATAAAATATTACAACAATCGCCATTTTATTCTGTAGGGTCTCTGCTAAAAAAATATATAAAATGTTTGGGGGTTCCAAGTACTTTTCTAGCAAAAAAATAACGGTTTTAACTTGCAAGCAACAAGTGTCAGAAGAGGTTAAACTTCCTTTCTCCCTGGCAGAGGGAAGGAAAAGATACAATGTAATCATTTTGTTTATAGTTACTGGGAGATTTAAAGCGGAGTTCCGGGCACAAAAAAGATTTTTTTTTTTTTTGTGCCCCTCCGCTAGGTATGCCTCACCTGAAAAGGAATTGGATAGTTATTTTTTTTTTTTGTTTACTCACCTTTTTATTGAAGATCGTAAATACTCACCTATGACAGCTTCCTCCTCCAGCGCCGAGGCTCACCCCGTCACTTCCTGCCTCGCGATGATTCCTGGGAGCTAAACGTCATAGCTCCCAGGAATCAATGCGCCGCACCGGCCCCGCTCGTCATTTCCGGGCGACGCCGCATTCCCCTGCTAAACAGCTTCTGGGCATGCCCAGAAGCTGTTTAGGAATGCGGCGCCGCACCGGAAGTGAGGAGAGGGGCCAGTGCGGCGCATTGATTCCTGGGAGCTATGACGTTTAGCTCCCAGGAATCATCAGAAAAAAATCGTTTCTCTGCCCGGAACTCCGCTTTAATGCTGATAGGCATTTGCTGGAGGAAAGATACAATGTAATCATTTTGTTTATAGTTACTGGGAGTTTTCCACAGCTGTTTTCTCTGCTCCCTCAGCTATGCAAAGAATCGAGCATATGTCAGGTCTAGATCGTCAGGGGGGCTGAATCGAGATCGCGATTTTCATACGATTAATCGTGCAGCTCTATTGTGAGTACAGGGGGTTGTGTCTAGGGGCCTGACCTGAGGGGGGCCGCACAAAGCAGTGACAATATTTTGGGGGGGGGGGGCTATTCAACGCCAACCCCCCACAGGAGATGGATGGGAAGGCGAACATTGATTCGCTATTGTCACACAACTGGGCCCACCCTTTTTTAAAGCCAATTAGGGCTTAAAAAAAAAAACACATTGAAATCCATGCGTCAGACGCCCTGCATGTAAAATAGGGCCAGGCGCAGAGTTTAAGGGGCGACCCCCCCGCACCCTATATAGACGGGAGGCCACTGGCACAGAGGCTCACATACTTCCTAATATTTATGTAACTAAAAACTCTGCACTAAAAACCAACAAACCTACATTTATAGGTTTAACTTCACCCCTCATATGTGATGGATCATAGTTGGTGAATATTAGTGGATCAGTGGTGATGGTCATGCATGTCATACTATCCTCATGTAAGTAGTACCTACAGTTCTGTGTAAGTTCCTTGAAGATTACAGGCTGCGGCGCACATCACCCTCTATTGAAGCCAACTCTGCTTGTTTGGTTCCAGGCAGACACTGTGAAATTTGGCTTAGTTCTATTTGGCACAGAATATTTGGCACCAAATAATATCAGCCCATAAACTCTTACCATGAATAGCTTTGTCTGCATATTTTATACTATACTTACAGTAAAACACCTGAAAAATTAATTTATCACACCCCAAAAAAGTAATAACTGCTAACTGACCTCTAAAATAGGTATAAACTCAAATTGGATAACATTTAGTTTGCTTAACCACTTGCCGACCACCGCAAGTAAATATACTGCGGCGGTCAGCCCCTCACAGGCAAAGTGACGTACCGGTACGTCACTAGCCTGTGAGGCTCTGGGGAGCGAGCGCGCGCCGCCGGAGGCGCGCTCCCGCGCGGTCACGGACCCCCCTGCACGTGTGAGCGGCAGACCCGATGTCCGCCGCTCACTCACGATCGTCCGTGACAGCCAGAGAAAGGCAGGCGGCTAGTGTAAACAAGCCGCCTGTCATTCTCCCCTGTGTAGAAACAGTGATCATACGGTTCTACTATGTAGGACCGTTGATCATTTTTCCTACACTTCAAGCCACAGCCAATCACAGTTAGAGTCACGCCCCTAGGGACACACACAGCCCCTCCCTCAAATAAAGTTAACCCCTTCACTACCAGTGTATTTTTACAGTAACAGTGCATATGTATAGCACTGATTACTGCAGTAATGTCACTGATAACCCCAAAAGTGTCAAAAATGTCAGTCAAGGGTCCGATCTGTCCGCCCCAATGTCGCAGTACCGCAAAAAAAAAAAAAAAACGCAGATCGCCGCCATTACGCGTTAAAAAAACAACAACAAAAATGTCAAAAATATTTCCCTTTGTTAGTAAACGCGATAACTTTTGCGCAAACCAATCAAAATACGCTTTTTGCGATTTTTTTTTTTTACCAAACATATGTAGCATAAAACAAATTGGCCGAAAATGTTAAAAAATTTTGATTTACATTTTTTTGGGGGAATTTCATATAAAAATGTGAAAAATATTGTTATTTTTGCAAAATTGACGCTCTTTTTTTGTTTATAGTGCATGATCAAAAAAAAAAAAAAATCGCACAGGTGATCAAATACCACCAAAAGAAAGCTCTATTTGTGGGAAAACTAGGACGTCAAATTAGTTTAGGTACAGCGTCGCGCGACCGCGCAATTGTCCGTTAAATTCACCTAATCGCAAAATACCCCCTGGTCAGGAAGGGGGTAAAATCTTCCGGGGCTTAAGTGGTTAAGCACTGTGTGTTACACAATTGTCACATTTATTTCCATAAAATGCTGTTTTCCCCCTTCCTTGATTTTTATTGCACCTTCATGCTGTTTATCTCCTCTGGCCTCTTTCAGCCATTTCTTGTCTACATGCAGTTACTCCAGTGTCAGCTGCATATCCTTGTTCTGGGCCAGCCTTCTGTGGTTAATGTGTGCTGTGCTGACATAGCTGCTTGTAGTGCCCACCATGGGTACATGTGACAAGGTGACAACACAGAAGTACATTTCTGAGACAGTTTGTTAGAGTGGTTCATTTGGGAATCACATACTACTTCATAATTACTTTCACAAAGTGTTGCATGATGGAATCACTTTAATGTGTGAGTTAGCACCCCTTGTGGCCAGAGACCAAACTACAGCACCAAGCGCCACACCGGAATGATAATGCCCCTCACCTGCCAGTGACACCTGTTCCGGCACTGACTATGAAGTCATTTTGAGGGAAAATAGCATGAAACACTGATTTGTCACCAGTTATTGATATACGCTACATTTTACACTTAATGTTCAACTCAAACGCATAGAGGGACACTGCTGTATACTTCGTGAGGCCTCACATTTATGGTCCAGACCCGGTCCATAGGAGGGCATTGCCATGTAGCTGGCCCTGACTTTGAGTCCCTGTTGCTTAGCTGGACAGATCAACAGTTCCCAACCAATGGTTGTAACTGTCCGCTTATCACTTTAAACCTTGTTCAGCACTTACTGCCAGATGGAACCTTTCTGCCTTCCTCTTGTTTCCCTGGGGAATGTTTTAATCATCAGACCACTCCTCCTTCCTCTTGTTTAGAGGCAAGGCTTTCTGTGACTCAGAATTCAGATGCAAAGCAAGTCAGCAGCACCTCATGGGAAGGCGATTGCTATGGAGGTTTTCTAAAGTTTAACCACTTGCCGTCTGCTCACTAGAGCTGTACTGCGGCAAAGTGGCTCTTGTAGGTCTGACGACGTAGACCTACGTCGGCAGACACTCCCCCTCCTCAGCGGCGCGCATGTGCCGCTGGAGGCTCGCTCCCGCTGTATTCAGTCACAGCGGGAGTCGGGCCAGGGGAGGAGCAGCGGTGATCGCCGCTGCTCTTCCCCGATCGTCGGGGATCGAGTGTGGAGATCCGCCCGCCTGTGTAAACACAAGCGGGCGGATCTCCTAAGTGACAGGCAGTGACAGATTGCAGGATTCAGCATAGCTGAACCCTGGATCTGTCCCTGTGTCACTCAGTCACCTCCCCCCACACACGTCAGTAAGCACCAGGCATACATTAACCCCTCCCTCTCCAATAAAATTAACCCCTTCCTTGCCAGTGTCATTTTTACAGTAACAGTGCATATGTATAGCACTGATTACTGTAGTAATGTCACTGGTAACCCCAAGAGTGTCAAAAATATCAGTCAAGGGTCCGATCTGTCCGCCGCAATGTCGCAGTCCCGCAAAAAAAATCGCAGATCGCCGCCATTACTCGTTAAAAAAAAAACCAACAAAAATGACAAAAATCCTTCCCTTAGTTAGTAAACGCAATAACTTTTGCGCAAACCAGTCAAAATACACTTTTTGCGATTTTTTTTTTTACCAAACATATGTAGCATAAAACAAATTGGCCTAAAATGTTAAAAAATTTTGATTTTTACATTTTTTTGGGGGGGAATTTCATGTAAAAAAAATAAGAAAAATATTGTTATTTTTGCAAAATTGACGCTCTTTTTTTGTTAATAGCGCATGATCAAAAAATCGCACAGGTGATCAAATACCACCAAAAGAAAGCTCTGTTTGTGGGGAAAAAAGGACGTCAAATTCAAAAAAGGACCGCAAAAAAAAAAAAAAAAACGCAGATCGCCGCCATTACGCGTTAAAAAAAAACAACAAAAATGACAAAAATCTTTCCCTTAGTTAGTAAACGCAATAACTTTTGCGCAAGCCAGTCAAAATACACTTTTTGCGATTTTTTTTTTTACCAAACATATGTAGCATAAAACAAATTGGCCTAAAATGTTAAAAAAATTAGATTTTTACATTTTTTTTGGGGGGGAAATTTCATATAAAAAAATGAGAAAAATATTGTTATTTTTGCAAAATTTACGCTCTTTTTTTGTTAATAGCGCATGATCAAAAAATCGCACAGGTGATCAAATACCACCAAAAGAAAGCTCTGTTTGTGGGAAAAAAAGGACGTCAAATTAATTTAGGTACAGCGTTGCACGACCGCGCAATTGTCCGTTAAAGTCACGCAGTGCCGAATCGCAAAATAGGCCCTGGTCAGGAAGGGGGTAAAATCTTCCGGGGCTTAAGTGGTTAAAGTAAAATTCCAGCAATCTTATTCTATGGTTTCCCTTGCCCACTTCTTGTATAAAAAATGTCAGAGCTTTGCTTTAAAGGAAAACTGCATTGACCTCTTCTAATGAGAAAAAAAAAAAGAACCATATGACATGCCGTATATATCTCTAACCTGACTTTGTGAAAGGCACCTGTTCTCTAACATATTATTTGTGTAAAATTCTGTTTTTCTTCTCAGCTGTAACCTGTTCTTTGCCAGCAAGAGAATGATTTATGACTGGACTGTAACATCTCCGGATTATTCTGGAGCCCCATACCACACGTCCTGGAAAGTTCTGACCCCAGATGTTGAATTCCTATCAAGTTTTGCTCTAATAGGAAAAGATATTCTGTTGATAGATAACACATCTCAGTTATTTATAGATACCTGTCATTTATAGAACATCAAGCATTTTTGCAGACTAAAGAAAAATGTTTTAGAGGATAGAGCTAATAACCTTCATCTGGATTTTTGGTGGAATGGATCTGGTGTACTGTCCCACAAAGAGTGAATTTTATGAGTATAAGTGGGCTTTTGACTTTCAAAATGCAGTTTATTGAAAAAAAAAAAAACAAGTGGAAGTACAAATAATCCAGCAGCATAAAACAAATTAGAAACACACTGAGCAAATGAGCACGTGAGATACAAGGAAAAACAGCATATCAATACAGGTGAATGTACAAGCAAAGAATAGAAACAGTAGGGAACATCAACCCCAAGGGAGGCAACCCGAAAAACCAAAGAGCATCACATACGACAAGATCCCACATCCAACCCCACAGGGGAAAACCCACTGTCCCAACCAAAGGGTGAGGCAAGCAGTGGGGGGTAGTTTCACACCTGCCCAGTACACGTATGGGAGTCCTCCACCCAGCGGCCCCACACCTTATCAAATTTTTTGGGGCACCCCTTGTGTAAACAAATCAAACGTTTGTAGGGAAGAGTGGAGTTAACCTCGGCCATCCAGAGGCGGAGAGTAGGAGGCTGTGTACGCATCCACATCTTTGCTACAAGCTTACGGGCATGGAAAAGTGTCTCATGTAAAAAAGTGGCAAGAAACTTATCAGCTATATCATCTGGAAAAAGGCCCAAAACACATTGTGCTAGGTCGACTTGGAGAGGTGAGCCCATGTGGTCATGAAGAAATGTGATGACCTGCAGCCAAAAGGTTTGCACCACGGGGCAGGACAAGAGGATATGCAAAAATGTGCCAGGGTGGGCACGACAGCGGGGACAGTCATCATCCACCCCCTCCCGATATTTAGCCATGCGAATGGGGGTGAGATATGCTTTATGTAGGATATACAATTGTGTCAACCGGTCTGATAGTTTAGGGGAGGACAATTTAGGGCTGTCCAAAATAGTATCCCAGTCAGAGTTGTCCAATTGAGGGACGTCAGAGCTCCATTTGCGTTGTAGATTCTCCACCACCCCTTCGACGCCACTCGAACGCAGCTCCATATACATAGCCAAGATCATCTTAGAAGGGTCATCACCCATAAGAATAGTGAGATCCGGGGCCTCAGCCAGGTCTGGAACCCCATCGGGAAACTGGGCTAGTAACGCATGCCTGAGCTGAAGATATCCGAAGTACATGTGGTGCGGGATCGCAAACCTAGCTGCCAGGGACTGAAAGGAGCATACCCCAGAGTATAAGTGGGCTTTTAAAGGTTTGGTTGAGACGTACTAAACATGGTTTAAAAGGAGTCTTTATAGGAGAATGTTTTATGAATGGATGAAGAACATGAGGCTCAGCTGAATGGAACCCAAAGACCTTCAGGGCAGCATCGCAGAATGGCTGCTAGCATTAAATAACCAAAACCTACATCATTGGCAATTGGTTGGTTCTGCTCCTAGCATCGGCTGATCCATCAATATTCAGTAGCTCAAACCAATTTTAAATTGTTTTCTAAAATTTTTAACAGTAAAATAGTACAGTTTTAGGTCTTTCTAATAAACACAATAGACAAGCACATAAGGCATAGGTTCTGGTAACCCCAATTAATGGACAGGCTCTCTGCCATGCTGCTACCAGCCTTTATACCTTATTGCCCTGAATATCCACCCCCTCTTGTGCTTGGTAAGGCAGACAGTAGCAGCAGGCTTTCCCAAAATAGGGTGTAGTGCTACCCCAGGAGGGGCCGCTAGTGATTGTGGTCTGTCTCCCACCCTGCACAGTCAGGCACATACATTTCCAGACACACTTTAGTCAAGAAACAGTCCTTGCACTTTGTTTTGTGGTTTTTTTTATTAGGAGAATAGAACTTGGATGGGGATAAGGTGCATATGGGATGCCCAATTGATTGAAGATAGGAAATTTTGGGACTGAACTATATACACCACCGGTATATACTGTACATCCTCTTCTCTTCTCCTCCAGCACATACACTTGCTTGCAAACTATTACTCCCAAGACCAACTAACACTGAGGTAGGGGCCTGACACTGCCTCAGCCAGGCCCAAAGCAAATGCCCTTTGCAGGCAGGGACCAGGGGCCCCTATGGTGTAGCAAAAATGGTAGTAGTTCTTAGTGCTAGCTATCTCACAGGTGGGTACTGCTCCTAGTACCCCCGCTTCAGGCCCTGCCAACCCTCCTGTTTTCAGCTGCCTCTTTCCACTGCCTGTCCCCCCACCGTCCTCCTGACTGGCTCTGCATCCACCCCAGACTGCTCCATTCTAGTCCTCTCAGGCTTACCTCCCAGTCCTCCTTACTGTGTATCACTCACCAGTCCTCTTGGCTGTTCCTGTTGCTTCTGGAGACTTGCCCGGCAGTGTTCTCCCACTGTCCTCTACTTGCTCCTGTGTCTCTTATCCAGGAAACCTCCTTGTGTTTTAAGAGGGTCCTGTCTGCACCCGAGCCCAGGCCCAAGGTCACCACCCCAGAGTGGGGAGTTCCCTCAAAGGCCATCGACAGCCTAACACTCCATCTCTATCTTCTACCCGAACACCACTCTTCCCCAGCTGGGGTGACCCTGGGTATTTAACGGAGCCTTCCCAACTGCCAATCCAGGATTGGTCAGGGCCCTCAGAATACTCCAGGCAACTCCTCCTTACTTCCCCTCTAATTCTTCTAGAAGGTACCAAAACATTGGAGAAGTCTCAGTGATGCTGCCTGTGAGTCATCCAGCTCTCCCTGGATTTCCGGACAACCCAAGACAAAACACAGACGCTCTTGGCTGCCAGTCAAGCCTGCAAAAATGTACCTACACTTAAACACCAAAAACCTATCTAAAATTCTAGCACTAGAGGGTGCTACAAGGGCAAGAGGAGACATTGCCGAATTATGAGTGGAAAAGTGTTGACTGACAGTGTTTGATATTGGAGAAGTAATTGAACTGAAGATGTTTGCCTGTCTTTTGCTATTCAGTAAGGAAAATAAAGACCGTTGGACTGGACTCACGTAATTTTGTACTGTTGGTCGATACTTGGGAACTGTAAGTAAAGTAGGCCCCTGGATCCTTCAGAAAAGGGGCAGAAGATGTCCCAGCTTTGTCTATGTGTTATAAAGACATGAGTTACACAGACTCTCTCCGGGATTAGTTCACATTTGTGAAGTTAGGCTTGTACTGACTAATGGTACCCGAGAAGCTAAACATTGTACCCATGTTGGCTTGGCCCTGCCTACAAACATACATACCTTGTAGAATTCCTTGGGAACCTCCAAGAACTCTATCTTGCAAAAGCTCAGCCAGTAGCTGTAGTCAAGAGCTTTGGCCCTCTCTTGTCTCTTTAATGGCCCATAACTCAGATGGCGTCATTGACACAAAACTTCGAGTTCTTAACCAGAAGAACTGTCCAAAATCTGCAAAAATAGCTCATTGGGTCTAGGGAACTGCTTATGTGTTATATGGCAGAGGACCAAATGTGTACTGGCAATAGTGGGTGCGTTCTTTTAATATCACCTGTCTGTTTAGTGCTGTTAAGCTGAAGGTTCACTTTACAAAATAACAAAAAAAACTGGGGGGTCAGAATTGAATTTCAAACATGGTGGATTGACTCACTCATGTCAATTTAACCACTTGCCGACCGCCGCACGACTATTTACTGCGGCGGTCAGCCCCTCACAGGCAGAGTGACGTAGTACTACATCGCTAGCCTGTGAGGGTCTAGGGAGCGAGCGCGTGCCCCCGGAGGCGCGCTCCCGCTCCCGAGTGGTCACAGACCCCCCCGCACGTGTGACCGGCGGACCCGATCGTCCGCCGGTCACTAGCGATCGTCGGTGGAGAGGGAGAAAGGCAGGCGGCTAATGTAAACAAGCCGCCTGTCATTCTCCCCGGTGTATGAATGGTGATCATACCGTTCTACTATGTAGAACCGTTGATCACTGTTCATACATCTCAAGCCACAGCCAATCACAGTTAGAATCACACCCCTAGGGACGTTAACCCCTTCACTGCCAGTGTAATTTTACAGTAACACTGCATATGTATAGCACTGATTACTGTAGAAATGTCACCGGTAATCCCAAAAATGTCAGTCAAGTATCCGATCTGTCCGCCGCAATGTCGCAGTACCGCAAAAAAAATCGCAGATCGCCACCATTACGCGTTAAAAAAAAACAACAAAAATGACAAAAATCTTTCCCTTTGTTAGTAAACGCGATAACTTTTGCGCAAACCAATCAAAATACGCTTTTTGCGATTTTTTTTTACCAAACATATGTAGCATAAAACAAATTGGCTGAAAATGTTAAAAAATTTTGATTTTTACATTTTTTTGGGGGGGGGAATTTCATATAAAAAAATGTGAAAAATATTGTTATTTTTGCAAAATTGACGCTCTTTTTTTGTTTATAGCGCATGATCAAAAAATCGCACAGGTGATCAAATACCACCAAAAGAAAGCTCTGTTTGTGGGAAAAAAGGACGTCAAATTCGTTTGGGTACAGCGTCGCATGACCGGCGCAATTGTCCGTTAAAGTCACGCAGTGCCGAATCGCAAAATAGGCCCTGGTCAGGAAGGGGGTAAAATCTTCAGAGGCTTAAGTGGTTAAAGCACATGCCTTAAAGTGTAACTCCACTTTTGAGGGGAAAAAAATTATCAAAAAAAAAATTGTATAGCATATACAATTGCGACTTAAGTCATATTGTAATTAAATGTTATTAAAAATGACCTTTCTATATTCTCTATATATGAAACTACTTTACCACTAGATCCTAAACTGTGTCTTCTCAATACCTATGACTCTATAGTACCCGACGAGGCGGTGGATTCTATAACTATATTGCTTTACATGGCCCGGAAAGTAATTGCCCAAAAATGGATGTCTTCAATACTCCAACAACTGTGGAGTTGAAAAAATAAGTTATTCTTATTTCCATAGAGAAAAGCTCAAATATCAACATAGGAATTGTACCTGAACATTTGATAGATTATGGTGGTTGCCCTTGGCTGGTGGTTGCTGGCCTGGCACCATTCCACCTGATCTCTGATAGGTTACTTTTCTTCTGAGCACAGAGTCCTAACACACATTTCCAATTCTGGCACTCTGTTATTGGAGAGATCTTATTGCAATGCAAGACGACTGTAGCCGTTAAGTGTTATGTTCTATTTGTGCAAGTTAAGGTAACATAGGATGTAGTTATTGAATGGTTATGGGTCAATGCTCATACAGTGTACCTGCTCAGCTGGAAAAATATAAGTGACTTGTTGGATGTAACTTTGCATTATGTTAGCGCTCTTTACCTTGTTACCAAACAAGCCAATGTCTGTTATTAACCACTTAAGCCCCGGAAGATTTTACCCCCTTCCTGACCAGGCCCTATTTTGCGATTCGGCACTGCGTGACTTTAACGGACAATTGCGCGGTCATGCGACGCTGTACCTAAACGAATTTGACGTCCTTTTTTTTCCCACAAACAGAGCTTTCCTTTGGTGGTATTTGATCACCTGTGCGATTTTTGATCATGCGCTATAAACAAAAAAAAAAGTGACAATTTTGCAAAAATAATATTTTCATATTTTTTATATGAAATTCCCCCCCAAAAAATGTAAAAATCTAAATTTTTTAACATTTTAGGCAAATTTGTTTTCTGCTACATATGTTTGGTAAAAAAAAAAATCGCAAAAAGCGTATTTTGATTGGTGTGCACAAAGTAAAGTAAAGTAACTAAGGGAAAAGATTTTTGTAATTTTTGTTGTTTTTTTTAACATGTAATGGCGGCGATCTGCGATTTTTTTTTTGCGGGACTGAGACATTGCGGCGGACAGATCGGACCCTTGACTGACATTTTTGACACTTTTGGGGTTACCAGTGACATTACTGCAGTAATCAGTGCTATACATATGCACTGTTACTGTAAAAATGACACTGGCAGCGAAGGAGTTAACTTTATTGGAGAGGGAGGGGTTAAGTGTGTCCCTAGGGGCATGCTTCTAACTGTGATTGGATGTGGTTGGTTGTGTAACAACAGAGATATACGATCCTGCATAGCAGGACCGTATGATCTCTGTTCTTAAACAGGGAAGAATGACAGGTGGCTTTGTTTACATTAGCCGCCTGCCTTTCTCCCTTCACAGTGGATGATCGCAAGTGACCGGCGGACATCGGGTCCACCGGTCACACGCGCGGGGGGGGTCCATGACCGAGCGGGGGCAGGAGCGCGCCTCCGGCGGTGCCCGCTCACCCCCTAGGCGGGAGCGCGCCTCCGGCGGCGCGCGCTCACCCCCTGGAGCCTAACAGGCTAGCGACGTAGTACTACGTCGCTTTGCCTGTGAGGGGCTGACTGCCGCAGTAAATATACTGTGGGCGGTCGACAAGTGGTTAAATATGGTAGTCCAAATGCTTACGGAAGCTGCTTCTGGTGTCTTTGTTTGGATTACTTGAAATGTCACTGTATGCCTGCATGCCTTTCTTAGTTTGTTGTGTGTAAAGTACCGCGACTGCAGTTGCGTGTTTAAAAATAATAAAATTTTATTAATAAAAATGAGCTGATTTGAAAAAAAAAATGACCTTTCCTTTCTAATCTGCAGTGCTGTCATTTTCCATAAATTGCAATGCAATGTGGCTACCTGGAGGCATGCCACTTTCCTCATTAGAGCCCTGCAGATGCAGCAGCTGATTGATTATTATAAAACCACTCTCATTCACCCAGTACATGGACACAGACAAACAAACAGCTATTTCTTCAGAATAACAAAAGGTAGGAATCTGCAACAAAGTTTGGTAAAATCCTTGTAATGCACATTGATCTCCCAGAGGGGAATGTTTTTTTTTCAATAAAAGTAGAGTTACCCTTTCGATAAAAATAATTTTTAGGCACACTTTACAACAAATCCGAAAGGTCTTTTCCCTGCAATAAACTAGCAGTCCAGGGTTTGTGGTTGGTTGCAGTGTCGGCAGAAAGCTGTTTAAATTCTTTACAAGTGCAAATTGGCTGGATCAAATGGATAATCTAGAGAATTCTAGATAATGCTGATCATGCCAGCAGTACTTATACAAAGCAGATATCAATTGATGTGGTGGGGCTTGCAGTAACATGAAAACATTGGTTTTATAAGAAGTGATTTCCCCTATCTGGATTACACCTCTGTAAACGGACTCTTGGAAAGCCGATAGGGGCTGCAGATCTTATATGTACAGTAGTGCAGTCTGTTGGAGATATTCCATGGGTGCGAGATGCAAAGGAGAGATCAAAGTGCTAGAAATAACCTCAAACAAGAGGAGAGATTCCACAGTACTTGGTTTTCTTGGACTAACTTTTCAAGCTTGTCTACATACGTATAAAGGTATGTTAACTTTCTCAGGTACTAAATAGACTGGGACTTTTTTGCCTGGCCAACTAGAGCCAAATACGAAACAGGGGATCAATAAGTAGAGCGAGTACAGTGTCTCTCTTTGACGCAGTTATCTGTTGCTATTTCATACATGAGTCCTCTATCTACACTCCTGAACTCTGCACTCTGTATGTAGCACACTCCTGAACTCTGCACTCTGTACATAATGCACTCCTGAACTCTGCACTCTGTATGTAGCGCACTCCTGAACTCTGTACGTAATGTACTCCAGAACTCTGCACTCTGTAAGTAAATCACTCCTGAACTCTGCACTCTGTATGTAGCACACTCCTGAACTCTGCACTCTGTACATAATGCACTCTTGAACTCTGCGCTCTGTACGTAGCACACTCCTGAACTCTGCAATCGGTACGTAGCGCACTCCTGAACTCTGCACTCTGTATGTAACGCATCCCAGATACAATCAGCCCTTTAAGGGTAACCATACTGCTGATGCGGTGGCCTGCAATGAATTTGAGTTTGAAACCCCTGTTTTAGAAGTTGGTAACATGACGGCCAGTTCCCTCTCGTGGCTGGAATACATGTCGCCATCTTGCAGGCCATCAGAATCTACTGACTCTTCTAGCTGAAGGGATGGCCTCCCCACAGGTCAGGCCCCTTGACACAGATCTGTACTCACTGTATGCAGAATCACAGAATCAGATCCTTTCCATTGTCTCCCTTCCAGTCAGCTCTGCAGGACCTCTGGGTTCATTTCCTGAGGCCACATGGCAATTTTTACAGAGGAGGAGGCAGCTGGTGCTGGTACTGGTCACTGGTGCTGGTACTGGTCACTGGTGCTGGTACTGGTCACTGCTGGTACTGGTCACTGGTGCTGCTCTCTGGTGCGTGCTAGCTTCTGGGTTAGATCACAGAGTTGGTTAGAGGAGGTTACAGATGCCTGGCGAGGTCACTGTGTTGTGGACAATCCGATGGCGCACGCCAAAATGCCTCCTGGAGTAAACGCATGTGGCTGAAGTAGAGAGCAAAGCCGCTGCTTCCTCTCTGCCGCTCCTCCCACAGGCAGAGTGCATGTGATATCATTCCGCCTGTGAGCCGGTCCCCCCCCCTTTTTTTTTTCTCTTCCCTCCCCCTTCTTCTCCCTCACTAACTTCTGCTTCTCCTCTTTTTCTCCACTCCTTTACTTTCTCTTCTCTTTCTGCAGAGTGGCAATATTTTTTTGCCCCACTCTTAAAATGGCACGAGGTGACGGTCATACGGATATTTTGTGGATTGGCTCTGAACATATACTGTGTTATATATGTAGCACTACTGCCAGACATCCCAACCTGCAAAACTCATTTCAGGGAGGTGGCAAACTCATTTCAGGGAGGTGGCACTCCGCGACGCCGCCCGCCCCCCACCAATTTAACACAACTAGAGGATGATAAAATTAAATGTAATCAGTATACAGAAGTTTACTTCTTCTGAGAGATATTAAAGGAACACTCTAACCTGGTCTGGCCTGGTCACTGGTGCTGGCCTGGACACTGGTGCTGGCCTGGACACTGATGCTGGTAAACTGGTCACTGGTGCTGGCCTGGTCACTGGTGCTGGTAAACTGGACCTGGTAAATTGGTCACTGGTGCTGGTAAACTGGTCACTAGTGCTGGCCTGGTCACTGGTGCTGGTACTGGTCACTGGTGCTGGCCTGGTCACTGGTGCTGGTACTGGTCACTGGTGCTGGCCTGGTTACTGGTGCTGGTACTGATCACTGGTGCTGGCCACTGGTGCTGGCCTGGTCACTGTTGCTGGTACTGGTCACTGGTGCTGGCCTGGTCACTGGTGCTGGTACTGGTCACTGGTGCTGGCCTGGTCACTGGTACTGGTCACTGGTGCTGGCCTTGTCACTGATGCTGGCCTGGTCACTGATGCTGGTACTGGCCACTGGTGCTGGCCTGGTCACTGGTGCTGGTACTGGTCACTGGTGCTGGTCATTGGTGCGGGTACTGGCCTGGTCACTGGTGCTGGTACTGGCCTGGTCACTGGTGCTGGTACTGGTCAATGCTGGTACTGGTCACTGGTGCTGGTACTGGTCAATGCTGGTACTGGTCACTGGTGCTGCTCTCTGGTGCGTGCTGGCTTCTGGGTTAGGTCACAGAGTTGGTTAGAGGAGGTTACAGATGCCTGGCGAGGTCACGCCAAAATGCCTCCTGGAGTGAATGCATGCGGCTGAAGTAGAGAGCAAAGCCGCTGCTTCCTCTCTGCCGCTCCTCCCACCGGCGCAGTGCATGTGATATCATTCTGCCTGTGAGCCGGACCTACAGCGGCTCCGTTCTCACTGCAGGCCTGCTGACTGAGATCATGACTCACACTCACTGACACAGCCGGGATATTGCCCTGAGCTTGCGGGTGTCCATGAGCTCAGGGCGGAAGGCGGGAGTCTCCTGCGACTTGCGGGAGACTTGAGATGTCTGTACTCCCATGGGAGCTGCTGGTTACGGGTTCCCCTGGGTTACCATTAGCAACAAAAGAACAGTCTGGCATTTTTCCAAGTGTTATACCTCAGTCAAGAAACAGTCCAGTATCTTTGATTTTTATGTTTTATTTGGAACTGGGATAGGAGAAGGGGATGAGTGGGATACTCCAACTTAATAGAACTATGCACAATATGCAGGGACGTCTTGAATAATGCTGGTTACGCTGGTTAACGCTGAGTAACGCTGAGTAACGCTGAGTAACGCTGAGTAGAGCTAGTCACAGCTAGGCCGCGGCTTCACTTAGCCCTTGGCTGTGAAATGTATTAGATAAGCTTCATGAGGTAAACTGTATCCTGAGGTAGACTGTACTCTGAGGTAGACTGTACTCTGAGGTAGACTGTACTCTGAGGTAGACTGTACTGCTGAACGACTTCAGGGTCCTTCCTGGCACCCCCTTTATCCCTGATCTTCAGGGTCAACTACTTGGCACCCCTTTACTGTTACACTCCTGTGTGAGATGGCTCCTTGATCCCCTGACTTCTCTGGAGTGGTCCCCTCTCTTAGGCAGACCCTTAGGCAGATCCCTCTGTACTCGTGATACTGTTTTTCCCAAAGACTCCCAACAGCTCCTCTGGTCAGCACACTGGATCCTCTGCAGCCCAGCTCCACACCTGGTTCACTAGGCCAACCGCCTGAACCACCTTCCTCACTCTGCAGGAGGAGAGACAGCCGTCCACCTCCTCCAGGGACTTTGCTCCCGTCAAAAGACACCCTGTCACATTCTCCCTCAGGATTTATTCCCAATCCCAGGATGCATTGCAGCAATGCCCACCCACTGGGACAGTCATAAACCCTGGTGTGCTATTGGTTAGGTTTCCTCCACTGTCCAACAAGTTCCCTTATTGAATACAGTGGGGAGACTCCTTTAGACTAGTGGCGGCTGGTGCTCCATGGGCCGGGGGGGGGGGGGGCATCAAGACGGACCGCTCCATACCCCCCCCCCCGAACCACACCAGGCCACCGCACCCCCCCGGACCACAGCGAGACAGGAGAGACAGGACAGGACCCCCCCTTACTCACCCTGCCTGGATGCAGCAGCAGGCGGCGGCTTCTTCCCCCTGTCTTCTGCGTCTCCTCCCTCCTCCTCCATGCCCAATGGCATGGCTTCTCCTTTCGGCCAATTGGGAAATGGGTCTCAAAACCTGCTTCCTGATTGGCCAGGAGGAGGATCCGCGTGACAATAGCGAAATTTCATTTGCTATTGTCACACAACTGGGTGGGCTTGGCAGCACTGCTTTGCGCCCCAAGCCCACCCTTCTTTTAGCCTGTGAGAGCCTCTGGCTCTAATCACGTGGTTAAAAAAAAAAGAAAAGCCCCATTGAACTCCATGCGTCCGGCACCCCGCATGTAGATTAGGGGGCCGGACGCATGGATAGAGGGGTGGCGCCCCTGCGCCCCATATACACCAGCCGCCACTGCCTTAGACCCAATAAATCACACCTGGAAACGTGTGACAGGCTAAACTAACAGATCAGGCTCTCCAGATAAGCAGAAAGGGCCACCAAATGTGTTTTCCTAGCACCTACCTAGGAGGGTGCTACATATACATTTCCTGAAGACATTTTTCACTCTGTCTGGGCTAATGGTGTATGTTTGACTGTACCAACATTGTGCCTTAATAAAGTTTATATTTGAACAAAAAAAACAGTATCCCAGCATGCACCGAGGCACTTTCCTCTGCTAATCACCAGGGCTGTAACAATGCCTGTGCACTCATTTGTCAGGTTTCCTCCCACTGTCCAATATGCCTCTCTATTGGACCAATGTGAAACACTTCAGACAGACTGAGCTGCACCTGAGCACCATGAGCAGACCTCACTAGCAGATCCTGCTCTCTGGTAGGCAGAGAACAATATAGATTTACCTGCAATCAATCTTTCTGGTAAGCAGAAAAGAACCAAAACTTAACTCTCTCTCTCTCTCACCTACCTAGGAGGGTGCTACACAATTAGTGAATTTTTTATTAATCTGCACAGTGTTTTTAACCACTTGCAGACCGCCGCACGAATATTTACTGTGGCGGTCAGTCCCATACAGGCAAAGTGACACTAGTACTATGTCTCTAGCCTGTGAGCCTGCAGGGGGCAAGCGCGCTCCGCCGGAGGCGCGTTCCCGCCCGTCCCCTAAGAAGTCCGCGCGTGTGACCGGCGGACCCGATGTCCGCCGGCCACTCGCAATCTCCCCGTGGAGAGGGAGAAAGGCAGGCGGCTGATGTAAACAAAGCCGCCTGTCATTCTCCCTGATGTAAGAACAGAGATCATACGGTCCTGCTATATAGGATTGTATGTCTCTGTGCTTACATCAGTAGCCACGCCCCTTTACAGTTAGAAACACGCCCCTAGGGACACACTTAACCCCTGCATCACCAATAAAGTTAACCCCTTCCCTGCCAGTGTCATTTTTACAGTAACAGTGCATATATATAGCACTGATTACTGCAGTAATGTCACTGGTAACCCCAAAAGTGTCAAAAATGTCAGTCAAGGGTCCGATCTGTCCGCCACAATGTCGCAGTCCCCCCAAAAAAAAATCACAGATCGCCGCCATTGCTCGTTAAAAAAAACACCAAAAATGACAGAAATCTTTCCCTTAAACGCAATAACTTTTGCACAAACCAATCAAAATACGCTTATTGCGATTTGTTTTTTTTTACCAAAAATATGTAGCAGGAAACAAATTGGCCTAAAATGATAAAACATTTTGATTTTTACATTTTTTTGGGGGGGAATTTCATATAAAAAAAATTTGAAAAAATATTGTTATTTTTTCAAAATTGTCGCTCTTTTTTTGTTTATAGCGCAAAAAGTAAAAATCGCACAGGTGATCAAATACCACCAAAAGTAAGCTCTGTTTGTGGGAAAAAAAGGACATGAATTTCATCTGGATACACCGATGCACGACTGCGCAATTGTCCGTTAAATATCACGCAGTGCAGAATCGCAAAATAGGGCATGGTCAGGAAGGGGGTAAAATCTTCCGGGGCTTGAGTGGTTAATATCTACTAGAGCCCCTTGCCTGCAGGGGTTATTTTCTGGAAAAGGTGAACTTAGCCTTTACAGAATCACACATTGTGTGTTTTCAAGTGCCGAATTGCTTGAAGGTTATATTGGAGAGGACTTAGGGTCCTTTCCCGCGAGCAATCTGATCAGATCACTTTTTTAGGCTGATCTGATCGGATCCTCCATGCATCCCTATGGGGCAGCGGATGTCAGCAGAGACATGTCCACTGCCATCAGCATCCAATCCTGTCCGTGAAATCTGGATGGATGGAAACCCTATTTTCCATCTGTCCAGGGGATCAGATCAGAGGAGAGCGGACAGGAGGTCCGCTCTCATCCGATTCCCCCAAAGAGATGCATGGGACTCTGACATCTCCCTCTCCGCACACAGAGCACACAGAGCAGAGAGGGAGATGTCACCTGCCTGCTCAGCAGGGATCTGTGTATCGATCCCCCCCCCCCCCGCTGAGCAGCACGGATCCGCCTACGGAGTCGGACCATGTGAAAGAAGCCTTGGTGTTGTTGCAACTGCTGATTACACGATAAGAAAATTGGAAGTAAAAAAATCGGAAGTAAAATTTCGTCCGACGAACGATCTGCCGATTTTCAGATTGTTAGTATGGTGCTTTCGACAGCCGATTTTTGAATTTTCGGACAACGAAAAACTGAATGCGCAGGCTATAATATTTTTATTGTAAGTGAAAACAAAATCCCAATTTACTTTAATTAGTACAGTTTTCGTCTAAAAAAATCGTAAGAGCAAGACTAGGCATCCTCGGAAGTGAAAGAACACAGACAAAACAATTCAACACATGACATCACTTCTGAAATTGAATTCTGTCGTACGAGAATTTTCGTATGAAAGTAACCTCTTCACTTTGGGTATGAGACCAGCATGCAACAAAAAACGAACGAAAATTGATCTGATAATCTGATGGTGTGTACCAGGCCTTAGGGCTTGTTCACACTGCTGCGGCTTTAACCACTTGCCGACCTGTCACGTTGACTGTACTGTGGCAAAGTGGCTCTTTCCCGTCCAGCGACGTAGACCTACGTCGCTGGACTCCTCCCCTTGTGGGCGGCGCTCGCGCGCCGCCGGAGGCACGCTCCCGCTGTTTTCATTCACAGCGGGAGTCGGGCCAGGGGAGGAGCAGCAGCGATCGCCGCCGCTCTTCCCCTATTGTCGGGGAATCGAGTCTGGAGATCCGCCTGCTTGTGTAAACAGAGCGGGCGGATCTCCTAAGTGACAGACAGTGACAGATTGCAGTGTTCAGCATAGCATAGCTGAACATCCGATCTGTCCTTGAGTCACTCAGTCACCTCCCCCCACACATGTCAGTAAGCACCAGGCATACATTAACCCCTCCCTCTCCAATAAAATTAACCCCTTCCCTGCCAGTGTCATTTTTACAGTAACAGTGCATATGTATAGCACTGATTACTGTAGTAATGTCACTGGTACCCCCAAAAGTGTAAAAAATGTCAGTCAAGGGTCCGATCTGTCCGCCGCAATGTCGCAGTCCCGCAAAAAAAATCGCAGATCGCCGCCATTACTAGTTAAAAAAAAAACACCAAAAATGACAGAAATCTTTCCCGTAGTTAGTAAACGCAGTAACTTTTGCGCAAACCAATCAGAATACACTTATTGTGATTTTTTTTACCAAACATAGGTAGCAGAAAACAAATTGGTCAAAAATTTAAAAAATTTTTTGATTTTTCCATTTTTGGGGGGGGGGGGGGGGGGGGATTTCATATAAAAAATTTTGAAAAATATTGCTATTTTTTCAAAATTTACGCTCTTTATTTGTTTATAGCGCAAAAAGTAAAAATCGCACAGGTGACCAAATACCACATAAGGAAGCTCTGTTTGTGGGGAAAAAAAGAACGTTTGGGTACGGTGTCGCACGACCGCGCAATTGTCAGTTAAATTCGCACAGTACCGAATCGCAAAAAGTGGCCTGGACGTAAGACAGCAAAATCCTCCGGTGGTAAAGTGGTTAAAGTCTCATGACTTTGAATCCAACATCCCTGCACAAGTTCATTGTGCCCTGCATATAACTTTAACAAAAGTCAATGCAAGTCGTGTTGAAGTCGCACCAAAAGTAGTGCAGGAACCTTTTTCTAAAGCTGGATACACACAATACAACTTTTGTTGTTAGATTTCCTTTAGATTTACCTTCAACTGTATAGTGCAAGGGCCTGCCTGATTGCATACAAATTGGAACTGTTTAGGCTTGGCCTCATATTATATGGTGCTGGTAAATCTAAAGGAAAAAAATCGAATGAAAATTGTATAATATTTGTCCAGCTTAAGTTGGAGCGACTTGAGTCGCACCGATTAGAACGGTTCCATTGCCGTTAATGGGACTCGACTTTGAACTCTCAAGTTGCATGACAAGTCACGGCAGTGTGAACTGGGATTTAGGGCTTGTTCACACTAGCGATTGACTGGCAGTATAACCCTGCAGTTGAGCCGAATTTTTACCTCAACCGCTCCCCTTTAGCTGCAGAGGCAGAGGTCGAGGGTTTACACATGCTGTGGCTACGATGCTTTGCTTGGTGACTGCAGCAGAAATTATACCTCCTGTCACTTTCATTGGGCATTCCACCCACTTGACCTTGACCAACCACTTCGAACTTGACCTATTCAAGTGAATGGGGCCGCTCTGCTAGCACCCCACATTCAGCAAGCACAGTAGTGCTGCAAACAAGGCAGGTGGTGAGGAGCTAATACAGTGCCTCCTTATGGCTTATGGCTTTTAAATGTACACTGAAGTGCAATCTGAATGCAGATCGTTCTTCAGAGACCAAAGCTCAACAGTGTAGTGCGTTCCAGTGCAGTCAGCATTAGGCCATATTGCATTTATCTGTATGGAACGCATCTGACGTGGCAAAATTTATTTTATTTATTTCAGGTACTTATATAGCGCTGTCAATTTACGCATCAAATGCATCAAAATGCATCAAAAAGCCCAAGAACATACATGTCCTGAAAGGAGATGAAGGAAAAAATGCAATGGAACGCAGAAAAAACTCACCGGAACGTATCGAAATTGCACATGCAGATAAGCATCCGGAACGCAGAATTTGTGATGTGAACCGACCATAAGCGACAATTGTCACCCTAGAACAGGAGGTGTGTTACTGGCGGGATCACCAGTGAAATTAGGCATAAAAGCCGAAAAAAAAAACGAATTTAGCACCCTCACCTAAGGACTGGTAAGTTGCAATATATTATATATATTTTTTTTTGGATTTGGATATGCCGGAACTGATGTGGTGTTAAAAAAAAACAAAAATGGCGGTAGTCGTTAACACTTAATTTGGACATGAATTGGCGTTCGTGTTTGCGGAGTACAGGGCTCATTTAACCCGTATTAAAGAACCATTTACCTTGCTTTGTGTCTCCTCCACCTTTGTTATAACAGCCCCTATGTGTCATCGTAAGAGCAAATAAACCCAGGCGCTAGCTGGAGAGAGAAAAGTCCAGACTGGGATGTGTTTTTTATTCCCTGACAGCCCCCTCCTCTTATTTCCGAGCCTCCTGACTGAAGGTACACAGGGCCCATTCATAGGGACTGTATTCACAAGTCGGAGTAGTAGTGAAGGGAAGTGGGCTGGAGGGGACAGAGGGCGGAGGGGGCTATACACAGGCTCTGATGAAAGGAGAAAGGTCAGCACAGGGGGCTCACTTGAAAACATTCCAGTTTCCTTTTTGTCTTTTTAAATTCCTAAGTATGAAGAGACGGACAAGTGGCATGCAACGCAGAGAAGTTACTAATGGGTGTAAAGCTGTCCGTAGGCAACAAGAGGCAGCGGGGGTCTCCATCAATTTTCCAATTAAGTTGATAGGGACACACCTGTTAGTCTCTAAAGGTGCTTATAGTCATAGAATCTTGGTGAAGAAACGCCCAGTACTTTCGTCAAATAGAAGGTTAGTATTGATTAGAAAGCTTCTTTCACAATATTTGTTGCGTTAACGCCTATAAAGGTGTGTTGCCTGCTACCATTGCATTGGGGTGACATTTAAAACAAATGGCTCTGCATCGTGGTTCACACGCCACCATATATTACCTTAGTGCTACACGAAAATGGGAATGGTCCCTTAGGTAAGAAGATGAAAAGTCACGCTCCATAGTTAGTTTGTTTATGATATTTTGTTCAGTCGATGATAAATCTGTGGTCTCCTTGGGGAGCTATTGCTCCCAATGACACCAGCAAAGAGGCACCATTCTTTCCACTGACACCAACATTTACGATCCATTACTGTCATTGACACCAACAATGGGGTATTTTTCCTTCAACTGACACCAATGATGGGGAACTATTCCTCCCACTGACACTAGCAAGGGGGCGTCATTCCTCCCACTGATATAAACCATTAGGCACTATTCCTCCAACTTATACCAATGATGGGCCACTATTCCTCCAACTAATACCAATGATGGGCCACTATTCCTCCAACTAATACCAATGATGGGCCACTATTCCTCCAACTAATACCAATGATGGGCCACTATTCCTCCGACTAATACCAATAATGGGCCACTATTCCTCCGACTAATACCAATGATGAGCAACTATTCTTCCAACTGATACCAATGATGGGGCACTATTCCTCCAACTAATACCAATGATGGGCCACTATTCCTCCAACTAATACTAATGATGGGCCACTATTCCTCAAACTAATACTAATGATGGGAACTATTCCTCCAACTTATTACAATGATGGGCCATTATTCCTCCAATTAATACCAATGATGAGCAACTATTCTTCCAACTAATACCAATGATGGGGCACTATTCCTCCAACTAATACCAATGATGGGCCACTATTCCTCCAACTAATACCAATGATGGGGCACTATTCCTCCAACTAATACCAATGATGGGACACTTTTCCTCCAACTAATACCAATGATGGGCCACTATCCCTCCAACTAATACCAATGATGGGCCTCTATTCCTCCAACTAATACCAATGATGGGCCATTATTCCTCCAACTAATACCAATGATGGGCCATTATGCCTCCAACTAATACCAATGATGGGCCATTGTTCTTCCAACTAATACCAATGATGGGCCACTATTCCTCCCACTAATACAAATGATGGGACACCTTTCCTCCAATTATTACCAATGATGGGCCACTATTCCTCCCACTAATACCAATGAAGCAATTTTCCTCCAACTAATACCAATGAGGAGATCAATTTTCCACCAACTAATACCAATGATGGGCCACTATTCCTCCAACTAATACCAATGATTGGCCACTATTCCTCCAACCAATACCCACGATGGGACATTTTTACTTCTATGAATACCAATGATGGGCCACTATTCCTCCAACTAATACCAATGATGAGCCTGTATTCCAGGGGTCCTCAAACTATGGCCCTACAGTTGTTCAGGAACTACAATTCCCATCATGCCTAGTCATGTCTGTGAATGTCAGAGTTTTACAATGCCTCACGGGATGTGTAGTTCTGCAACAGCTGGAGGGCTGTAGTTTGAGGATCCCTGCTCTATTCCTTCAACTAATACCAATGATAATTGGTATAAACTTTGTAATTTTTTTACTCCCTCTGGCCCCCCTAAAGTCTGAAGGACAGTAAACCGGCCCTTTGCTTAGAAAGTTTGTAGACTCCTGAGATAAGGTAACTGCTTGCATATAGACTCTACCTAAAAAATAACACTAACTAAACTTTTTTTTTGTCTTTCAAAAATTCGTAATTGGCTGTCGAAAGAACTATACTAACGATCCGAAAATCGGCAGATCATTCATCAGATGAAATTTTACTTACGATTTTCTTATTGTGTGTACGGGCCTTTTGGGTTAGCAGTTACTGAAGGGATTAAATGTTGGCCTACAGTTTAGAGTTAGTAAGGGTTAAAGTAAGGTTAAAGGTTACATTTGAACTTTAGATTAAGATTTAATTGTTGGGGGGAGGTCAAGGGTTTAAAAGCAAACCTTTGCTCTGCTAATACAAAGGGCAAGTGACAGGTTCACATCATTGACTGTTCTCCCCAATCCCCATCCTGATTTTATTCACCTTCCATTTAGGCTAGCCATACAAGGTTAGAATTTTGTTTGAAAGCAATTGTTTTTGAAATGTTAGTTTGTGGGTATAATATGATGATCGTTTTCGACCCCATTTTGGAAAGCAACCCCAACGTATATTCTACGAGGCATAATGAGTGTTTTGAACATGTCATTTTTTTCCACAAGTTTTTGGAAAATGTGGAAAGAAAATTAAAACCTGTTTTTTTTAACACAAAGTGGTCAATTTATAGGATATTTCTAACACATAGCATGTACATAGCAAAAAGTACACCCCCAAAATACAGTCTGCTACTCCTCCTGAGTATGGCGATACCGTGTGTGAGACTTTTACACAGCCTGGCCACATACAGAGGCCCAACATCCAAGTAGCACCTTCAGGTGTTCTAGGAGCATAAATTACACATCTAATTTCATTACAACCTATCACACTTTTGAAGGCCCTGGAGCACCAGGACAATAGAAACGCCCACAAAATGACCCTATTTGGAAAGCAAACACCCCAACACATAATCTATGAGGCGTGGGCTGCAGATAGGTACTCAGGTACTCTGATGAGCTGCAGATAGGTACTTTGATGGGCTGCAGACAGGTACTCAGGTACTCTGATGGGCTGCAGAGAGCAACTGGGTGGGCGGCACCAGTGAGATGCATTGACTTCGGGTACAGTGTCCGGCGCACAGCAGCAGCCCAGCTGACATGTCACGGCGCCGGATCACATGATGTTTGTCACGTGAGGCTGTGGAGGGACTTGCATTCCTGCATTGTCCATTTCCTTATGGCGACCAGAGATGGTGAGGTTAATTTCTGCCCCGCCGTCCCCCTAGGCGTCCACCTGGCATTGGGAGGGATCCTGTGATGGAACTGCAGGGCTACAAATAGGAGAGTTCAGATACCAGTCTATGCAATGCCTCCCAGGTGGATGGCCACTTTTTTTTTGGTCAGCATTATTTTTGGTACTGGTAGGTGCAAAATCTCTCCCTCTATTTGTCACATATACTTACTTTTTTGACCTGATTTGACCCTGCACTACTGGGGTAATCCCATGCACTGGTGTTACTGCCTCACCAAGTTGCATTTATACTTTATAACCAATACACTTAGTTTCACATGTGGATTCTTTTAATTCAGCTGTGCAGGTCATTTTCATTACTCCCAATTGTACCATGTGGTTTTCTTTGGCTATTCAATCGTTATTTTAAACTTCTTTTTTTCCCCACTAATGTTTTACCTTTTCATCATTTTTCATTTTATTTATTTTTAATTGTGCACATCACCACCTATTTACATTCCTTTTTTTCTAGCCACCATGCTGGCAGGTTATGTTGGACGATTCTGTTTGCCCGTCTTTCCACTTGTCCTGTTTTGCGCTGCCGGCCCATTTTGGAACCCTTACCCACAGCTCCCGGGTCAGACGTCTCCGGTAGCTGCCAGTGCGATTTTGGCATGCAGCATCCTGCATTTTTGTGAGTATGGATCCCTTAGTCTGATTCCCACATTCCAATCTACCTGATACATTTCCATGTTAATTACTATGTTATATTTTTTTAATCATTCTACTTTATAGATTTTGTCTATGCATCAACCCCTGAAGAGTGAGACTGAACTCATGAAACGTGTGCTATGACACATTTACTATGTAATATTTAATAGTGAAAGAAGGCGCTGTATAAATTTGTGTATGTGCTGGGATTCACCACCAATACTGTTCAAAAATGTGCCAAAAAGGCAACCTACACATACCTATATGAGATGGTTTGCTGTGTACTCAATCAAAGCTGAGTGTCATTAGCAATCTGTGAAACGTGAATAGTAAATATATAAATATATATATATATCCAGCGATAAATTATAAAAATCATATAAAATCATCTAGTTAATAAAGTCCAAATAAAATGAATACAATTCATGTGGATACTAAAACTTTTCCCAATAGATACAAAAAAGTGCTATGTGCATACAAGGTCAGTCCAATTCAGAAAACATGACAAAAAAATGTCTAAAAGTCAAATAGTGTGGTGAAGATGAGTGGCTGTCAGAACACCTGCACCTTTGTGAATGAGAAATGGAAACCTTTTCTCCCCGTGGGTATATGGATAATCTATATGCTCACCAAAAAGATTTAGGCCACCAGGACCTATATCACTTATACAGTGGATGGATGCTCCGTCCCCACTTGCACTCTCTTATCTTTCCGCAGTTCGATTACGTATGATGAACACAAAAATTGTATAATAGTGTAATTCCGTTTTTTATTCTCTCATGAATCAATAAATAATTGTGCTTACATCAATGAGTACCTATCCTGGCACTGGTAAGAACTGGCACCATAGATATAGGAACCGTCTCCCCCTTCCTCCCTTAGCTGACATGTCACCCTGCCACAAAGCACTGCTGTGGTCACGGCCAGCATGCGCTCCACAGGTCCCGGGATGTGACGTCGCTGGATAGACCCGGAAGTGTCAGAAAGCCCACAGACCACAATGCATTTCGCAGATTCGCATCTTCAAGAGGTCTTCAGTCCACACCATACTGCTGAGAACCTGACAAGCTGGTGGCATCCTGAAATACCCAGATCTAATCCGGATTGTCCGGGAGGAAGAGGCCATGTTGGTAAATAAGAAGGGCCGAAGTTTTGAATCTGCTGTTGGGGTCAGGGTGGCCAGTACAGTCGATTGTAACTCAGAAATCAAGCTCCTGAAAACTCAGATGTCGCAGTTGAGAGATGATGACTGGGTCATCAAGCCAAGTCACCTAAGTAGACATAGCCGCATCTTCCAGGTTGTGCAAAGAAGCAGAGCAGGTGGATATCAGGTCTGAGATAGCTGCATTGAAGGTACAAATATCTCAGATGATAGACATGGTAAATATGTTGGTAGCAAAGTTCACCGAGTCATCCAACGAGGGTGTTACGGATGGGAATGTACCCCCAGACTCACCTGTTGCACCTAGCAAGAGGCCAACGAATTCTGATGTCTGCCTAAATTGTGCAGGTGTGGGTCATTCCCAGAGAGTATGCCCAAGTCGGTTGAAAAGGGTAGAAGGCTGGTGTGGCCCACAAAGAAGTGACCCAAGGATGGAGAAAAGGCCTGGGCCTTCAGGAAGAATCCTTAATGAGATCCCAAGGGAACAATGGAGACCACCTGCGGTTGTATCCACTTATGCTGTCTCAGTGAAGAGTGCCTACCGGCCTCCAAAAAGTCCCCGTAAACAGCGTCTCCGGCACCATAAGAGAAGAGAAGTGCGAATCCAGTCAGATAGGCCTAACATTTCAAATGCTTCCACTAAACCTTCTGCCAAGTTAGTAGGCCCTCTGTCTATAGTGCCTGTTTTGGTGAAAGGAATTTACACCAGAGGCCTTCTTGATTCAGGTGCTCAGGTGACTTTGATGACTAGAGACTTTTACGAGAGGTATTTGTCATATATACCCCTGAGGAAGTTGGAAGAGATCGAGATCCAGGGTATTTAAATGGAAGATTACCCTTGTGATGGCTATCTGCAGATCAAGTTATCATGTGATCTGTTGAAGGTTGGTCAGCCTCAGGACTTTGACACATTGGCCATTGTGTGTCCTCGGTTGCCAGGGTCCACAGGAAGTTCGTTAATCATAGGGACCAACACAGATCTGGTGAAGTAGCTGTTAGCCCCTGTTGTCCCCAGGTGTGATCCCTTATCCTCCCTGCCAGTAGAAGGGCCAGAAGTGTATGCCTCTTCTGCAGTGGAGGAAGAGGGACCCATAGTGGTGAAGAGAGAAGCTGATCTGCAGGAGCCAGAAATAGTCAATCAGGAAGAATCTGAAGCTGATGAGGAGGAAGAAAGGGCTTGTGAGCATACAACCTCTGAACCTGAAGAGCAAAGAGGGATAAGAAGTGTTCGCCCACCTAAGAGATTGAGGTATAACGTTCTAGGAGAAAGCTCTGAGGAGGCTATTCTCACCTCTCAAAGGACTCTTGAGATGCCTAATCTTTCCACCACAGATTTGATGGAGAGCAACCCTAACTCTCTCCCTGGCACATCTGGTTGGGTTATTCCAATTGAAGTGGGCAGTACAGCCTCTCTTCCCATAACAATTGGTGGGAGGTTCCCCTGTCAACTCTGTGCCACGAAATGAGCTGTTTGAGTTTGAGCTGAGGTTCATGAAAATGTTATTCATCTGTTTGTTGTCACATTAACCTGTTTCTCTCCGTGTGTATTTACAAAGCATGTAACAGGTTCAGGACACTCCTGCCTTTGGAGGACCAAAGGTTCTTTGGTGGGGGGAGTGTGTAGCAGACTGCCATTCTTTGATAATGCAGATTTACTTTCTGCTCCTTCAGACTGTCTCTGTATACTTCTAGTGTTGGTATCAGGTTTCATGCATCATACTCCTGAGACTGGAAGAAATGCATCGTGGGAACTGTAATCTCCTACAAGGATATTACTGCCCTGCTGAATTGTTTAGGAACTGTACTTCCCAGCAAGCCTTGGGCTCCTGAGGAGGATTGTGATAGAGACTATAAAGGGATCTCCTGAACAGGCCACGTTCTCTTGCTTCCCGAGACTCATCGTGTGCACATGGGTCTGCTGTACAGAGTGAGAGACAGCAGATTGCGGCCTACTGAACACCACCCATCTGCCTGTAGACTCAGCTCTGGTGGGACAGATGTTCATTGCAGCATCACAGATCAGGTGGAGGTGGCGGGACACGCTGAGACAGCTGAGCACAGCCATCCTGAGGTCACAGAGAGTGGAGGATTGCCATTGCCTGTCCTTCCAGGACCCTCATTGACGGACATCAGGATTTGGTTAGAGGCAACATGCTCAGAGTTAAGACCACATTTATTACAGTTCTTGTTACACTGAATACAGACACTTTTCAATTGAATCAGCCATCAGATCTTTCAGGATTATAATAAACTATTCTGCATTGCTTGCTATACACAGAGTCATATTGGGAACTGTTCATTTAATGAGCTCCAACTGCCGGTGAAGATCTTAGTAAGGCCTTTCAAGTAGAACATTTGCTATATTGTTGCTCTTAAAGGGGACACATTACTGTTTTCTAGATTATCCCATCTCTCATTAGGATACAGTAATTATAGGCCGGCCCAGGGTTCCCTTTAGCCAGAGTGCTTCACAGTAAAAATATATTTTTTTTTGTGAGAGATTCACATGCATATTCCCTGAGACTGTGTTTATTAGTATCATTTGGTGTTAATAAAACCTGATTCTCACTGTCTGTCTTTTTGGTGTTTGCTCAACTGAACCCTGGCGGTTTATCTAGGGTCCAGTTGACTAATGTTTATTTGCAAATTCTTCTTCTGAGTAAAAGGTAAAACTCATTCATATTGTGTCATTTAAAGGTATACACTCGCAAATTACCAGGTGTGCTAGTGGGACGGAGCTTGTTCTTGGGGTTGATAGGCACAGTGTGGGACCCGTTTACTTAAGCGGCTCATGTGGGGGGAACGCTACATAGGCCAGCAAATGGTCCTATCTATTACGTCATGCATGCGCCATTGCACATACACGTTCGCTGACACACACCGCGGTGGACCTACGTGCACCCATGCGTCAATCTTCTGCCGGTGCGCATGCGTGCGGGAATGCGCCTGATGCACCCATCACTAGTACTGGAGGAAATGCCAGTCTCACGTCGGCCATTTCCCTGACACAGTTTTAAGAAGGTATCCCAAGTCAACTGGTATCTATGTAAATCTAAAGGTGCTTAGAGTCGTAACAGGGAACAATCAGATGTCTTTAGGCTCCTCTGATGCCTCCAGCCTGGATGTGTTTGGGAAAACAGTTTTATAAGAAGGTATCCCAAGCCAACTGGTATCTATCTAAATCTAAAGGTGCCTAGAGTCGTAACAGGGAACAATCAGATATCTGTAGGCTCCTCTGATGCCTCCAGCCTGGGCCTGCTTGGGGAAACAGTTAAAAGAAGGTATCCCAAATCAACTGGTATCTATCTAAATCTAAAGGTGCCTAGAGTCGTAACAGGGAACAATTAGATGTCTGCAAAGAGAGCCCATGTCTGCAAATCTTTCCCTGCCATCATTATAAACCAGTGGCCTCCAAACTGCAGCCTGGGGGCCCAGATGTGGTCCTTTGCTTGTCTTTACAGGGCCCTTGGGGCTCTAATTCTCTCACTGATATAATGATACAAGGCACTATTCCTCTCACTTACACCAATGATGATTCATAATTCCTGTCACTGATACCAACAATAAGACAATGTTCCTTTCAATGAACCCAATGATGGAGCACTACTCATTTCACTGACACCAATGATTGGGCACTATTCCTCTTACTAATATCAATGATGGGGTGCCCTTCTTCCCACTAACACCAATAATGGGGCAATCCTCCTCCCACTTATACCAATGATGGAACACTTTTCCTTCCACTAATAACAGTGATGGGGCACTATTCCCCCCACTAATAGCAATTAGAAAATATTCCTTCCCATGATACCAACAATGGGGCAAAACCCCCCTCCCCCAAATAATACCAATAATGGGGCATTTTCATCTCCCATTGGTCACATTCCAGCTCCCTTGAAGTCTAAAGGACAGTAAACTGGCCCTTTGTTTAGAAAGTTTGAAGAAGCCTGTAATAAACGTTCTAGTTTAAGTGCCGGTTCACATGTGTGCGGCTGCGGCGATCGCATGTAATATCGGAGCGCACTGCTCCTTCATTACATGCGATCGGGTGTGCTGTGCGAATTCAGCTATACACTATGGCTAAATTCGCACTGCACCCGCAGTAAAGTCGCACATGACCCTTTTTTTGAGCCGCATCAGGATCGGATCGCACAGTGGTTCACACTCGTGCGGTCCGATCCTGTGCGAACTGTAAGATCGCACTGCGATATGCGATCAAACTGGGGGTGTCGTTAAGATTACATTGACACCCCCAGCGTATTGCTTATGGCAGTGTGAACTGCCAAGGGTGCGTTTGCGATGCGGGAACAGGCTACGAATTCGCAGCCTTCCCGCATCGCGTAAGTGTGAACCGAGCCTTATTCATAAGAATGAATTATTAGTATTGTAATCGTGCATAGAAGACCAGCCGCCATAGAATGTTTGTTGGGATGGGACAAGGTGTAATGAAGACTAAAAATATCCACTGGGAGGGACAAACCCTTTAAGGGTCAAAGTACATAGCAACACTTGCAATAATTCTTCATTACACCTTGTCCCATCCCAACAATTACTGCTTATAATAACAACCAGGAGGACTCACATCTTATCTCTATTTGTTTTTACTGACAAATGGTCCCATTTCTGGAAAGTTCAACCTCCTAGAAGTTCTCTATTTTTAAATTTTCCACTTCACGCAAACTAAAAGAGGGCTTGAGCAGGCCCCTTTTTGCATTAACTTCACCTTACGGGCTGTATTTGGCCCAAAGCTCCTTAACCCCCAATATATTCCTTTACATACAGCTGGCTAGAAAATTACAGATGAAAAAAATCAAAGACCCCTGATGCCTACTGTACATCATTTTATTATAGTGCATACCAAAGCAGCATATTGGCGTGAACATCCCCTATTCTAAGCAAGGCTATTTGCCTTGTCTTTGTGTTTTTCCTTTGTTGGTCAATAGTACCCAACGGGCCCCAGGGTGAACCTGCCCTTAAAGTGTATTTAAAAATATTTTTTTGGGATTTAGATAGAGCAGGGAAGAGTTAACATTTGTATCAGGTTTTATTTCTGTGACCCATTGGGTTGATTTGGTTTCACTTCCTGTCCCTGTGACACCGGTACAGGAAACGTAGGATGAGGTTTCCACTGGGACAGGAAGCCAGTGATAGTAATAGAAACATATTGTCAGAAATTCTATCCCTTTCTCACTCTGCTAAACAGTATGTTTCCTTTGTGTCCATTGAAGAAACTTACAGCCTTTTCCTGTACTGACAAGTTTCCTGGTACACAGCAATAAAATGCTGACAGAGTCTCCAACGTAAACGGTGCAATACACTAGTAGAGTTCTGTTCAAAATGTTTCGTTTTAGGAACGTTCTTTAGATTTTCTAATCATTAGTGGGAACAAACCAGGTTTTGTTTTTTACTACAACGATATTCGAAGGAGCAGGATGGAAAATTTTTCTTGAACTAAGGAATTTCTAACCATGTGTGTCGTTTTCATTTGGTAAAATCCATTTATTCTAAATCCGAATAATAACAGAAAACAAAATATTAACGACGTTAGTCAAATCAGAATGTACTGAGAATTTTTGTACGGACT
The DNA here is from genome assembly GCF_965119305.1 of Pelophylax lessonae. Taxonomy (NCBI): domain Eukaryota; kingdom Metazoa; phylum Chordata; class Amphibia; order Anura; family Ranidae; genus Pelophylax; species Pelophylax lessonae. The sequence continues at coordinate 27,315,635 of NC_138780.1, forward strand.
TTCATACTGATGTTATTATGAATGTTCGTTTGAAAATCTACCAGTGTATGGCCAGCTTTTACTTTTTTATCTTAGAGAAGCCCTTGAAATCGTTTTCTGGGTTTGAGGAACCCCTACTAAAGCTAATTAATTGGAGGCCTGTATGAAAAATTCCTCTGAAATTAGTGGCTATTAGAAATAATGGTCCCCTTACATTGGTGGTCATTAAGAAGAATGATCCATAAATTGGTGGTCATTGGGAAAAATGCCCCTTACATTGGAGGTCAGTGGGAAGAATGCCCTTTATATTGGAGGTCAGTGTGAAGAATGTTCCTTATATTGGTGGTCAGTGGGAGGAATGCCCCTTACATTGGAGGTCAGTGGGAAGAATGCCCCTTACATTGGAGGTCAGTGGGAAGAATGCCCCTTACATTGGAGGTCAGTGGGGAAAATGCCCCTTATATTAGTGGTCAGTGGGAAAAATGCCCCTTACATTGGTGGTCAGTGGGAAGAATGCCCCTTACATTGGTGGTCAGTGGGAAGAATGCTCCTTACATTGGTGGTCAGTGGGAAGAATGCCACTATCATTGGAGGTCAGTGAGAAGAATGCCCCTTACATTGAAGGTCAGTGGGGAAAATGCCCCTTACATTAGTGGTCAGTGGGAAGAATTCCCCTTATATTGGTGGTCAGTGGGAAGAATGTTCCTTACATTGGTGGTCAGTAGGAAGAATGCCCCTTACATTGGTGGCCAGTGGGAAGAATGCCCCTTATATTGGTGGTCAGTGGGAAGAATGCCCCTTACATTGGTGGTCAGTGGGAAGAATGCCCCTTATATTGGTGGTCAGTGGGAAGAATGTTCCTTACATTGGAGGTCAGTGGGAAGAATGCCCCTTACATTGGTGGTCAGTGGGAAGAATGCCCCTTATATTGGTGGACAGTGGGAAGAATGCTTCTTACATTGGAGGTCAGTGGGAGGAATGCCCCTTACATTGCTGGTCAGTGGGAAGAATGATCATTACATTGGTGGTTAGTGAGAGGAATGCCCCTATCATTGCTGGTCAGTGGGAACAATGATCCTTACATTGGTGGTCAGTAGGAAGAATGCCCCTTACATTAGTGAGCAGTGGGAAGAATGATCATTAAATTTGTGGTCAGTGGGAAGAATGAACCTCGCAATGGTGGTCAGTGGGAAAAATGCCCCTTGCATTGGTGGTCAGTGGGAAAAATGCCCCTTGCATTGGTTGTCAGTGGGAAGAATGCCCCATTTATTGGTGATCAGTGGGAAGAATGTTCCTTACATTGGTAATCAGTGGGAAGAATGTTCCTTACACTGGCAGTCAAGAGAGGAATGCCCCTTATATTGGTGGTGAGTGGGAAGTTTGTCCCTTACATTGGTGGTCACTGAGAAGAATGCTCCTTACATTGGTGGTCAGGGAGAAGAATGCTCCTTATAATGGTGGTCAGTGGGAAGAATGCTCCTTACATTGGTGGTTAGTGGGAGGAATGCTCCTTACATTGGTGGTCAGTGGGAAAAATGATCATTAACTTGGTGGTCAGTGGGAAGAATGCTCCTTACATTGGTGGTCAGGGAGAAGAATGCTCCTTACATTGGTGGTCAGGGAGAAGAATGCTCCTTACATTGGTGGTCAGTGGGAAGAATGCTTCTTACAGAAAGCTAAAAAGATGGTCAGGTTAATACAGTTGGTTCTGTCAAGTGCCATTGACCCCGAAACTTTGCAGGCAACATCAGATAGGAGGTCAGTCAGGTACAGCTCAAGGAACCACTAGAAACCTTTGAAGGAACCCTAAGACTCCACAGGTTGGGAATGGCTGCCCCAACCCTTCTGCACGCTATTCAAATTAAAATAAAAAGTTTAGGCTGGAGTTGATTCTTACATACAGAAATAGGACTTTTTAACGTATCAAAATAGAACACAGGACATTTTTTTTGAGAAACCTCCGAAACCTGGGACCATCCCTCAAAATCATGGACTTCTGCCAACTGTGTAGCATCCAGAAGAAGTGGTAGACAATAGTGATCAATACATTGTGGTGGTGGCTGGTTACAATAGCAATCCTGGAAGGGGGTGTGTGAGTCCGGGGGGGGGGGGGGGAGAGGTCTGGGCTCCCTGTGCTGCTGTCAGAGGGAGGAGGCGAGTGCAGCACACAGCTAGCACAGAAGCCCACCAGGCGGAGAGGGCAGAGGGGGGAAGCTGCTGCATTGGGGCTGGCAGGCTACAGAATTAAGGTTAGCATTCCAGAGCAGAGTGAAACTGATCAGCTTCAGGCAGGAACAGGAGAGGAGGTGCCTGTGGATTGGGGACTGACTGCACACTGGAGGGAGCTGCCAATGTTTAAAGCACTTAGCTAGAGGTGAGAGAGAAAAAAGTTCTCTAGGAACGACAGAGGGACTCTATAGAAACAAAGTTTGGCGTGGATCGCACTTCTCTCCGCTCCATCCGCACTGCCTGGACTAAGCTGGAGCCATGCAGAGTAGGGACACCGTATAGCCAGGATTGCACCTCGCATGCTCTGTTCATTGGAGATTTAAACTGGTTCAAGGATTCAATTCTGCTGGGACTTTGATTTTCATTTATTGAAGGTGAGTTGAAGCGGCAATTTTTGGGCACCACTTTTGAAATTTTGGACACCGCAGGACGGTTTTTCACTTTTAATTGCAAAAAGCGGAATGGAACTAAACAATCCGCCAATCACATTAGATATCAAAACCATCCTGTGCTTAATTATCAAACTTTTTGTCTTTGGTTACTTTGAGTGATTTAATTGTTTTTGCGATTGAAAGTAAAAAAATGTCCGCAAGGGTGGCAATGGTAAATCAGCAAGCCATCCGATTTGGATCTTTTATCGTTATAGTGATAGATGCTCAGTTGGTAATTCTGGGGATTCAGAGATCTGACCCTGGAAAGTGAGAAATGGGTTGGGGAAAAAAATGTAATTAGCAACTTGATCATCTATGTGATTAAAAACGGTTGATATTGGGTAAAAAATTGCCGCAAGGGTGGCATTCGTAAACTGGCATTGGGTGAAAGTTGCTGCAAAGGTGGCATTGGTAAATTGACATTGGCCAGTAAGATATCAGACTGGAGCCTTTATTGTTGTAATGATAGATGGTCAAATTGTCACTCCAGGGATTTAGAGATCTGACCCTGGAAAAGTGATAAAAAAAGTTTCGAAAAAAATGTAATAGACAATTTTATCATTTTTACAAATAAAAGCGGTTGATATTGGTTGAAAAATTGCTACATGGGTGGCATTGGTAAAATGGCATTTGCCAGTAAGCCATCAGATTGGAGCCTTTATCGTTGTAGCGACAGATGCTCCGTTGGTCACTCCAGGGATTTAGAGATCTGACCCTGGAAAGTGATAAAAAAAAGTTTCGAAAAAAATGTAATAGCCAATTTTATAATTTTTACAATTAAAAGCGGTTGATATTGGTTGAAAAATTGCTACATGGGTGGCATTGGTAAAATGGCAGTTGCCAGTAAGCCATCAGATTGGAGCCTTTATGGTTGTAGCAACAGATGCTCCATTGGTCACTCCAGGGATTTGGAGATCTGGCCCTGGAAAGTTTTGTACCTGGAAAGAATTTTTGGCCATTGATGTGCTTCGTAATAAAACTCGTGTTTTGGAATGCCCTCACCCTAGAGATCTGTGTATAGTCATCTTTGCTTTTAAAGTAAGAAAAGGTTGCAAGCAAAATATTTTAATTACCAATTTGATTCGCTTACTGAAGATAAGTTGAGCTCATGGAGGCCATACACGGGACAATTTTTGTGTAATTTTAACCATTTTTAATTGAAAAAGAACCAAACAGATCAAAATAACCTTCAGTGCTTCACTATGGCATTGGTTACTGTGAGCAATTTGATAATTTATGCCATTGAAAGTGGTTTATATTGGGTAAAAATTGCTGAAAAGCTGGTATTGGCAAAAAATCAGATTGGAGGCTTTATCATTGCAGTTACACATGCTCAGTTTGTCATGCCAAGGCTTTGTTTGGAGCCCTGACCCTGGAAAGTTTTGTCCCTGGAAATAATTTTGACCATTGATGTTTTTTGTAAAAAAAAACCCTTGTGTTTTGAAATGCACCTATCCCGGGGAGCTGCGTATAGTCATCTTGATGTTTAAACGAGAACCTTTGGAAAAATTGTTTTATTACCAATTTAATAACTACGATGGGATACCACCATCCCGGAGATCTCTGTATAGTCACCTTGATGTTTAAGGTGAGAAAGTTTGGGAAAATGTTTTATTACCAATTTAATAACTACGATGGGATACCACCATCCCAGAGATCTCTGTATAGTCACCTTGATGTTTAAGGTGAGAAAGTTTGGGGAAAAGTTTTATTACCAATTTAATACCTACGATGGGATACCACCATCCCGGAGATCTGTGTATAGTCACCTTGATGTTTAAGGTGAGAAAGTTTGGGGAAAAATTTTATTACCAATTTAATAACTACGATGGGATACCACCATCCCAGAGATCTGTGTATAGTCATCTTGACGTTCAAGTTGAGAAAAAGTTTGGAAAAGGTTTTATTAATAATTTAATAACTACGATGGGTTTCCACCATCCTGGAGACCTGTGTACAGTCATCTTGACGTTTAAGGTGAAAGTTTGGAAAAAAGGTGTTAACAACTATGATGGGATCGTTTGTGCTTGTGGTATTGGTAGTAGGTTGGGTTCAGCAGCAAAGCCTTACTGGACTTTTTAGCCAAGGTGCCACCTGTACAGATGAAATATGATTGGTTGTTCTGGGTGATGGTGTTGGGTACATTATTAAGATAAATTATGTTGGGTGTATTTAATATAAATGTGTTAAGGGCAATGTGCCAAGAGCCACCATCGATAGATGTCAAGCTTTCATCAGTTAATACCAGTGAGAGTGTTAGCAGGTGATTGCTATGGGTTATTGCGCTTTGCTATATGAATGAAGTTAAATTTCCATTTGTTATAACGATAAATCATCCCTTTAGTGGACATACTGCGTGTGCAGTCAGGTGAGAGCTCCTCTATTTGGCGGGTAAATAAATACTGCTGGTGGGGGCTTCAATGGTGAAACAATGCACTGCAGGAGTTAGGTTACCACCATTGAGTGGCCATGAGTATTAAGTGGATTCCATGCGTGCTCTTTTGTGCTTTCTAGGACAGTCCTACATATGCTGATGAGTTAGTGAAAAGTTAATCGCTGCCTCTGGAAACTGTGATAACAGGATATGACTTTGGTGGTGGTAGTAGTAGTACGTTACGGAGCAGCAGTATCGCCTGTGCAAGGTGGACCTACTCCCTTGATCCTATGAAATATTACTATCACGTACAGGTGCAACTTGTGCGTCTGTATTTTCATGTGTTTTTGATTTTTTTTTATGATGCATTTTTCATTATTTATTTATTTCTGGTACTTTTATATAGCGCTGTCAATTTATGCAGTGCTTTACATATATATTATACATTAACATCAGTCTTTCATGCATTTGCATGCGTTTTTGGCCCCCCTTCACACCTTAGTGATTTGAAGTATCACCAGAAGAGCTTCGGTGGTCGATTTCTATTATATTCAGTGGTGCTCATTCATACCTGAGTGCAGTGTTGCTTGAAACGCGTTGCTCGAAATACCTAAGGCACTTTTTTGGAGCAGTTTCTTGCTTGGTAACTAACTTTTTCATTGGCTATAAATGAGGGATGCAGCAATACCATTTTTTTTTTTATTTGGCGAGTACAGGTATTCTGGGTGATGGTGTTGGCTACATTATTAAAGCGGAGTTCCGGCCACAAATTTTTTTTCCAATAAAAATACCCGCGGGACAGTCAGGGCTAGTACATTCCACAATGGGTCGCATTTACCTTTTAGAAGAAATACTTACCTTGAAAATTTCTTCTCCAGCGCTGCCATCTCGGATGTGGGCAGCTGAAGCCGGCGCGTCCTCTTCTGCGTCCTCTTCCATGTCCTCTTCTCCCAGAATGCGCCTGCACCGGCCCCGCTCGTCACTTCCAGTGCGGGCGCCTCATCCCTCCACAGCTCCTGGGCATGCCCAGAAGCTGTTTAGCAGGGAATGAGGCGCCGCACCGGAAGTGACGAGCGGGGCCGGTGCAGGCGCATTGATTCCTGGGAGCTGAACGTCAATGCAAAGAGGAAGTGACGGCGTGGGCCGCGGCTGCAGAGGGAGGAAGTGGAAGAAAGGTGAGTATATTTTTCTTCAATAACAAGGTAAGTAAACAAAAAAAAAAAATCGTAACTATCCATTTCTTTTCTATCCATATCAAAAAGCAAGCGGATGGCCAAAAAATCCATTATGTCGATTTTGTGGCCGAAACTCCGCTTTAAGATAAGTTATGTTAGGTGTATTTAATATAAACATATAAACGTAAAGGGCAATGTGCCAAGAGCCACCATCGATAGATGTCAAGCTTTCGGTCAAGTACTTTCGGTCAAATACTCGCCGATACTTTGCGGTGCGATTTGTGTCCATACAAAATTAATGCAAAGAATCCCAAGCGATTTGAACAGGAATGCAGTGAGATTCCTTTCCCAATCGCATGCAGTTTCCCCACCGCTCCTGTGTGAACCCAGGCATGTCATAGTGATTTCAGCCTGGGTTCACACAGGATCGATGCGGGAAACTGCATGTGATTGGGACATTGCATTAATTTTGTATAGACCGATATCAAAACGCGAAATATCGGTTTTGATATAGGGAGCATTTTCACAAGTAAAAATAATCGATATCGCTATCTGTGCATCCCTACTAAAAACAAAATTTCAAAAACCAAAGCCTGAAACGTGAAAAAAACACCCATACAAATGCATAAAAAAAAAAGACTGTAGAACGCCCAAAGACACTCAGCTCAAGTGTGAATAGGACCTCGGATGCATTTTTCGTGAGCTCCCATTGGCGTCTATGGGAACAAAAAAAGCTCCTCCATCTTTCCCCAAGTCATACAGAAGCGCATTGCAAGGATGTGAATGACCCCCCTAGACAATAATGCTGTTCCTTTTGTTGTAGATTGTTGAGTAACGGCCGAAGTGCAGCAACTCACACTGGTGTTACTAGAGGGAAGTCCCCATATACACTTGCGTAATATTATGTAATGCACAACAAGAGGATTACCATCATTTTCTATGGGGCCCATGCCCACCTGTGCGTTTCTTTACAAGTGACTTAAAAACAAGTACAGGCGTTTTGTTTTTGGCACAACGCACATTTTTTTGGCACCATAGACTTAAATAGGAGAGTATGAAAAAACGCTATAGTGAGCCTGGCCTGAGAGTTATTAGTTAAAGAAGAACTCCGAGAATGCTGGAACTCTAGATTCAGGAAAGTGAATGTAAATGTGTGTAGACCTCTGTAGACCGTCTTCAGGTTTCTGCCCCAGTACAGTTCTACCCGCTATACCCAACCGCTGGACAAGGATTTCCCCATAGATAGATGTCTGAAAGGGGACTCTGCTGGGCACCTATGGATGTAAGTAGGGACTCTGCCGACACTCCTGGATATAAGGAGGGACTTTGCTGGACAATCCTAAATATAAAAGGGAAACTTTGCTTGGTAAACGTGGATGTAAGTAGGAACTCTACTGGCACTTCTAGATGTAAAGGGGGACCCTACTGGCACGCCTAGATGTAAGTAGGGACTCTGCTGGCACTACTAGATATAAGGAGGGACTCTGCTGGACAATCCTAAATATAAAGGGGAAACTTTGCTTGGTAAACGTGGATGTAAGTAGGAACTCTGCTGGCACTTCTAGATGTAAAGGGGGACCCTACTGGCACTTCTAGATGTAAGTAGGGACTCTGCTGGCACTTTTAGATATAGGGATTGACTCTGCTGGCACTCCTAAATGTAAGGAGGGACTCTGCTGGCACTCCTAGAGATGTAGTTAGGGACTCTGCTGGCACTCCTACATGTAAGAAGGGACTCTGCTGGCACTCCTTTTATATAAGGAGGGACTCTGCTGGCACTCTTAGATATAAGGAGGGACTTTGCTGGCACTCTTAGATATGAGGGACTCTGCTGGTACTCCTAGATATAAAGAGGGACTCTGCTGGGGCTCTTGGATGTAAGGAGGAACTCTGCTGGCACTCCTAGATATAAGGAGGGACTCTGCTGGCACTCTTAGATATAAGAAGGGACTCTGCTGGCACTCTTAGATATAAGGAGGGACTCTGCTGGGACTCTTAGATATAAGGAGGAACTCTGCTGGCATTCCTAGATATAAGTAGTGACTCTGTTGGTATTCCTAGATTGAAGAGTAGACCTTGATTGGTAATGCTGTATATAAGGAGGGACTCCGCTGTGCACTCCTGGATGAAACAAGTTGGCTACCTGTATGATAAAGAATTCTGGACTTTTGAGACCATCTTTACACTTAGCCCTGTTTAAGTCCTGACTGGAAGTGGGCAATGGAAGGTAAGTACCAACTGCAAAAAGGGGGTCAGGTAGGCAGTCTATAACCTCACCCTAATGGGGCACTGGGCTGATCCCCTTTAAGTAAAGTTATAGATAATATTACATGAAGAGCGATTTATTCCCCCACTTGAGCTCATGTAAATACAGGCGGTGTGATTACGTAGGCTGAGATTAGAAGTAAGTTCTTGATGCCTCATCCGATAAGAATTTCAGCTGCAGAGCTTTTGAACTGTAGAAAAGATAAGAATCTCAATCTGACATCCCGGGGAATCCTCAGAATTCCGAGATAGAAGACGAACCCTGAGAATCATCAATCTCATAAACCCAAAGGCTGCACAATAGGACCATCTATATGGGTAGAGAAGTGTGGGGTGTAGCTCATGGCACCCCTATTCCAGATATCATTTCTCATAGGCGGCGTAAAAGAAAGGAGAGATCTGATTGGTTGGTGGTGCAAAAAGGCGCTTTCCTCTCTTTAGATTATAATTTAAATCCTGAGAAATTATTGTATGAGTGCAGCCAGTGGCAGAGAGGCTTCATTGCTGTTATTAAGGCCTCCCAGATGTTTCATGTCAGTGATCGGTGACTGCTGACAGTTTACTGGTGTAGCACCCTCCTAGATAGGTGCAAGGCAGGTAAAGTGTAGTTTGCTTATCAGGGGAGCCTGATTGCTAGTTTTGCCTGTTGCATGTGTCCATGTGTAATTCATCTGGTCTGAGGGAGTGTCCCCACTGTATCCAATAGGGAGGCCTGTTGGACAGTGGAGGAACCCTAGCCAGTAACGCACAGGCTTTTGTAGCTATCCCAGTGGGTTGGCACAAACAGTGGTGCATCCTGGGATAGGCTATAAAAGCCAAGGGCAGATGTGGCAGGGGGTCTTTGGGCGGGAAGCCAAGTCCCAGAAGGAGGGTATGGCTGTATCTCCTTCTGCAGTTGTGAAAGGTGGTCACAGGCAGTCCGCCTGGTGATCTGAAGGTGTTGCTGAACGCAGAGGTCCATTGGATGCTGACAAGTGGAGTTTGGAGGCAACAGTGACTCTGGAAAAACAGTGTCTGTGAGTACAGAGGAACTTACCCAGGGGTCTGCCAGGAAGGGGACCACTCCAGAAGCTAGGGTCAGCGGACGGGTGTCAGCACACGGTTATTGAGAGAAAAGGGGGTGCCAGTTTCAGAACCCTGAAGAGAATACTTACAAGGGTGCATTTAAAGTGTCTTCAGTGAGGCAGCGGCCTTGCCGCATTCTACAATAAGCTGTCCCTCAGACTGTGAATAGCTAATAGTTGGAGTATCCCATTCATCCCTTCTCCTATCCAAGTTCTCAATAAAATCACAAAACCAACATCCCCTGGATTGATTATTGTCTGAGCCAAGAACATTTAACGCTGCTATCTGCTGTCCGTTGCTAAGGGTAACCCAGGGGAATCCAGAAAGTGTAATTCTCAGCAGTCCTCTAGGGGGCAGTGCTACACTGGGAACAGTGCTAACCTTGTGTTCTGCCGAAAACCGCTTGGACATGCGGGATACGGTCACCATCATTCACAAAACAACAGTCAATAAATGAAATTAAGCAGGAAATCGACGACTTTATCCAGAAAAGTCCATTTAAAGTCGTTGTAAACCTCTGAAAAGAAAAATGAACAAAGCACATCCCTCCATAATGTGTACTGGCTTCAATCCAAAGCATCAAGCGTAGTTCTTATCTGATCTCTCCTCGCTCTGCAATCTGCATGAGTCACTTCTGACAGTTTAAAGCAGAGTTCCAGTCATTTTTGTGCTTATTAAAAGTCAGCAGCTACAAAAAATGTAGCTGCTGACTTTAATAAAACACACACTCACCTGTCCTACGATCCAGCGGTGCACTCACCCCAGCCGATTTCACCCTGTGTCCTCCCTCGGTGGCGCCTGCATCTCTACTATCGGCACCCGGCTGTGACAGCTTGCGGGCGCCCACTGTGCATGTGCGAGCGGCGCTGTGCTCTCTGACTGGTCCCGAAGTCTTCTAGGACCTGTCGTGTCACAGAAGACTTCGAGAGGGAGGGGGAAGGAGAACTTCCACATCTGATCGGCTAAGGCGACCGGAATGGAGGTAAGAGCGAATACCTGGGAGCCTGCGAGCGGCGCTGCACTCTGACTGGTCCCGAAGTCTTCTGGGAAATGTCATGTGTCCCAGATGACTTGGAGAGGGAGGGGGGAAAGAGAACTTTCACTTCCGATCGGCTAAGGCAACCGGAATGGAGGTGGGAGCGGATACCTGTGAAAATTGGGTACCCACTCCTTCCCGAAGGAAGGTAGATATAGAGATAGTGTAGAAGTGTCCAAAGGACTAGCTGCCACATCCCTGTTACATAGAACATAGAAAAAGGAAACAACCCCCCAGATGGGACTTTATAGGCAGGCAATGAGTAGCATGAAATATTGATATAGTAAAAACATAGTATTTATTAAACATAAAAATAAAATTACGATACACATCAACTAAAAGCAAACATAGTGGACCATCTGTATGAGTACAGGTACTGTATATCACCGGTTCAATCAAGGTAAACAAACGGGTCTAGGTCCAACCAAATGTCCACACTGACATATCCACATCCATAACCAACATGTTTCGGAACAAAAGGAATTCCTTCTTCAGGGGATAGGTCTGAACACAGTATTGCTACATGCACATTCAGGAATGTATAGGAATTTTAAATCCTGAGTACCTATCTCACCAGGAATACAGCACAGATTAAGGCCTTGAATATAGGGCTGACTGGGTGTGGGCCATATACAGACCGGCATGAAAAAATAAGGGGCCGCCTGGTAAATTCAGCAATTGAAGTCAATGGGTTTGTGCGGCACCTGCATATCGAATGCGGCTCTGGCTGTTGCGGGGCAGTTGGTTATTGTAAAAAATCCCCATTGGGATAGAACAAAATCCCCTTTGCAGATGAAAGAGGGGCATGCAGGACTGTACTGTGTGGTAGGGATTTTAATGGGGACCCCAAGCAAAGAATAACAAAATGCATGCAGTCCCCCCAAAGTCTATAGCAGACCCTTATCTGAGCATGCAGCCTGGCAGGCCAGAAAAGAGAGGAGACGAGAGAATTATATCAGGACACATGCCCTCAACATGAGGGGGGCACCCTGCCAGGGGGAGATTGCAGGCCGCATTTCAGAGGGTGGTTAGCTGTCCCCTCACTTTCCTTCTAAGTGACAATGGTCACCAGTCAAAATAAAGGCATAAATCTCCTATGGGGATAATGGCAGCAGTTAGAGCATGGCTGCATGTTTCAGGGTTTGCCCCTTTCTCAAGCCTGAGGCTTCCTGCAACACACTGTGCATTGCCTGGCAATTCCTCTCTGGCAAACTCTTCAATGTTACACAGCACCTTCCAGATGCCACTCAGTTAAGAAACAGCTGGGTGTGTGGACGCAAGTGGAACCAGCATGGAATGCATCGCTGGACCGGAGACTGGAAATATGTTGACATTGGACGACTTGGGTGTGGAAAAAAGATAATGTCAGCAGTTAGGGCATTGCTTTGTGTTTCAAGGCTTTGCCCCTTTCTCATGCCTGAGGTTTACTGTAACACACTGTGCATTGCCTGGCAATGCTTTCTTGGCAAACTCTGCGATGTTACACAGCACCTTCCAGATGCCACTCTGTTAAAATTAGCTGGGTGTGTGGATGCCAGTGGAACCAGCGTGAATGCACCGCAGGGCCGGAAACTGGAAGTTCAGTGACGTTGGAATTCTTGGGTGTGGAAAGGGGATGACATCAGCCGTTAGGGCATGGCTACTCGTTTCAGGGCTTTGCCCCTTTCTCAAGCCTGGTGCTTCCTGCAACATACTGTGCATTGCCTGACAATGCTTTCCTTGCAAACTCTGCGATGTTACACAGGACCTTCCAGGTGCCACTCTGTTAAGAAATAAAAACTTGACAGAGGATCTAACCCTTTCCCAATCTTTCGGAAACGGAAAAAAAAAAAAAAAACATTTTGCCTAGACATATAGCATTTAGTTGCATTTATTATGGGTAGTTTTATAATCTTCAGGCTAAAAGATTAGATATTCTGCTGGAGCTGTACTGGGATGACTTGTTTCTTGATCCTATTCTGGGAAAAGTTCCTCTCCCTGTCTGATAGATGGGGCAGCTTACAATAAGCAAGACTGAAAATACCTGCCCTGCAAATTTACTTTTCTAAGCAATGGGTGTTCCCAGAACACCGAATTACCAGCTGGAGGGGTGAATTAAAAAAAATTGTGGATGAAATGCAGAAGCCCTGGGCAGGTAGACTGTGTACTCTGCATACATCTCAGCACGCACAGTAAGTGACCAAAATAATAGGGAGAATTCCAGGTTTTAACATGTTGTTTCAATCAATTCAGAACTGGCAAAACTACAACTTTTAAAGTCCATGTGAAAAAAATGTAATTTACCAACAAGCCACTTTTTTGTTATCTTTAGCCTTGAATTTAGATTCTTTCATCCAGCTGTATAAAATGTTAAAAATACAATAAATACCTTACAGCGGGGGTCTTCAAATAAAGGGGCGATTTATCGTTCTTTAGATTTTAGGGGGGCTGTACTCTGGCCGATGGGAGCAGAAGATGTCCTAGCATCAGTGGGAGTAAACAATGCCCATCTTTGTTATTTGGGGGAGGAACAGTGCTCCATTGTTGGTGTCATTGGAAGAAATATTACCCCATTATTGGTTTCAGTGGGAAGAATACTACCCTATCATTGGTGTCGGTGGGAGGAATAGTACCCCATTATTGGTGTCAATAGAAGGAATATTACCCCATCTCTGGTAACAATAGAAGGAATGTTAACCCATCATTGGTGTCACTGGGAATAGTGCTCCATCATTGCTGTCAGTGGGAGGAGTAGTTTTCCACATTCAGCTTCGGGTGTGGCTGCAGGAAGGTTCTCTGGCTGTGTGTCTGGAGCTGCTCCAGGTGATTTCTGTGAGAGGGGAGTTCGGTAAAATCTCTCCCAGCCCTGCTGGCCCCTATCTGGGGAGGCCATGCAGGCCAGCAGGGCCTCTCCTGCTGGAAGCTCTGAACCATCCCCTGGGCTGATGGATGACATACCTGCTCCTGGACAAGCCATGGCTGGGGATCTCTCTGCCCCTGGTGAGGATGAGGATGCCGAGTCCATTCGGGAGCGAGTGGTGGCCGGGATCAAGGTCCTGAATAGGGAGAGAGACCAGCTCTACAAACTGAGAGCAGAGTTGAAACGCCTGCGAAAGCAACGTGAAGGTTTGCACAGCCGCAACCGTGGATCTATGGATCCGGAAATCCAGTTGGCAAAGGTCCGGGTTCAACACCAGGAAACCATTGTGGCCATGATGGAAGGTAAAGAGGGGCCCTTTAAAGAAAAGTTCTGCAATGACCGCAGATTTGCAAGGATGGCAAAGATGGAGGTGGAGGAGGGGACCCCAAGTTCTGACCCCCTGCCCCCCCCAAGGTGAGGTGAGCAGCCCGTTGCCTTCTCAGGGCTCAGGAGGCATGCTTAAAGTGATCCAGGCAGTGGAGTCTCCAGTACGGGGAGATCAGCTGGTGTTTGGTGAGGAGAACTTTCCTGATAATGTGCCTGATAAGGTAAAGCCAAGCAAGTCAAAAGTGACTGATAAAACTATTTTTGTGCCATTTAACACCTTGGTTAATGCGGATGTTTTGCCCAATGACACCCAGGCTGGTAATATTATATCCAGCAATATTTCAGCTGCTGATGTTTCCTTGCAGGAAAAACTGTGTTTAAAAAATGACATTGCAGCAAAGGAACTACAAGAGCCTGAACAACCCATTAACCCCCCTTTTGCTGAGCCCAAGGCTGTTTGTCCAGTCACAGCTGTTGTTCAGGACTCTATACTGCAGTATCAGGCCACCTGTGGTACTACAGCAGAAACTGTGATAGTGAATACTGATTGTTGTGACATTTCTTCCAACACAGCTGTTCTGAATAATCATACTAATGTTTGTGTAATGGGAAATCCTGCTGGCTCAGTACAAGCAATTAATAATAAGGATAATAATAATAATGTACCAGCTAAAGTTACATCGGTGTGGGGTCTTGGCCCTGATAAGCCTTCTTTTGCTCAGGTGGTACGCTCTGCGCCTGGTAATGTTATTAAGCCAGGGCTGCAGCCAATGAGGAACCCTGCTTCCAGGCAGAGATTTACACCACAAACTGCCACTTTGAGCACCCCTGGTTCCGGTCTTGGGTCTCTGGCTTCTGCTGGGGGTCCAAGACGTAATGTTGTTATACTTAAATGGGAAGGTGGTGCAGTCTCTCCAGCACGGCGTGTGGTGGTGGATATGATTTTGGAGATGGGCTTTGGGGCGAATGACCTTTATGCCCTAATACACGTAGCTGGGAGCCGGGAGTACACAATCAGCTTCACCAGGCCAGAGGGTCTTGACCTGTTCTGGGAACGATATGAGGCTCGGTGCAGGTCAAGACCCGAATGGGAAGATCTGGCACCAGTTGCTGTTTCGCAGAGATCAACGGTTAAAAAAATAACCATCATCCTCAATAATGAGAGTGTTCCTGCTCGGGACCTAGAGGTCTGGTTAAGAAACTATGGTGAGGTTTTGACAAGGCTAGAAAAAATCCTTGATGAACGTGACATCTGGACTGGGGGTTGGTCAGTAACGGTCAGGTTGGCCAGGGATGGGAATGTTGTCCGTCACCTGCCCTCCTCGGCTTTCATAGGGAGGGATAGGATGACTATTTTTTATCCTGGTCAGCCAAAGCTATGTCACCGCTGTGGAGAAAAGGGGCATTTTAGCTCCTCCTGTTCAGCCGTAATATGTTCAGTATGTCGGGGACAGGGTCATGTGGCCAGGGACTGTACCCAGGCGATAAGGTGCAACCTGTGCCTGCGCCTTGGCCACCCCTACAGCCGATGTCCGGAGGCCTGGCACAATATGGAGAAGGAGGTAGTAGATGAACTGTTGAGGCTGGACAGGATGGAGGATGAGGCCCCTGGTGTATCATCCTCCTCTGTGGTGACGGACCCCCCTGGTCCTGTTCAGGATACCTCCCCAGTTTCTGTGGCCAACCCTCCTGTGTCTGTAGGTATTCCTTCTGTGGCTGTCTCTGTGTCCCCCCAGCCTACTGTACCCGCTCCTCTTGTGTCAGAACCTTCTAAGTCCGTGCCCCCCGAGTCAGTCTTGCCCCATGAGTCTTCCCCTCCTAGGTCTGACTTAAGGGAAGGTCCCCCCCCACCAAGAGTGGTAGAAGGTACCAAAAAGGGTGCTGCGGCTTCCTCTGTAAAGAAGTCTTCTGTGAAGACTTCAAAAAAGAAGAAAACAAGAGATAACATCTCTGAATCTGACCTGCAGTACCTGGAGGAGAGAAGGAAGGTTGTGAGGCGGAAGAGACAGGCAGTGAGGACGGAACAGGGACAGGAAGCCCCAGTGTCTGTCCCCGACCGTTCTAGGGCTTCTGCATGGGATATATCCTCATCTGGAGCTTCTTCTGAGCAAAATTCTGATTCAGAAATGGAATTGGAGGAGGCCTCAAGAAAGAGAGAGGCTTCTGGTGATGAGCAGCAGAGGGGAGCTAAGAAGCAATCCACCCAATAACCCAAATGGCGGTTCCCCCTCCGTTAAAAGTGGTGACAATAAATGTCGCCAGCATTAAGTCGGTAAGAGCTCGTTCTATGGCCTTCTTTTTGTTCAGCCAATTAGATGCTGAAATTTTATTTTTGCAGGAGACTAGGCTCACCTCCTTGGCAGATATTCATATGGCCAAGAGAGAGTGGAGGTATGGTCCATCTTACTGGTCTCTTGCGGCCGAGCCTTACGGCGGGGTGGCGGTGTTGTTTAAAACCGGCATGGTAACTGTCCGGCGCGTTATTGAGGTGGAGATTGGGAGATGTATGGTCTTAGACGTTCTTGTGGGAGGGCAGGACCTGCGCCTAATTAATGTTTATGGGCCGCACACAAAGTGGGACAGGAAATGCCTTTTTACAAGGATCAAGCCATTTCTTTTTACATCCCGGCAAGTGGTTTTTGGAGGTGACTTTAATACTGTGACTAGGCCCAAGGACAGGAAGGACTTCAATGACAGGCTGGGATATAATAGCGTTTTTTTAAATAGTATGGTTAGGGATGCTGGTCTTGTGGATGTGCACATTAAGCACCTTCCGGATGACACAGGGTTCACCTTTCATCGAGGTAATAGTCAGAGTAGGATAGATAGGTTTTTTTTGAAGGAGGCCTCTGCTTTCTCACCCCCAGTGGTGCAGGCAGTGGAGTTCTCTGATCACTGTATGCTATCTGTGGTCTTGAATGCTTCAGACTTCCCTCAGAGGGGCAAAGGCATCTGGAGATTAAATTCGACTCTCCTTGAGGAAGAACACGTTAGACAATCCTTTGAGGAATTCTTTCAGGCACAGGTGACCATCCTGGACTTTTGTAGCAGCAAGGCTGAGTGGTGGGAGCTGACCAAAAAGAGGATTGCTGGATTCTTCAGGGGCCTAGCCAATAAAAAACAGTTTAATAGATACATGACCTACCAACGTTTGCGGAGGAAGCTGGATATTCTTGTCTCGAGAGGAGGAGATCCTGGGGCAATCTCTGAAGTGAAAATCCTCCTCAGGAAGTGTCAATATGACCGGCATACCTCTTTGGTTCTGGAGCGGGACTATGGGAAATACCACTCGCCTGACCCTTACCAGAACTGCAAACAGGGTGTAGCTGTTAAGATGGTCATTGGCCTTAAGGATAGTACAGGTTCCTTGACAAAGTCCAGGTCAGGGATCCTGGAGGTCGTGAGGTCTTTTTATGCTGAACTTCTTGGGAGGAAAGAGCTTGACCGAGACAAGATGGAAAGCTTTTTGGACTCTACTCCAGGTCTAAATGGTGGAGATGTCCCTTTGATGAATTTGACAGAAGAGATCACAGTTGAAGAGGTGACGAGGGCAATTGAACAGCTTGCCATCAAAAAGTCACCTGGACCGGATGGTCTGACGGCTGAGTTTTACAAAGCCTTTAAGTCTATTCTGGCCCCACATTTGGTAGAAGTTTTTAACAGTTGTCTTGCTGAGGGGGTGCTTCCCCCTTCCATGAGACTCTCAGCTGTGATTCTTCTTTCAAAAGGTAAAGATCCTTCGATGATTGAGAATTGGCGCCCCATCAGCCTTCTCAATGTCGATAGAAAGGTGCTGGCGAAGATACTTTTCTGGCGCCTATCGGCAGTAGCAGAGTCTTTGCTTTCTCGCCATCAGCACTGTTCGATCCAGGGTAGGAGCACCTTCACAGCGGTTTTAGCTGTCCGGGAGGCCTTGGAGCAGTGCAGGGCTGCAGGCTGGGGAAAGTATTTACTGGCATTGGATCAGGCAAAGGCTTTCGATCGTGTCAACCATGAGTGCCTGTGGTTGCTCTTTAGTAAGTACGGTCTGCCGGGTGGTTTTGTCGATTGGTTAAAAGTCTTGTATAAGGGGGCAGAAAGCTTCCCTCTTGTTAATGGTTGGGTTGGACAGTCCTTTGAGGTTGGTTCTGGGGTGCGCCAGGGTTGCCCCCTGAGTCCCCTGCTCTATGTGTTTGCAATCGACCCCTTCATCAGGAGGATAGAGAGCAGCATGTTGTGTGGGGTACCAGTGGGAATCCCGGGTGAGCCGCCTTTGAGGGTTGTTGCCTATGCGGATGATGTGTCAGTGATTGTCACTGGGACAGATGAAGCGGAGGAGGTGGTCTCTCTGACATCACGATACTCTGAAGCATCAGGCTCCAAGATCAATCAGGACAAGAGTGAAGTTTTTTGGATGGGAAAGGAAGGTGAGGGGTTTGATCTCCCGGACACCTTTCCAGTGCCCCAGGAAAAAATTAAGATATTAGGCATTGAATTTGGACCTGGCGATTATGGCCTCAAAAACTGGGAAGGCAGGCTGGAAGTTGCCAATACTAAGGTGGTCAGCTGGAAGAGATGGAAGTTATCTCTGAGGGAAAGGGTTGATCTGATTAAGACTTACCTGATACCGATCTTCTTGTATGTCAGCCCTGTCTGCATCTTGCCAGTGTCTCTCTATGCTAGGATCTATAGTGTGTTCTTCCAGATGCTGTGGGGGAACAGACTGAACCCCATCAAGAGGAATGTCACCTATCTATCCAGGAGGGAGGGTGGCTTAGGTATGGTCAACCCCGTTCTTTTCTTTTCACTGCTATTTATCAAGTTTAACATTGGTAGTATGCTTGCAGTGGAACCTCCTGGATGGGCAGGCATGTTTAGATCTTGGTTTAGGCCTTTTCTGCGACTTTGGGAAGAAGGTGGCCAAGTGAAGAATCTCAGGGGTCATCGTGGTCAGCTCCCAGCCTATGTCGCTCCGTGTCTGAAGTTACTGCGGCAGTGGCGACTGTCGGCTGAAGATCTCAGATCCGCTCCGAGGAAAGTCCTTATGAGCCGAGTCTTGAGCGAAGTCTTTCATGACCCACTGGCCTTAAGGGATTGCCCAGGCCCAATTTTGAGGGAAGGGTTAAGACTGATTAATTTGGCTAGAGTCCCCCTTAAATTCAGGGATCTGGCCTGGTTGTGCTTCCACGGGAGGCTCTATGTTCGGGGCAATTTGAAATTCCGCAGTGGGATGGATCGTGGTTGTCCTCGGGAGGAATGTACAGGTGAGGAGGAGACTATGGACCATTTTCTGCTTCGTTGCCCTTTTAACATAGAGGTATACAAACAGGTGGGGCGGGCCCTCGGTGTTCCTTTCCTCTCCAGGCTGGGTTATGCTGAGTGGGTGTACGGAGCATTCAATACTGGTGGGGGCTTTTGTTTGGATACACTTTTTTTAGTTAGTTTAGTAGTCCGTTATTACACATGGAACGCACGGTGTCAGGTCACCCTTCGGCGTAAAATCCTTCCTGTTCAGGTAGTGGTGTGTGACATTCTGCATGAGGTGGGGAAGATTCGGGCGCTTGAGAGAGACAAGTGGGGTCAGAGGGCTTGGCTGAAGGCGTGGAGGGGTTTCAAGCCTCCCTGACTGCCAGGAGTCTCTTTCCCGGGTGTGGCTTTCTGTCTCTTATCACCCTAGATTTTTTCTTAATGCTCAGTTTTTGATAAATGGCTGCATACATAGGTGATGGGTTGTGCCTCTTAGGCCCTCTCTGCTGCTTTATGTAAATAGTTTTCTAAAAATGTTGGAAGTGGATTATGTATATATTGTATATATTCTGCACATGGATGTGTATTCCTTTGTTTTCTTTTGGAATATTGTACTATAGTTATGTTTTTTACTTTTGTATAAAATATGTTGCTTGATTCTTTTCAATAAAAGATCAATAGTTCACCATTGTTGGTGTCATTGGTAGGAATACTGACCCATTATTGGTGTCAGTGGGAAGACTAGTACCCCATCACTAGTGTCGGTGGGAGGAATAGTACTCCATCATTGGTGTCAATAGAAGGAAAAGTACCCCATTATTGGTGTCAGCAGAAGGAATAGTACCCCATCACTGGTGTCAGTGGAAAGAATAGTACCCCATCATTGATGTCGGCAGAAGGAATACTACCCCCATCATTGGTGTCAGTTGAAAGAATAGTGCCCCATCGTTGGTGTCAGTGGAAGGAATAGTGCCCCATAATTGGTGTCATGAACCTGGGAACGTGGAAGTGTTTCTCCTTGAAATCTGTTACACAGTGGGGGGGGTCTTCTGCCCTGTCTTAAGGCTCCAGATGGCTACATTGTTCTGTGTCTGGCTATTGTGTACATTGATTGCCCCCTGGGACTTCTGTCTCATTACACATAACAGTCCTTCTAATCAAGCTATCGGACCAATCCCTGCTGACTCATTTTCAAGTCCTCATTTGCATGGCTAAGGAGGACCTGAAGGAGGACTACGTGTACTTTACAATTGACCAATAGGAAAACGGTTGTTGGGGGCGGGATGTTCCAAATTCTGTATAAAAGTGTGTTGTGTACTTCCAATAAATGTCTTCCTGTTTGAACTTACATACTACCTGCCTGGTGTTTGTTCTAATGGATTACGAACGGCACATAGCTGTAGTTCAGATCCCGGAGCCTTGTATGAGCGAACCATCAGACGTTGCGATCTGCAAGCTGACTCATTGGTAGCAGAGGAGTGTCGGGAGAGCGGAAGCGAGCGAGCAAGGGTCTCGTTACAATTGGTATTAGTGGAAGGAATAGTTCCCCATATCAGTGGGAATAACAGAGCCTTGTATCAGTGGTAGGAACAGTGCCCCAAGGGCTGGATAAAGGCAAGTAAAGGACCCCATCTGGCCCATTGGCCATAGTTTAGAGACAACTGCTTTACCCTAATATCTAATGAATATCTAATGAAGAAAACATACTGACATGTCCACAGAATCAGAAGAGTAGTCATGGGTACTCGACTATGCAGGAATTCATTTTTGACGCCTATCTTCTTAAGTCAGTGAAATAAGTGAGATTACTCTACTGGGAGGTGTATCCTATGACTGGAGACTTGTAGGTGAGCTTATGCTGACTCCTTACCTTCCCTGAGGGGTCAGTCATTGGTATGTCAACTCTTCGGCTACTGCAGTTATTTATTTCCTTCTGCCTCAGGTATAAAAATGTACAAATTCTCTGATGTCTCCTGTATAGACTCTGCATTCCTCTCTGGTAACAGGGCCCTCGTAGGGTTGAGCCCTCCTCATATATACTCTGTATAGGGAGGAGGAACAGGTGTGTCTGTTGAGATTCAGTTACTATGCTTTACTATGTTATATCCCGTCCACACACACATCAATTAAAAGCCCCCATTACTATTTGAGCATGAATGTTTTCAGGTGATTTTGAAACTTTTCTTTTTCCTTGTGAACATTGATTTTTATGTGTTTTCCAGGTTAGGCTATTTTTGTTTTGGCCAATGGAAAGCACTATCATCTGTAACATCATATGTTGTCATCGTTCTTGTTAGCACTCCCTGGTTTTTCTCCTTAATTCTCCATTTTGCTCACAAGGCTCACAAAGTTGCCAGAAGTTTTCTGTGTGGTGTTGGGGTATCTTGTACTATTAGAGCCCTTGAGCCATACCATTTTCTTTCCAGGCCCTCTGCCACTGGCCATGGTTCTTCTTATGGGCATCAATTGGGTTAAAGCAGTTCTTGTGGTCCCTCACTAGGCAGATGAAGTTCTCCACATGCATCATGTACACTCCGCAATTCTCAATTTTGCTCACAAGTCTGAGGTTGCCAGAAGGGTTCTGTGTGGTGTTGGGGTATCTTGTGCTGTCGGAATTCTTGAGCCATTTCCACTATACCATTTTCTTCCCAGGCCCTCTGCTACTGGCCATAGTTCTTGTATTGGGTATCAATGGGGTTGTAGAGGTTCTTGTGGGCCCTCACTAGGCAGATGAAGCACATCTCCACATCCAGCATGTACACTCCTCAATTCTCAATTTTGCTCACAAGTCTGAGGTTGCCAGAAGGGTTCTGTGTGGTGTTGGGGTATCTTGTGCTGTCAGAACTCTTGAGCCATTTCCACTATACCATTTTCTTCCCAGGCCCTCTGCCACTGGCCATAGTTCTTGTACTGGGTATCAATGCGGTTGTAGAGTTTCTAGGGGACCCTCACCTGGTGGATGAAGTTCCCCACATCAAACATGTACACTCCTCAATTCTCTATTTTGCTCACAAGTCTGAGGTTGCCAGAAGGGTTCTGTGTGGTGTTGGGGTATCTTGTGCTGACGAAATTCTTGAGCCATTTCCACTATACCATTTTCTTCCCAGGCCCTCTGTCACTGGCTATAGTTCTTGTACTGGGTATCAATGCGGTTGTAGAGGTTCTAGGGGACCCTCACCTGGTGGATGAAGTTCTCCACATTCAGCATGGACACTCCTCAATTCTCAATTTTGCTCACAAGTCTAAGCTTGCTAGAAGGAGGAGACGGGTTGGTAGGCACAACACCATGCTAAAAGACTTGTGTTAAAAATTTTCGGGTACTCCTACTAAAGTTTTGGGGTAAAAACATGTCATTTTTCCCAAAAAGATGCTCCTATACCTGCATGTGCACTAATCAGCAGCACAAAAGCTCCAGTGGAAACAGGCATCATTAAATATAACAGGAATTATGTTGACTGCTGGCGTGCTTTAAGAATCATGCGACAAATGGGGGTTAAGGCATTTTCAACCATATTTCAACCAGCCTGCAGTCCTAAAAAACATCAAAATGCATCTTTGCAACCTACCTCCAACAGCTTCTGTTTAAGCCTTATGCCTCGTACACACGCGACGATTATCGGCCAACCGATCGTCCGACTTTTGTCCAGAGTGGTGTTTTGTTGGTTGGAATGTGCCTAGACTGCACACGAATTTTCTCAGCCAACAAAAATCTAATTCAGAAGTGATGTCATGTGCTGGTTTACTTTCCGTGTGTTTTTTCTTCTCTGAGCATGCCCAGTCTTGCTCATCAGATTTTTGTCTGCGGAAATCTGTACTGACTGACGGAAATTCGGCCGTTGTGTTGACGGCCAACAAAAATTTTATAGCCTGCACACCAGATTTTTTTCGGCCGAAAAGTCGGAGTCGGTTGTCGGAAGCATAATACTAACAAGCCGAAAATTGGCCGATCGGACGTTGGCCAAAAATTCACGGCCAATTATCGACGCGTGTGTACAGGGCTTTATATATAATAATAACAACACCTGCAAATTGTTGGTGGTATGTTGTCTTGATTTGTTTGGTCTTTTTTTGCAATTGAAAACTGTTCAAAAGTGGTTGAAGCTACCCAAAAAAAAATTTAATTTGTGTGGCTTTTAGAGTGCAGGACGCAGTGTGCACAACTCCCAACTTTCTCTGATGAGAAATAGGGACACCTGTAGCACAAAGTAGTTAGGCAAAGAATATGCTCCTTTTACAACCCCAGTTTTGTGGACCATGAAGTCTGAAAGCAATATAGTGCTACTCCTATAGGAGCCACAGAATTACTGTACAGGTCTTTCCAAACTTCTGCTCCTCAGCCAGGCACACAACAGGCTCATTCACTCTTTCTTCAAAGACCAGTCTAGGGGATGTTTTTTTTGTGTTTTTATTATTTTTGGAGAACTTGGATAGGGTTAGGGGAAGTGGTGGAATACTCCGAATATAAGAACTATGAGCAACATGAGGACTTGATATTACTTTCTGAGCAAGCTATAATGAAGTCCGGGCTTGTAACAAAAGTAGACTTTGGCTTAAGTAGTAGTAATTAGAACCACAAGAGCAAAGTCCCTTTAAATTGGAGATTATCTAGATATATAGTATCTCACAAAAGTGAGTACACCTCTCACATTTTTGTAAATATTTTATTCTATCTTTTCATGTGACAACACTGAAGAAATGACACTTTGCTACAATGTAAAGTAGTGAGTGTACAGCTTGTATAACAGTGTAAATTTGATGTCCCCTCAAAATAACTCAACACACAGCCATTAATGTCTAAACCGCTGGCAACAAAAGTGAGTACACCCCTAAGAGAAAATGTCCAAAATGGGCCCAAAGTGTCAATATTTTGTGTGGCCACCATTATTTTCCAGCACTGCCTTAACCCTCTTGGGCATGGAGTTCACCAGAGCTTCACAGTTTGCCACTCGCTGAAGCTGTTAGAAGGGGTTTAAAAATCAGTTCAAATTGTATTGTTTTTTTCTTTACAATAAAAAGTGCAGGCAACTTTCCCCTCTCCATAGTCGCAAACATCAACCTAGTTGAAGATTTGTGTTTATTAACCCTCCAACATACTGTGGTGCCTAAAGGTTATAAGTAGGGCTTGGCTATGTTTTTGAGTCGAACGTAAGTTCGACTCAAACATCAGCTGTTCGTGTGTTTGCTGAACACATGAACAAATGGGGTGCTCGGCGGGAAGTTCGCCCGCCGATGAGCGCCCCATAGTGCACTGTGCTGTTGCAGTGCATTGATTGCTGATGATTGGCCAAAGCATGCATCGGACCTGTATGCTTTGGCCAATCACAGCACAATGTCCTGTCAGAGCCATGATTGGCTAAAGGCAGGGTGCCTTTAGCCAATCATGGCTCAGAGGCTAAGTCCACGCACCACACTATATAAGGCTGCTGCTTACACAGCAGCAGTGTATAGTGCGTGACAATGGAGATTAGGGAGGTAGTTAGTGGATAGTGTGTTCAGTCAGCTTAGTGCAGTCAGTGTAGTGTACAGGCATACTCCACTTTAAAACATGTATAGATATGTTGTAGTCCTGGGTCCCCCCCTCAGTGCTCCCCAAGTTTTTAGTGTCCCTGTCACTTATAGTTCGTGAGCAGTGCCATTCCAAGCTGACCAAGATTTCTCATAGCTGCCAATGTTAAAGACCATGACCAGTGCCATGCCAAGCTGCCCAATATGTCCCATAGATGCCAATTTTAGACGGGGTGTAGTGCCATGTCAAGCTGACCAATCACGTCAGAAGGGTGCGGCCACCCATTGCCTATATAAGAGCTGTCAAAGCTGAAGATTGGGCATACAGTGGGTATGTTCTTAGGAGGCGTAAGTATTTTTTGTGATTTTTTTTTTTTTTTTTCCCCGGGTCTGGCAGGCTTCGTGATTGATGGTGGATTTACATCGAGGGACACTATTTTTTTTCTTTTTAATAAAGGTCAAAAACTTGTTCTGTGGTTTTTACTTTTTTACACTTTTTTTTACGATGTACCCGATACCTATTCACATGGGGGGGGGTGGTATCCGATAAGCCCCCCATCCTCAGACCCCCGACAACCACAGCCCAGGGTTGTCAGGAAGAGGACCTTGTCCCCCTGCCCCAAAGCACCCACCCCCCATGTTGAGGGTATGTGGCCTGATATGGTTCAGGAGGGGAGGGGGCACTCGCTTGTCTTCCCCCCTTTCCTGGCCTGCTAGACTACATGCTCTGATTAAGGGTCTGGTATGGATTGGGGGGGGGGACCCTTCGTAATTTTTTTCATGTTTTTTTATCTGTATTGCTGGGAGCCGCAAGCACGTTTGAATGACATTTTTTCCTTTGAAAATGTCAGTATTGCTGCAGCAGGCTCCATACGTCTTACAGATGCGCCTCTTTACAGGCACATTAAGGGAACCCCACCCCAAGGCATGATATTTAAAGGAATTTTTCATTTTTATTGTTTCACTTTAAGCATCATTAAAATCACTGCTCCTTTAGAAACAATTGTTTTAAAGAATGTTTTTTGCATTGATACTTGTCCCCCAGGGCAGTACCCAGGTCCCCATACACTTTATATGGCAATAACTTGCATATAAACCTTTAAAATTAGGACTTTGGATTTTTCATGTTCGTATGTTCACTAGAACTTTTTCCCTGTTCGAGATGTTCTGGTGCGAACTGAACAGGGGGGGTGTTTGGCCCATCCTTAGTTATAAGATTATATTCACCTATGACATTACTTCTAGTTCAGAGATCCTCAAACTACGGCCCTCCACCTGTCGAGGAACTACACATCCCATGAGGCATTGTAAAACTCTGACATTCACAGACATGACCAGGCATGATGGGAATTGTAGTTCCTGAACAGCTGGAGGGCAATAGTTTGAAGACCCTTGTTCTAGGTCGATGAGCATCTTTAGAGTGTAGTCTTGACTTGACCTCTTTAACACCATAATTCATGTTTTCTTTAGCCTATGGCACCTATCCAGTCCCGTTTGCATTGTTGATATTAACAGAGCGTGTGAACTATTTGTAAATTAGCAGCATTAATAGTGATAAATCCAGGCTGACTTGTAAGATGATGCCCTCTTAAGTTCGCCCATCCCAGTGGTGATTCCCCAGCTATCCCTGGCTCTGGCAGATGACAGCCGTGCGTGATGTGTGTTTTCACACCATGCAGGATGAGGCTGGTGAGGTGATGATATTGACTTGCCAAATAGCAGAGTTGATGACTGGCAGCCTGTGTCAGAGAACAAACAGAGGCTGATCCGAGACGAATGTTACTCAGATCTTTTCTTGCAAGGACCTGTGCTGTGTGCCTTAGTGTTTCGCGCAATTCTGGGTTATTCGGTCACACTCTGAGGGTGTTAGGAGGTTCTCTTTGTATGCATGGTGGCCTGATGTCTAGCAATGGTGTAACTACAACCATAGTAAGATCGCATGAGTGCTATGGGGTCTGGAATTGCAGATGGCCCTAAAATTTCAGGATCACTATCCACGCTGCAATGTTATTTGAGAACTAATTAGTGTGAAGCACTTTTTGACCATATTGTGTTGAAGGATAACATGGTTTAAATTGGACCTCCAGCCAAACCTTTTTATATTCAGTTCTGGACAGAATTTCAAGGGTTAGAAACCTTTGTTTGTTCTTACTGACATCTGTGTCCCTATCGGTTTTATTGACAGGATGTCAACTGCTAAATTGATCTTCTCTTGTGCTATATTCACACACTCGCTTCTAACATCTGAACAGCCTGATAGAATGTAACTAGCTTTGGCTGCAAATCAGTGGCGTAACAAAAACCTTCAGGGCCCGGTGCAAGAAACCATGAAGTGCCCCCCTGGCCCTTGACCTGGCCACCTTCCTGCCATCTTGGGCTCTCCCTGCTGTGGTGGAACAGCAGAGCCCAGTCCCAAGTGGGACCTTTGTGACCCTGGTAGTTCCACCACTGGTGTCAGTCGTTTTTTTTTATTTTTGTTGTTTACAGTTTTTATTTTTTTTTATCATTTTATTTAATATTAGAATTTTATTTTTAATGTTCAATATTTTTTATTAAAGATTTTACAAAAGAACATATAAAAGTAGGAAATTGGAACAGCCAAAAAGCCAAATAAAAAAGGTTATGGCAACATTGTACAAACATGTCAATAACGTGCAAGAGTGTCCCATACATATGCACAGCGATCCCAATATATAACATCTCGTGTCAAATAAATTTGTTCAAAGTGGCGATCGCCAGCACTTCTCACATAACAGAACAGCATGGGAGAAAATGAACTGTAAAGAGACCGTCCAAAGCGGTTTGGGTTGTCCTAATCAAAGAACCAAGCTAATAGGATAGAGAAGAAAGAGGAAAGGAAAAGGAAGGGAAAAATGAAAGGAAAAACAGAGAAAAAAAAAGGGGAAAGAGGAGAAAAGTAAGAGCCCACTCCCCGACCCCCCCGGTCTGAGCCCCAATGCAAACATAGCATGCCTCCCCACTGTCAAGGAGCCTGTAGATAAGCCACCCACGGGTTCCACACTTTTAGAATTTTATTTTTTATTATTTTTTACATATTTTACTTTACAATTTAATTTTTACAGGAACCCCATTGGGGGATTTTGGTGAAATATCAGGGGTCTAAACAGACCCTTGATGTCTGATGTCTCACTTTTGAGACAGATTCGTCAGTCTCAGCTGCACAGAATGAATGAACAGAAATAGCTCTGTGCAGAGCTTCCCTGGTAATTCATAAACCGAGGTTTACTATGCCCCAGCTTTGAATGAATGCAAAAAAAAATACATACCGACCACTATTCATTAAGACAAGTAGGGGGCTGGTAAAAACCACATTTACCAGCCCCTTCCCTCTCTCCATCCTGACAGATCCCCACAGCAGATGGAATGGGGTGGAAGGGGGGCCAGGGAAGCACACAGGGGCCTGGTGCAGCAGGACAGTGATAGAGAGGTGAAGGGTGCGGCATGTGGAGGAGCTGATGCCCTCCATTTCCCTCCTGCAGCCACTGAATGTCTGTGGGAGGAAGAAGAGGAAAAGCAGGCATTCAGCGTCTACGTAGGATAGGTTCCTCTACCTGTCACCTTCTACCTCCCACCTATCCAGGCGTACAGGGGCCTCCTGCAGCATTAGGCTGGGTCACAATGTCCACCCCTGCAACCCGTGTATGTATGCCGCTGTTGCATATGAATGCAAACAATGCTAGCAAGCAAACCCTAGTGTGAACAATGTTTCTACACTTTAATTTAATCCTCTAAGCCTTGATGAAGGGGGCTTTGTGATCCCGAAATGTGGAATCTTCTACACTACAAATAAAGTAGACCAAGGTTGTCAAACTAATTTTCATCAGGTGTTTCCTGCCATTGTCCTCTTGATGTCAAAGTGTAAGTTCACCCAAAACTGTTTGGTAGATGTTGGAGATGTGACCCACCTGTCTCTAGGGAATTGTAATGATGAGACCTCTTGTTGTTGATTATCCAAGACATATAAGATGGGACTAATTCCCATCCATGCATAAAATATCACTTTTGGGTGACATGACCTTCCAATCCGCTGTGATTATGGCACTCATGTACCTGCGCAGAGGAGAGGCAGCTGGGAGTATATCCAGCATAGATATGGTGACCATCTCTGCGTCTAGTTCATGTTGTTGGATCAGTGACAAGCAATTCATGTAGAAACAGATTCTTTCTGACAAAGGTTCTAAGCCTAGGCGTCATTGTGTTTACCAGGCTGTGTGCGGTTTCTGTATCAGATGGGACTGTTATCATTGCGCTGTCCAACTATTGTTTTCATGGTTCTGGAGGCCATCTTGTCTAAAATTAACCCCTGATTTATCCGAATCTGTTTTTGCTGTCGGTTTGCTTTGAAGGATATTTTAATCCTGTGTTTGCATTGCGTTACATTTGCTGCATAAATAAAATGTGTGAGATATTAGGCTAGTCCTGGATTACACACTTCTGTTGCTTTGCAGATACGCCAGTTTACCTTCTTTTGGGTTTACTCTTGAGTGGGTAGCTAATCGCACTATTTGTGTTGCATTACTACAGCCACTTCTAACCCTACATAACCTCTGTGTAGCCCATATACATATTTGATGACTGGTTGTTAACAATGAGTTGAAACCCATTGGATAAACCAACAGTCCAGCCCTGCAGAATACTCCCTGAGAACCGCTTTCCTAGCATATTCTGTACACTACAGCTTGGCTGTCAATTTCACAGGCAGTCCCATTATGGGTATGGTACAACTAGAACCTGGAACAAACTGGGAAATGCCAGGAAACTAGCATGCTGTACCAGACGGTACCAGATAAAGTGATATAGTTGGTGGTTCTGGTAGTCTTGAAGGTCACTCTCTATAAGTATGTTATCGCTCTGTAACTCTGGCTAATCGCTCTGTAGACTAACTGGGCTATATGTAAAGAATAAACTTGAGTATATGCCCCGCGCCCTATAGAAAAGGTGTATAAGTGTTGCAGGTAAGTAGTCTGTAATAGGCTACCTATAGCGCTTGCTAAAATGAATTTATTACAATAAATATTAATAAAATATAAGGTGATATACATAAAATTGATACATAAATTTCATTGGAGTGACTGTCGTGACGATATGGTGATATATACAGCTTAATTCATAAAAAGGTCATTATAAAAAGTTCATAAAGTGACTTTTATAAAAATATCAAGAAAAAAGTCCAAAGTAAGTTCAAGGATATTTTTTTAAAAAACAAAATAAATAAATAGGTAGTGAGTCTCTCGTGCAGACAAAAGCTAATTCCCAAAACAATAGGTGCAGGTGCTTAGCGTGATGATTCTTCAATCCGCTCTGTAGTGCTCAGTGCAATTTCACCGTGATAAATGGTAAGATTGAATCACTTACCAAAAAACGTGGGTCATGTATGCCTTATGGCATCAAGACCAGCCAAACTTAGGTAGCCTCCAGGCTATAATGTAGTCTCCTCGTGGCTTATTTGGGTGGATAGGATGGCGGGCTCCCCCTCTCTCTCTCATCTCACCTCCAGCCGGATCAGAAGGAAGACAAAAAAGCTCCGGGTGGTGTATTATTTTTGGCAACAATTTTATTCCCCAATCAGGGTAAAAGTATGTTGGTACAAAACATAAGAGATAATATAGGCCAATATAAAGAAAAAAATAGTAATTTGCCAATAAAAAGCCGCGAACGGCTGTTCGTGACCGTGTGTCTCTGTGCAAACCGAGTGCAGGGAAGCAAACGGGAGAACTTCCGGCTTGCGTTCCACCTGCGTCACACGTCACGTACGCTGTGCGTTCCAAATCTTACGCGTTTCATCACATCCGGTGACGTCTTCGAGAATCAAACTATCTACAAATTAGCAGGCTGGTTAGTCTCTTTATAATTAGATAGTCTTGATATTTTATTTATGGTAATTGTGCCATTTATCTCTGCAAAGAGGTACTTCGGATTGGCTTTCTCTGTAACTGGTGATCTCTATGTAGCTTGTTGGACTCTATGTTGCTAGGCATGGTCTATAGTTGGGAAGTCAGGATAGTCTCCCTGTGACTAGGCATTCTGGGTTGTCCATCTGCAACTGGGCAGTCTCACTCTCCACATTCTGGGTATTCTCTATGTAACTGGTATGCCTCTCTAATATTGGGCGGTCTTGTAATTTGGCAGTTGGGTCAATCTTCCTGTAACTGGGCAGCCTGTCTCCGAAGCTCGCCACACTGGGCAGCTTCTCTGTAACTCTTAAGTCTGCTGAGTCTCTCTGATACATTGTGATTACTAGACAGTATCACTGTAATTAGGCAGTCTCTTCTAATCTGTAGCAATCTGTTTAATATCAACTCTTTGGTTAGATGGTCCTGCTGAATGAAGATTTCAAGGAAGGGTTGCCATTTGAAACTATTCAAATGCAAATTGAGTAAGAAGAGTGAGAAGTACATGTTGATGGCTGATGGTCTACAGAAACAAATCTATGCAGGCCCATACCCATGCTCTGGGATGGCGCGTCGGCAAGCCCACATTGTAATCAATGGCTTGCCGGCCGCCCATGCCAGAGCATCAGAGTGCATGGAGCTGGCACCGGCCCCGGAGGGAGCAGAGGCCACATAACCCATTGCTAGCTCTGTAGCGCTGGCTCCTGTCCTACTGGCTCCTGTCCTAGGAAGAGTAATACCAAGGGCACAAGTCCACTATCAAGGCTGATAGATAGGTCTGGGACCTATCTATCAGCCTGCAGAGCAATACTAACAGAAGCTGGAAGTGTATTAATCATCACATACACTGCACTTTTGCAATGGGCATATTAACACTTTTTAAAAAAAAAGGGTTCTTAGCTGCACTGAGCTAAAGACTTCTATTATATCCTGTGGTTTTGGTGCTCTTTCAGAAAGTGCAGCTAGCCTGCGGGTAAACCACAGCTCATTAGCGTGAGAGCAGCCTTCTAGGGGGCTCAGAACAGTAAGGGGTCCTTTACATTTGCGGTTTGGGGGGGTGGCAAATCCCCATAGTTCATTGTGGCCTCCGACCGGTTACCAAATCACTTAAGTGGCACTTGCTCTTCAAACGTTTGAACACCCCTGCCCTAGAGCAAGATTTCTCCATCAGGGTTTCGTGGAACCCTGGAGTTCCTCCAGAAGTTCCTAGGGGTTCCTTGAGCAATGAAGAGTCTCCAAATCCCAGTAACCACTAATATCAATTATGTTTTTAGCTGTGTGTAAGGGTGCAGTTTTTCCACTGGTCAACAATGTAAGAGTGTCCTTCTCCCACTGACCATCAATTTGTAAAAAGGGTCCTTCTACCATTGGCCACCATTGTATGTATGGGACCACTACACCAACTAACAATACAGGAATGCATTTTTCCACTGATTATTAATGTCAAGGCACTACAATTCCCATCTTTCATGTTTCTTTTCTGGCCATTATTGCTATTTGTTCCATTTTCTGATTGTTACTGGAACATTTTTTCTTATAGACCAGGGGAATGTTAAATAACTGCTGTAGTTATCAAGTATGTTAGATAAACTACATGTTTTATTCTTTTATGTATTATAAATATAGGACTTACTGCAACCACACAATTGTAAGGTAGAGATGTAATAATTTAGCAGTGGTTTCCTCGAGACGTTGTAAGGTAGAGATGTAATAATTTAGCAGTGGTTTCCTCGAGACGTTAAAATTATTTTTCAAAGGTGCCTTTGTATTAGAAAGCTTGATAAAGGCTGTCATAGAGAAATAATTAAAAGTAATCCTACCAATTGTCCAATTGAGCAAACTTGGTTGTAACCAAGTTGAAATTTGAACCCAGATACTTTCTGTTTCAATATTTTTATTGAAGGTTTTAACAAAAACTTGAAAATATAACAATGTAGAAAATGTAAAAATACAAGGTTAATACAATCTTAAGTGCTTGTATATTTCCCAAAGAAAGGGTTTGCATTATTAATCAAAGAAAAGAGAAGGGGGAAGGCATATTGTGCCGAAGCCGCCTCCAGCTATAGAGATTTTCTTCAGAGGATCCACTCCCAGGCATCTCCAAGGCAGTTAGATGCAATCCCATATATTCGTGCACAAACGCTATTAAACCAGCATTATTACCATACGAAAATAATTCATGCTCACTGCCGCTTCGTTATAGCTAAATAAACATTTACGAGCTAATGTGGGATCATGGAACCTGGAACCCGTCCCCCCACTCTTTTGGAGGAAAAGGTGCCCCTACTTCATGGAGATAGGACTCCCTATCATCCATTACTAAAATTGCCTATTCAAAACCCTACAAGCTCATGATGCTAAAAAGAGACCCAAGACCCAAGACCTCATGCCACCCAAAGGCATATTAGTCAGGAAATGCCCAGGGGTCACCATTCCAGTATCTGATTCATGGGTCCCAGACCTTCTCAAACACCTTCATTTTGTAATTTAAAGCTGCCGAGAACCTTTCATTTACCGTAAGCCAGGAAAGCTTATTTTTAAGCTTGATTCTGTTTTCAAAATGCTGCAATTATTAATCAATCAGAGTATCAAAAAAAAAAAAAAAATTCCAGATGACTGAAACGATATGAGTATGGGCAGCATTACAGTGAAGCAATGGCCAATGGCCATTATGTTTAACAAAGGTATCTACTGTGAAATTTTACCAGTAGGTCTTGTGTTGTTGACTTAAATTATTTTATATGTCAACTCATTACTTTTGATCTGGACATTTAACACTTATAAGTAATTTCTGTGATTGATTAGTCAGATGTTTCTTTGCAGTATCTGAAGTACCAAGATATTTTCAAAATTAGCCCATCTGTTTGGCTTGAGACTAAAAGATTAGTCAGAGCAAAACGCCGATAACGTTAAATGAGCTCATGAGGGAAATTTTCTTGTGCTGACCTTTTTGTGATCCTTACGTCATGGACTTCACAATTGTATAATCACTGTAAATAATACTGTTCTTATTTAAAGCAGCACTATCAGGTCTTTGAACTTATTAAACCTGCTAGTAACAGCAAATCCCATTTTAGGTTGACAACACTACCTCACAATTAGCAGCAGTGTTGTCAACCTGCCACATGTGCTTCTTTAGTTGGCCATTGGACGACCTATCAAGTCTATTAGTCTATGAGTTTGGCTGGCCTTTTTCAGTCACAGCATTCTTTTTAAAAGTATGAAAAATCTCAATCTGATAGTTTTGCTTGACAAATTTTTCGAATCTGGCCATATACTGTACTAATTTCGGCCATACAATAGCGATACACTCTATGACTTCCTGAGGAACCCAAACATACCAAACCCATGGCTCCGCTCCAGACTTGTTTCTTCCAATCCACACAGACAGCCAGTCTCCTCTCTCAGTGAAAAGTAAATATAAACCACACTCCAAACCTAGCTCTTCTTTCCATTTAATTTGCCAAAAGATTAATACTGCATAAATAAATGTCTCCAGCCAAAACCACCTTTCTTGATGCATTTCACCACTGCTGGCTTGTTCACAAGGATAGGTGAGGTTTCCTATTCTTCCCACTTTCCCTATCCTCGTAACCAAGCCAGCATTGGTGAAACGCGTCAAGAATGGTGGTTTTGGTTGGAGACGTATGCAGTTTCATCAGTTTTCATCTTTTGACAAATCAAATTAAACAAATGGAGCTAAGTTTTTGATTGTGGCATATATTTACTTTTTACAGAGAAACCGGTTGAAATTTGCTCAGTGGGAAGCATTGTCAGCCGTCTCCTGTCCCACATCACTCGACTGAAAAATTACTCACTTTAGTGTTGCTCCCCGATATTCTCCTCCTGAGCTTGGGCATGTAATTGTGGTGAGCAGGACACAGTAATAGCAGCAGGTAAGTCAGAGGGATCTAGAGAGTCACAGGTGGTGGATCACAGTGCACCCAAAAACTGGTAGAGAACAACCTCCTGTCCAAGAACCGTGCAAGAGACGTGAAAGAAGGTCAGCTATTCCTACGAGTCAGGACATGGTGCAAGCTGACCTGTGCATGTCCTACCAACCAATGATGATGCCTGTAATCCCCTGGCTGATTTGTTGACATTTTCTGCAATTTAGCTCCGGAAAATGTTACCCCCTTCATGATCAGACCATTTTTTGCTTTTCGGCACTGCACTACTTTAGTTGGCAATCGCTGGGTCAGGCAATGCTGTACACAAACAACATTTTTATTATTTTTTTCCTACAAATGGAGCTTTCTTTTGGTGGTATTTGATCACCACTGGGTTTTTTATTTTTTGCGCTATAAATGAAAAACGAGTATACATTTAAAAAAAAAAAACATTTTTTACTTTGTGACAAAACATATCCAACAAAAAAATGTTAAAAATCACATTTCTTCATACAGTTAGAGTCGGTTCACACAGGCGCGACCCGACTTGCCGGGGCGACCTGTGTAATTGCGGTGCGCAGCTCGAACTGCGACCTTCATATAATTGAAGTAAATGCAGGTCGCTCCAGGTCACCCCAAAGAAGCTCAGGACCCTTTTTCTAAGTCAGAGCGACTTGTGTCGCTCCTATTAGAACGGGTCCTGTGCTACTCTATGGCAGGCGACCCGCGGCGACAAGTCGCCCCAGTGTGAACCGGCTCTTAGGCCAAAATGTATTCTGCTACATGTCTTTGCTAAAAAATTCCAACAAGTGTATATTGATTGGTTTGTGTTAAAGTTATAGTGAGATACACTATATTACCAAAAGTATTGGGACACCTGCCTTTACACGCACATGAATTTTAATGGCATCCCAGTCTTAGTCCATAGGGTTCAAAATTTAGTTGGCCCACCCTTTACAGCTATAACAGCTTCAACTCTTCTGGGAAGGCTGTCCACAAGGTTTAGGAGTGTGTCTATGGGAATGTTTGACCATTCTTCCAGAAGTGCATTTGTGAGGTCAGGCACTGATGTGGACGAGCAGGCCTGGCTCTCAGTCTCTGCTCTAATTCACCCCAAAGGTGTTCTATCGGGCTGAGGTCAGGACCCTGTGCAGGCCAGTCAAAATCCTTCACCCCAAACTCACTCATCCATGTCTTTGTTAACCTTGCTTTGTGCACTGGTCCAAATCATTTGGTGGAGGGGGGATTATAGTGTGGGGTTGTTTTTCAGGGGTTTGGCTTGGCCAGTGAAGGGAACTCTTAAGGTGTCAGCATACCAAGACATTCTTGGCAATTTCATGCTCCCAACTTTTTGGGAACAGTTTGGGTATGGCCCCTTCCTGTTCCAACATGACTACACACCAATGCACAGAAAAGGGCCCATAAAGACATGGATGAGTGAGTTTGGGGTAGAGGAACTTTCACTGGCCTGCCCCAACCTGATAGAACACCTTTGGGATGAATTAGAGTTGAGACTGCGAGCCAGGCCTTCTCGTCCAATATTTTTGCCTGACCTAACAAATGCACTTCTGGAAGAATGGTCAAACATTCCCATAGACACACTCCTAAACCTTGTGGACCTTTAAACCTTTTATTTATTTCTTTTTTTCATACTAGTATACTAGTAATGGCGGTGATCAGCGACTTATAGCGGGACAGCGGGCAATCTGCCACTGACACTGTTCGGTAACTGGCTAACTGCCACTGACACTAATACAGTTATATAGTGCAGCGCTAAATTAAGAAATAAACCATAACAGTCTACTAGAAACAATCAATTGGATGATGAAAAATAATAAAAAGGTGAAAATATAGCAAAGTAAGTCCCATGTGTAAGGGTGAGTTTAATATCCAAGGTGATGAATGTGGTCACAGTGGTTGCCAGATCCCAACACCATCATACCCAAAATACCATACAGCATATGGATCACATGAGGCTCACAAAGTGGATCCTGGATTCCTCTATCTAAGGCTGTAACCACAGAGGCTCCAAAAGTAAGGTAGGTATAAGGTGGAGTGAAGGGAGAATGAAGCTCTCAGTCAACCGATGACCTAAAAATACAAACCAGAGGAGGCAAACATAGTGTAAATCCGCTAAAACTATTTATTAATTCAAACGGAAATGCACTTACAAACATCCAGTGGTACAGTCAGAGATAATAAGCAAGCAAATCAGGCTGTCAATGGTGAGATCCTTAAAGCGGTAGTATACTCATTTTTGTGACTTTTATCAACAGGTAAGCCTATAATAAGGCTTACCTGTAGGTATAATTAATATCTCCTAAACCTGCACGGTTTAGGAGATATTTGCACTGCATGCAGCCGCTGACGCTAGCGGCGCATGGGCTCTGAGGGTCCGACGGACCTTCAGAGTTCCTTTCCGGGAACTTGCCAGGAAAGTGACGTCATCGCGGCTCCGGCTACTCACAGCGCCGGAGCCGCCGAACCCGGAAGAGTCACTGAGGGAGCATGTCAGCTCCCACAGCGGTGTCCGGGGGTCTGTGTCGGGGCTTCGTTTTAAGGTAAGTCTTTCATAATGAGTTAGTATGCGATGCATACTAGCTCATTATGCCTTTTGTCTTGCAGGTTGTTTGTTTTTTTTTCAGTATACAACCGCTTGAATACTAATACAGCTATGAGGAAAGACTACAAGCACTGAACTTATTCTCTCTGGAGAAGAGACGATTGAGGGGGGATATGATATCAATGTACAAATACTGTACTGCCAACCCTAGCATATGGAAAAACCTATTCAGAGAAAGGGAATACAATAAGACACGTGGCCACTCACTAAAACTAGAGGAAAGGCGGTTTAACCTTAAAATACGCAGGGGGTTCTTCACTGTAAGAGCAGTAAGGATGTGGAATTCTCTTCCACAAACCGCCGTATCAGCAAGGAGCATCGATAGTTTCAAAAAACGATTAGATGGGCACCTTAAAGACCACAACATACAGGGGTATACAATGTACAACATACAGGGGTATACAATGTGCGGTTAACAGCAAACACACACACACATCATAGGTTGAACTGATGTCTTTTTTCAACCTCATTAACTATGTAACTATGTACAGTTATCAGTGTTAATAATATTCTCTGACACTGTACTAATGACACTGGCTGGGAAGGGGTTAACATCGGAGGCAATCAAAGCGTTAAATGTGTACCTAACTATGTTTACTATGTGTAACGTGTGGTTCTTTTACTAAGGGATGCGTCGTTTTTTATTCCCTGCTTTGCAGGGAAACAAAAACCAGCACATCGTCGCTGTCAGAAGAGCGCTTTGTGTTGTTTACATAGACAAAGCTCTCTCCTGTCACTAGCTTTGACAGATGGCGGGTCCCGGCCGGGAGCTGCTGATCGGCATGTGCTGGAGCTAAGTGACAGCACAGCTTGGACTTGATGTGCTTGCGTTAAACTGCAAGAAACCACACCATAAACTAAAACTACAGTCCTTTATACCTGCTTTCCATGTCAGGAACAGACAGATGGACCTGCAGCTGTTTACTCACAAAAGAGTCCGGTGTAAACAGACTGAGTTATGGAGTTGGATGGAGTCCATTGCAGATATGATGCCAGGAACTCCTGGAATAGCTGGGAAGGTCAAGGGAAGTCCCTGTACAGAATTAGCCATCGGTGAGCTAGGCATATTTCATGCCCTGGGAAGCATGCTGTACACTCAGTGAAGGGGAATGGAGGTATTGTCTACAGCTGTACTCCGCTCTCGGAATATTCCTTTACTTCCCTGCTTAGTGTTCTGGCTGTACTGATTACATGGATACATAAACTGCCTATATAAATAAGTGTTTGAAATGATATACTCAATGAATGAGGATATAAATGCACAAATACTGAGAAATAAAAAGTTCATGCGTAATCAGTGCAAATAAATAAAGTGCTTATAATATGTGAAATGAAAAAATAAAAATTAATATTATTGCACTAGGTGGTGAATGAACATATTAATCAAAATGTCCATGTGCAAAAAATAAGGTTCTCCAATTGCACATAGTGACTCTTGTGAATCTTCAAGTTGCCAGCAGACAAAGAACGTGTCACTAAAGTGTGCTAATCCAGAAATAAGTGCAATGGCCGCTCACCTCCAAATAAGAGTGTGTTTTTTTAATGTGTCACCAGGCTTGGCTCAGGGTCTTCCTCCACCTCTGGGGCTTTTGTGTGGTCACTAGTAGATCCCTCGCTCTTAAGGTGAATCCGCCAATAAATGGTACCGCCTCTTTAAATTGTGATGGCCAAGGTAATCTTCTAGGGACTCTCACTCGTATCAGGGACATAATAAAGAGGACCTCATAGTAGGGCTGAACTCTAGTCGATGGGAACATCGATATCGTGCTGCGAGCGTGGGCGATAGTCACATCGCCGAACATACGATATGGAAGGCAGAGCAGTCGGGACTCAGTGGTGGTAGGACACAGCCTGACATCCGTCCCACATGTAGTCTGCCCTGCAGCTAGATCTCCTGCTTGAGCGGTGAGCAGCGGCACAGCGAACCAATCACGCGTGCCTGCACACCTGGTTGGTTCGCTGTGCCGCTACTCAAGAGGTGATTGGTTCACTATGCTGTGGGGCGGAAGTGTATTGTGGGGAGTGTGATTCCGATGCGAAGGAGCTGCCCGGGGGAGAGGACTACAACTCCCAGCGTTACCCCCACTTCCCGCGTTTCCGTTTGCCCCCAGCCAGAGAGATCCCCCCTCCCTCCAGGAGAACCGACTTTACACCCCGATCATGAGGGAGAAACAGAAGAGGCGGAGGGAGTGTACGTGGGCCGAGGCCGCCAAGATGGTACCAAATACGGGGTGGGGGAGGCGACTGTACCATGTACACTGGGAAGAGGGGGGGCGGAGAGGTCTATATAGCGATATGTGAGGGGGGGTGCAATACAATGGGGGGGTATGAGATGGGAGCAAAAAATATCGCAATATATATCGTTGGGAAAAAATATCGCAATATATATCGTTGGGAAAAAAATATTGCAATGTGATTTTATTTCAATATCGTGCAGCCCTACCTCATAGTGTAGCAAGTAAATTTATTGAAAAAACAAAAATGGCAAAACTCACACTTAGGTAAGGACATGCAAGTAGCCGCAGATGCGGTAAAACATTTGATACTTCTGGTCTCTGCCGTAGACCGGAAGTGACGTCACCCGGCTCCTCCCAACGCGTTGCGACACTCCACGTGACTTTCTCAAGGGATATACTGTCAATATGTATTTTGCTGTGTGCCTGGAATTCAGCTTTAGCATAAACCTCAACCTCAAAAAATGACATAGGCTGCCATTGTTTACCTTTTTTTTAATAATGCTATCTGCCTGGCTGTCTCTGGGCTTTCAAACGTTCTCATTGACCTGAAACAAGCATGTAAATCAGGAAAGCCATTGAAAAGTTGATTCTTATCTGCATACTTCTTGTAGGTGAGGGACTAGGGCCGGCCATACATGGTGCGAATAAAATTTGCACGATTTCCCCATCAACACAGACAGTGCTGACAGGGGGAACCCTCCTGCCGAACCATTGTCTGCTCCCGGCAGAGGGAGTGCATATCCAGCCTAGCTCAGGTTATCACTGCCTCCAGGTTGGCAGTTTGGTTCTTTCTCTACCAGATAAAGTTTGCACTTGCCATTGTGTTTTATGTGCCACCTTTCTTGGGACTGGAAGTGTTTAATGTAGCCTCCTTTTAGCTTACTTATTGGCTAGATCCCCTTGCCTTGTGGGTCCAGCTAATGACACTACTCACCTGGGCCAACCCTGATGGCCATTGTCAGCAAACTAAAGCTGTGGCTATCAAATTTATCCAAGAGAGCGTTTTTTAAAGTGGTTATAGCTTGACACCCACCAAACCCAAGGCTTCCACCAACTCAAACTTTAGCATAATAGGTAATTAACCAAGACAGCATCCCTCTTAAGGAAGTCCAGGGTAGCTCTGGTAACACAGGTAAACAGCTAGAGGGACTCCAGGCCTGAGGACACAGGGGGCCCAACGTAACTAGAGTCCCATGATAGTAGTTGAGGAAGTTTTCCCTACAGTAAATTGGTCTTCTGGAGAAATGTTGTACTATTAGCCTCTGGCCTGACTACCCCCATGTTGTTTCTGACAGTGAATGACCTTTCACTTGGCTACAGATCCTTTGCCCAGCCAGCTCTGCCTCATCAGATGTGGTCAGCTGAGACAGCATCCCTCTTAAGGAAGTCCAGGTTAGGTCTGGTAACACAAGTGAACAGCTAGAGGGATTCTAGGCCGCAGGACACAGGGGTACACCTGAATTAGAGTCCTCTGTAGCAGTTGAAGACATTTTCCAAGTAGTAAGTATTTCTGGAGAAATTGTGTACTAAAGGTATTAGGCTCTGGCTTGTCTACCTGCATGCTGGTTCTGACAGTGGAGGGCCTCTCATCTGGATACAGATTCCTTGCCCAGCTATCTCTACCTCATCATGTAGTTGTCTCCTTGAGGTGCTGAGGAATTTATCTTGCTGGGCATAACTAGAAACCTAGCCAATTATGGGACAGAGAGTTAAAGGGGCCTTAGCTTGCGTCTTAGCATGCACCATGATACATGGGCTCTCCGCTTCAAGGGGAGGGCAGGAGAGTGGCAGGTAAGTACATTTTTCAGAGTCCCTTGAGTAGTGTGAACATGTTGTTTGGTCAAAACACATCATCACTTTAACCCCTTCCTGCCCACTCTGGCGTCCCTGTAAAAAGTTTTCTGAATACCTGGGGGGGGGGGGAAAGTATCGGCAATCATGTGACCACTATGATTGGCTGTCACAATGGTCACATGATTGGGAGCAACTCCTGCCAGGTACAAATTGTTAGGATGAACCGAGAGCTGTCTTGGACAGCTTGGTCTCTGTGCTGGGAGCATATGTGAGGCATGTAGGCATTGAAGCCCACCCTTTTGCCACCACACGTATGTGCTACGTTGACGGCAGCAATTTAAAGCCCAACTTCAGACAAAATATCCTCTGTCAAGCTTTTTTTACAGTTTGTGTCCCTATCTCTCCCAAGAGCACTACAGACCATAACACATTTGTGAGGATGGGTAAGAACTTCTGATAATGTTTTTAATGGTGTCTTTGTCTTCCTGTCCTGGTTTCCCATTTTCTGTTACAGAGACAGGAAGTGAGAAAAAATCTACCCATTGGGGTCCCAGACAGAAATAAGAACCCGACAGAATAGTAACTCTACCATACCGTATCTCAGGCTTCATTCAGACATGAGCAATTTACATCTTCACCAGAAGCACATTAACCACTTGCCGACCGTTCACATTGAGCGTACTGCGGCAAAGTGGCTCATTATCGTCCAGCGACGTAGACCTACGTCGCTGGACTCCTCCCCTTGTGGGCGGCATGCGCGTATTCAGACACAGCGGGAGTCGGGCCATGGGAGGAGAGGCGGTGATCACCGCCGCTCTTCCCCGATCGTCGGGGATCGAGTGAGAAGATCCGCCCGCTTGTGTAAACAAAGCGGGCGGATCTCCTCTGTGACACACAGTCACAGATTACAGGATTCAGCATATCTGAACCTGCGATCTGTGCCTGTGTCACACAGTCCCCTCCCCCCACACACGTTAGTAAGCACCAGGCATACATTAACCCCTTGATCACCAATAAAGTTAACCCCTTCCCTGCCAGTGTCATTATTACAGTAACAGTGCATATGTATAGCACTGATTACTGTAGTAATGTCACTGGTACCCCCAAAAGTGTCAAAAATGTCAGTTAGGGGTCCGATCTGTCTGCCGCAATGTCGCAGTCCCGCGAAAAAAAAATCGCAGATCGCCGCCATTACTAGTTAAAAAAAACCAATAAAAATGACATAAATTTCCCGTAGTTACTAGCTGCGATAACTTTTGCGCAAACCAATCAAAATATGCTTATTGCAATTTTTTTTTTTTTTACCAAACATATGTAGCAGAAAACAAATTGGCCTAAAATGTTAAAAAATTTTGATTTTTACATTTTTTTGGGGGGGGAATTTCATATAAAAAAAATGTGAAAAATATTGTTATTTTTTCAAAATTGTCGCACTTTTTTTGTTTACAGCGCAAAAAGTAAAAATCGCACAGGTGATCAAATACCACCAAAAGAAAGCTCTATTTGTGGGGGGGGGGGGGGAAAGGACATACATTTAATTTGAGTACAGCGTCGCACGACCGCGCAATTGTCCGTTAAAAGTAACGCAGTGCCGAATCGCACAATATGGCCTGGTCAGGAATGGGGTAAAATCTTCCGGTCTTAAAGCGGTAAAATAAAGGCTCATTGAGAATTTTTTTGTCAAAGACATGTAGCTAAATACATTTTGGCCTAAATATATGACAAAAATTTAATATATTGGATATTTTTTAACTGTCAAAGTAGAAAAATATTGTTATTTTTTCAAAATTGTCGCTATTTTTTTATTAATATCGCAAAAAATAAAAAGCGCAGAGGTGATCAAATACCACCAAAAGAAAGCTCTGTTTGTGGGAAAAAAAGGACGTAAATTTTGTTTGGGTACGACGTTGCATGACCGCGCAATTGTCAGTTAAAGTCGCACAGTGCCAAGTTGCAAAAAGTGGCCTGGACGTAAAGCAGGAAAATCCTCTGGTCCTAAAGTGGTTAATGAAGGACATTAGAATTTCCATTATATTCAGTGGTGCCTGTTCATATAAAAGCATAGAGTTGCTTGAAGTTTGATGCTCATTGTTGGAATGGTATGTGCTTCTTTTGGGACCCCAATAGACTTCAATGGGAGTGCCTAAAAAAGTGCAATTTTTTTTGTGTTTTTTCTTGACTAGTAACTAGCTTCCCAATTGGCTATAAATCATTTAAAAACAAATAGCTGTAGCCTGAAAATTCCCAAAGGACACATTCAAATCTGAATGGGACCTAAAGCTCTACAATAGGTTTGGCTGGAGTTTTTTGGCTTCCAAGTAAATAACGAATGCAACTAAAAAGATCAATACCGACTTATCTTGTAACATGCCGATATAATGTGTGGGAAAACGAATGTAATATGAATGTGGGCACCATGCCTAGATCAGTTTTATGGGCATCCAGGTGGTAAGGTCACCAATTTGCTGTTTCATGAATGGATATCTTTGTCCTTAATTGACTGCTGAGGAACAAATTACTACTGACCTCACCTGCACCCTTTCAGGCACGCAGCGTCTTCTTGCTTTATAGTAATGTGTGTGAATCACCCTGCTGGAACTGTCCAAAAATTGGAGCTGCTCCCTGGAAGACAAGGAAATCGATTTGCCTGAAGATTTTACTACTGTTGACAGTGCAGGGTGCCAGGTATGTGCTCATTACATCTTTCATATTCGAGGTTGACGGCCTGTCACCTGGAAATGCCTAATGCAAAATTTTACTAATGCCTAATGCAAAATTTTACTATAAAGAAGAACTCTATTACACAGGGATGCATTTATAAAAAGAAATTGCATAGCAATTAGCCTAATGAAAGTGCATATATGTTTGTTTTGTATGAATAAGGTAAATATTGAATGCTATTAGGCAGTGGCGGCCCATCCATGCATCCGGCCCCCTAATCTACATGCAGGGCGCCGGACACATGGATTCCAATGGGGTTTTTTTTATTTTTGAAGCACCTGATTAGAGCCAGAGGCTCTAATAGGCTTAAAAAAAGTGGGCTCAGGGCGCAGAGCACTGCGCCCTGAGCCCACCCAGTTGTGTGACAATAGCAAATGAATATTCACTATTGCCACACTGATTCTCCTCCCAGCCAATCAGGAAGCCGGTCCTGAGACCTGTTTCCCGATTGGTCGAAAGGAGAAGGCATGCTATTGGCCAAGAAGGGGGGAGGAGATGGTCGAAAGGAGAAGGGTGATGACTTATCTCAACAGAGTTGTTAAGTGATTATTGAACTGATTCCACTGAGGACTCCCTCTACTGACAAGTTTGAAAATCTCTACTCTCTACAATAAGAAAATTACAACAAAAATATACTTGTGCAGATGTAAACATCACATAATAGTAACTTAATATAGGAGCTCATTGTACTTTCCTTTTTAACCCTTTACACATAAGCCTTAGCTGGATTTTGTGTTCTATCATAAGTCAGGATTTTCTGTAGATTTATGCTGCAGGGATGTTCTGTTGTGTCTCTGTTACCCATGCAAAAGAATGCATTCCATCTGTCTGGGATCTGTAAGGTTGCGTCAATTGGGATGGGAAATTAGATGCAGGACATATGGAAGGTATTACACAGCGAGACGGTGGCCATTTTTCGTTATTATTTTTCTCTTGTGTTGTAGTAAAAAAAATAAAAAGATGTCCTGAAATGTATTAAACCTAGGTAGTAAGGCCTACACTGCTTCAAGACCTTCCATTATTACTGCAAATATATATTAAAATGAGATTAAGTTTATCGCTGCAAACTGCCAAGGTATAAAAGTACATTTTATTAGCCTAAAAAAGATTTAATACGGATCTACAAAACAACACCCCTTAT
This sequence comes from Pelophylax lessonae, assembly GCF_965119305.1. Classification (NCBI taxonomy): domain Eukaryota; kingdom Metazoa; phylum Chordata; class Amphibia; order Anura; family Ranidae; genus Pelophylax; species Pelophylax lessonae. The sequence continues at coordinate 27,360,464 of NC_138780.1, forward strand.
GTTTTTAGATGAGAGTACAGCGAGTGACTGTTGTCACCCTTAGACAGTACTGTAACTGTGTTACGGGTGAAAATAAAGGGGAAAAGTTTGGAAAAAAAATATTCTATCTATATCTAAGGACTGGTAAACTCCAATTTATCAAATTTTTATTTTTTTTTTTACATGGGCAGCCAGGTGGGGTTTAAAACAGGTAGATAATCGACACCACACTGACTTCCCATCTACAAGGGGACATAGTGCTGCTTATATGAGTACACCTTGCCGTGATAGCGGGCAAAAGAAGGCATACAGCCACAGGCTGTACATTCACAGAGTACAAGTCACAAATAAAAACAGTGTTGACGCGTTTCAGCCATATAAGGCTTTAGTCATAGCAAAAGGCTTGTTGTGATGCTTTGCATCATGGTGTGGTAATTTTAGCACTACAAGCTGATTTTGACAGGTGGCATCACCTGTCCGAATCACCCATGTAAGTGAATAGAAGCCACGCTGCAAACGTATACCAAAGCTTGAGGTGCACTCCTTCAATGCAAAATTGCCGTTTTGGCAAAAGCCAAAAAAAAAAAAAAAAACCCAGGCATTAAAAGGGTGCAGCATTGCCTATTGAACGCCTGTAAGCCTCCTTCAACCACCGTATGAAAAGCTATCCACTGCAAATTGGGGTCCCTAGAGTGAAAAGAGCCTTATAGGGTTTAGATCTGCTTTACCAGAGCCTCCTGACACTGGAGAAATATAAGGGATGATTCTGAACTTCCGCTGTTGGCTGCTCGGCATGTTAAGTCCAGTTATGTCCTTATATACAGTAAGTTGCAGTTGGCATGTACACAGAGCAAGGATGGTCCATCAGCACACATAGAGGTTAAGTGGTTTCAAGATGTAATCATACCCTCTGGGCTTGCCCAAGACGTGGAATCTCAGTACCACTTGGTCTTCACCAAAGCTGGTGGAGATGGGCCTGGTGGTCCCTAGCAATTGTATGTCGCTCCTGCAATAAAATTCATTCCTGTTCAAAAGTTTTAAATCAGGGAAAAGCACACATTACAAAACTTTTTCTCTCTGAAACACCCCCCCCCCCTTACAGAATTAGAGAAACTTTCATTAATTTAGAAATATTTAGAACATTTTTTTTGTGATACAGCAAAGCACTTTCTGCATCTTCATCAAGGTGAAAATTACATAAGGACACTCACTACCTCTTGGGATGTCCAAGTCCCACATCCTAGGAGGCAGTGGTCTACTAAGGGGGGGGGGGGGCATGTGGGAACTGTCAGAATCATACAGCATGTTGGTGCACACACAGGGGATTGCCAAACAAGTGCACACATGCCATGGGTCTCTAAAAATTCCCAGATACCATGATACCTAGATACCACTTGCACCATGCCCCATGGGTCTCTACAAGGTCTCAGATACCATGTTTGCATGCACAGGATATTTGAAGATGGCGGTGCGGAAGAGGAGTGGCAGGAGGAGAATAGCACCAGGGTAAAGGAAAGGGAGGAGCAGTGTCCCTGGGCGCAGCACTTTCATGGGGGTGCCACATTCTCCCCTTACCATGTGCTCCAAACCAGTGGCTGGCAATCAGCTGGCTGTGGTCTCATGTGTGTTCCACACACAACACTCCCACTTTCTGTCCCAGCCAACACAAAAATCAATCACCTTTCATTTCTTAGAAAGGAAGTGATTGGCCACACATGCTGAGTGCACCCTTCATGCTAGCCTTGGGCAGCCGGAGCAAGGGGCAGAGAATGGGCATAGGGTATTACGCCTATTCCACATCATACAGTAGCAGCATGGGGGGCGGAGGAGCAAATAAGCATCCTTGCATTGGGTGAACCTGTTCTGGTACTGAATCGGGGTAAAGACCCTCTTTAGGTAGGGGAGTAGAGAAAGACTGTATCAATTATAGTGATCCCTATAGTAAGTAATCTATAATTTTAAAAAAATGTATACATCTATATTTAATTAAACTAAAAAAAATGCAAATTATTTTAAAAATATGAAAGTCTTTAAAAACAACTTAAAACACTTCATTAATAACTCAAACTATGAGCTCAATACAAATAAATGATACTTTGCCTTTATTGATACAGGCAGTTGACACATTACTTGTCCCGGGACCTTTGTTCCAGATAGGCTATTAAGACAAGTGGCAAATTCTCCCATAATTAGGAATTACTGGACTTTGCCCCCAGGCGATTATTATTACTGGAGCCACAGCACGTATATTGTAGCTCATCAGAAAACTACGCAATCCTTTATACGTGATAAGTCATTCGGGGTGGAGTGCAGCACTGTTTGGATGAGTCCAAATACTCTGCAGCCCAGTAATATGACATTGGCTGGGTTTCCTCCAGGCAGATCTGGGCCAAACGTGGATTATAAACCAAGCATGGGAACACGGTTTACTCTAAGCGGATAGAAGCGGCTCTCTTGGCCATTAACACTTGAAGTGTTCCAGTTGTCCTGGTAAACCAGTAGACAACAAGGAGAAAGATTGGCTTGGGTCATTGTCGTACAGCTGTTGAACCTGTCAAGTCAACATATGCCAGATTCTTTGGCAATGCATTTTGCTTATGTTTTGTCATAAACCCTTAAAGGAACACTCCAGTCACACGTGACCGTTTTACTACTAAATATAACCGATCGGACACAGCTGAGTTGACCTTATTTTTTTATTGGGCCTCCATTTCCTACACTTGAGTTCTAGTTAACTCCATATTATGGCTGGTATAATCAGCACCTGGATCCCAGCCCTTGTAAATCCAGGGCATGGTGTTCCCTGGTTCTGGTACTGCCCTTTCTCTCAAACTTCAGTATCAGCCACACACAAAAGGGAGGACTGGGCTGGAAGGAAGAGGGACATTTACCTCCTAGACCAGTACAAATTAGAGAGATTCTTACGACATAAGGGCATTTTGGAAAAATTCAGTAGGGAAGGCAAATCTTGGGTGGTTTTGGTGGTTTTTAGGGAGCAATGGGCTCTTGGGAGTTGCAGAAGTCCTTTTTTTTTATCTATAATGTCCTTGTTCCTATAAGCCTCCTTATTTTACATTTGGTTTCCACTGAATAAACTTAGTGCAAGAAAGGTAAATTAAAAATTTGAAGAACTTCAGGAATGAGATTAGTTTAAGCACCTACCGTATTTTGGGTCTGCTTGACTCAAAATAATTATTCATATGCCACCTCCATGTGGTCGATGGTTATGCTGTAATTTATTGTTGTAGCCTATGCTACATACAGTAAGCTTGTCCTCTTCCAGTCGGTGCCCAAGAAACTTCCCCCCCCTTGCGCTAAATACTTACTCCTGCAACTCTGCCAGTCAGGAGATGCCTTGTATTTCTTTCAGTGAATACAAGACATTCACTGATTGAGCAAGGCAGAGATCATGATGCTATCTGCTCCGCCTCTCCACCACACATTTAGACCACAATATACTGTGCCTACCATGAAAGGGCCAGTTGGTTGTAATTGTCCCCAGGAAAAAAGTGTCAGCATTCCCGACACACACAGTGCATGGGTCCCACTGGCATGATTTTGAGAAATGGTTCTGTTATCTAGTGCAGCCTTTTTCAACCAGGGTGCCCAGGCACCCCGGTGTGCCTTGAGGTCTCTTCAGGGGTGCCTCAGCAAAATACCCCAAAAATTGTATACAGGGCAGCGGGTGGATGAAGCCTGCCTTTTAAGTTACACAAAGTCACAGGTTTTCATTGTGCACCATTACGACCCTCTAGCTGCCGACCTGCTAACGACCAATGACATCATCAGTTGATGAGGAGGATGTCAGTCGCCTGCGTTGCATGCTTGTTTGACCCTCCCCTGCTTCTCTCCATAAGTTTTGGGGTCATATTAGCTGAGTGATGGAGAAAAACTGAGGAAAAAGAGAAACATTGGAATACTAGTCAGTACCAACGTGTACCTCAAACGTTGGGCACCCTACGTATGTGTATGTTGCTGCAACATGTAAAACTTTTAGGATGGGGTGCCTCAAGACTGTCCATAATTTTTTAAAGGGTGCCTTGAGACTTTCCATAATTTTTGGGGTGTGCCTCGACTGAAAAAAGGTTGAGAAACACTGATCTAGTGAGCAATATCCTGCTAAATCAAGGATAGGAAAGTACAAAAGATTGGGGGCAGCAGGGCCTACCGGATAATTGTGATTGCATCAAAGGTTTATACACAAGAAGCTTAGACCACCACTCCAAGGGCCAACTCAAAGGAATGTCTGGTGTAAGAAGGGTCTTCAGCCTAAAACCTCATAGCCGATGCCCTGCTGATGCGTTTCGCCCTGCACCCGGGCTTAGACATAAACCACTATGACTAAGCCTGGTGGGCAGAGTAAAGTGAATCAGAGGGGCATGGCCTTTGAGGATTTAGGCTGAAGACCCTTCTTACACAAGACATTCCTTTGGCTTGGCACTTGGAGCGATACTCTAAAGCCTCGTACACACGCAACGAATTTCCACCGACCGCTCGTCCATCTTTTGTCCAGAGTGGTGTCTGTTGGTTGGAATGTGCTCTAGACTGCACACAAATTTTCCCGCGTGACAGAATTCTACTTCAGAAGTGACGTCATGTGTTGGATTGCTTTGTATGTGTTCTTTCATCTCTGAGCATGCCCAGTCTTGCTCATAAGATTTTTCCCCATCGAAATCTGTACTGACTGCACGAAAATCGGACGTGTTTTGACGGAGGACAAAAATTTTATAGCCTGCACACCAGGATTTTTTCGGCCGAAAAGTCGGAGTCGGTTGTCGAGAGCACCATACTAACAAGCCGAAAATCGGCAGATTGATCGTCGGACGAAAATTCCCGGCCGAATTTCCACTCGTGTGTACGAGCCTTAAGTTTCTTAGGAGTTAGGCTGAAGCCGCTTCCTACTATCGTCTTACTGTCTTATAACCGGGCTGCTCCCTAGTGTTTGGTGTCCTATCTCTTTTTGTCTGCATCCACGGTACAGAAAAAAAATGAAAAGGTGAACAGACACCCTACAGCCTCCCCACCCTCCACGGTCCCCGCTGTACTTACCTCCTTGGGTAATGAGCTGTCAGTGCCCATGCAGCTGGTGTATCGGTCAGAGGATTTGAAGTCTCCAGTCTTTTCCCCCATCTTTCTGCAGGACTCCTAGGACAAATCAGAGCAATGCTCTGTGCCGGCATTAACCAATCAGAATCAAGGGGAGAAGAGGGGGATTTCAAATCTCTGGACCGCTTTACCGGCTGCATTGCCACTGACAGCGCATCACCCATGGAGGTAAGTGCAGCTGGAATTGGGGGGTAAGGGTAGGTAGGGTATATACTGTGTGTGTGTGTGTTTATATATATATATATATGTTAATTCACCTTTTAATTATTTTCTGAAAGGGTAAGTTTACACTTTAAGGAGCAGCATTGATTTGCATATATCTTTAGCTATAGCTCTGGATCTATAGAAGAAGAATTTTGAGATTATTCTGTGATATTGGCCAACATCCCTGAATCACAATCCCATTTTATGGACTTTTATATTACAAATTAAATTCCCTAGGTTTGTCACTGCTTTACTTTAACATGTACTGCCCTTTTAACATTTGATATTCAAACCTTTTTTTCTCCCCCCTCTCTGATCACTCTCCTATCTCTTGCAATATTCCTCGTCTATTTTCTTGCCGTAATCTGTAACTATAGCTCATGGCGTAGTAACATTTGCATCCCAGACTCCAGCAATACCTGAACCTGCACGCACATGTTCCCCTCGCACTTTCGCTGTGTCTGTAATTATCGCTGAACCGTGTAATCATAATTTGGCATGTCTTCCCTGTTATCTTATTATTAGGGACAGGATGTACTGATGGCTGGTTGTTATTGTTTAATATATGGTAGTATTTTTCAGTTTCTTATTGTTGCTATTTGACTTCTTTGTGGGAGTTTTTTCCGCAAATGAATTATGACAATTATTGCATTTCAGATATTCCAAGCTGGCAACTGTATTAATGCTTGTATTATTGCCCTGATTTAATATTACTCTTATTACATTTCAAATCTACCAAGCTGGCGCAGAAATTCCATTAACGTTTTGTATTATTACCCTGATTTAATGCTACAATTATTACATTTCAGATATACCAGGCTGGCACTTAAAGCGGAGTTCCGGCCATAGAATCCTTCTTAATGTCCCCCAAACAGTGACCCTTCGACCTCTACACATCCGCTAATCTTTTCATAGATTGGAATAATATGTTTGCAAGCACTAAATCTTACTTTTTAAAAATTAGTGTGTGCGCCGCCATCTTTGTCCTGGATCGCCGAGTCCGTTGTGGGGAAATGTCTGCCCTTCTTCCTGTTTGTAGTGGGCGGAGGCCGGTGAATCCAGCGCGAAATCTCGCGCATGCCCAGTACTATGTACTGTGGAGTACTGTGCTCCGCCTAACATCGTGTCATTTCCTGTTTGGAAATCACGCGATGAGAGGAGCAGACGGCCGCCTTCGTCACCGTCCATTGCATTCTGGGAGCCACGAGTAAGAGCTCCCAGGACGCATTGCGGGACAGGAAGTGACGGCGCGGCCGTGCGGCCGAGGAGGAGGAAGTGGATGGTAAGGTGAGTATATTATGCTCTCTACTAAGGTAAGTAAAAAAAAAAAAAAGGCTGTGAATATCCAATTATTGCTCAGGTAAGGACAAGGAAGCGGATGATATAAAATCTACAAGCTTGATTTTGTGGCCGGAACTCCGCTTTAAGCTGTATTAAAGCTTGTATTATTACCCTGAATTAATATTACATTTATTATATTTCAAATATTCCAAGCTGGCACATAGGTTAAGTTTCCACTACTGCGGGTGGGTGCGTGACAGCATGTAAATCGCACCTGTTTCCGTAGCCAAAACTTGCTGCTCTTTTCAGATTCACGGGGCTGCCGTTCATTGTTAATGGCACCCCCATGCATCTGAAGATGCAGCTGCAAAGCACCATGTAATTTCCCTGTGGCTGCATTTTGAGAAGGGTACAGGGACCTTTTTCCTGCGAGTACAGCAACCCATTCAAGTGAATTAGCTGCTTCGCCCATGCAAATGTGGAATGCGCCATATGCATAGGTGTGAACCTAGGGATAACGAAGGCCTCTTGACCCATTTAGGCAAAGAGAGCCTTGACTGATGGGGGCATGGCCAAGAGCTTGGATCAAGCAGGAGGCTATATGGGACGAGTGGATTGGACAGAGCCTTGGGTATGGGGCTGGGCCTGAGCTCAGTAAGAGGACCTTACCCAGGGAATTCTGGGTCTTTTAAGAAGAATCGTGGTGAAGAGCTGCCCACCCCCCCACCCTGTTTTTCTTTTGGTCGGTCTGTCACAGCTTTTGTGGCGGTTTTTGACCTTGCCAGCAGTTAAAGTTCCGGTAATGGGTTATGCCCTTGTTTGTAAATTGGGGGAGGCTGTCTGTCAGGCACTGATGGTAAGGACCCTCCCCCCTTACCCTTTTTGGAATTTAAGTTGTTAATGTCTAAGAGTGCTCACAGTACAACTGTGGCCTTGCCCTTTCCAACTTAATTGTGTTAAGTGTGGTTTTTATATGGGGAGGGGGCAAGGGGGGTGTTTGTTACTATGGTAACTCTTTTTCTGGGCCTATGCGCCTCAGCAGTCAAGTCTATTACAGCGGTAGTAAACTGGGGGAAAAAAAAAATCTGGGTCCCCTGCAGTCTATTCCATATTAGAGGAGGGTGCTACAGTAATAATACACTTTAGAATACAGGATAATTAGCAAAAAGGGCAAGGTGTAGGATGACACCTGCTGCCCAGATCAGCATAATCAGTAACTTGAAGTGCATCAGTGAGCAGTCTTGATCAGTGGCGGCCCATTTATTAGAGGTGCAGGGGAGCTGCCCCCCTATCCATGCGTCCGGCCCCCTAATCTACATGCAGGGTGCTGGACCCATGGATTCCAGTGGGGGATTTTTTTTTTTTTGAAGCACGTGATTAGAGCCAGAGGCTGTAATAGGCTTCAAAAAAGGGTGGGCTTGGGGCGCAAAGCACTGTGCCCTGAGCCCACCCAGTTGTGTGACAATAGCGAATGAATATTCGCTATTGTCGCGCAGATTCTCCTCCTGGCCAATCGGGAAGCGTGTCCTGAGATCCTGAGAAGGAAGAATCCATCCTATTGGCGAAGGAGGAGGAGAGAGTAGATGCAGGGGAAGCCCAACCAACAAAGGGGTACACAGAGGAGACTGAGGGGGAAGCCGCCACCTCCACATGTCAGTCCAGGGGCAGGACAGGGTGAGTGAGCTGGTGACTGGGGGGAGTAAGGTGTGCGGTGGGGGCTGAAGCTGGTGTGGTCAGGTCCGTCTGACGCCCCCCCCCCCTGTCCCATGGAGCACCAGTCGCCACTGGTCTTGATCTATAAACCACTGGAACTAAATTGCCAGAGTGCAGTAATGGCAGTTATGCTAGGCCTAAGGGCTTTTTCACACCATACCTGCATGAAAACTGATGGGAAAACCGTGCAGATTTCACTTGCAGAGACATCAGTTTCTTATCAGTTTTATATCAGTTTTAATGTGCATTCAATCAGTTTTTATACATGTTGGCACCTGTTTTCATGATGGTCTAGTTATGTACTTTTCACACCAATGTTGATGTCACATCAGTTTCTTTTTTCCTGTGCAGAAACGCCATAGTCGTTCTTCATCTTCCATTTTTTAATTTGCCGCTGGTTCCACCCCCCTGCGTCGCAATGCTTGCAGGGAAGGGAACCGGAAGACAGGTGCTGGCATCGGCTGAGCACACAACGGGAGGATGGCTGGAGGAAGGCGGGGGAGGACGGCGGGGGATCGCAGGGAAGGGAACCGGAAGACAGGTGTTGGCATCGGCTGAGCACACAGCGGGAGGATGGCTGGAGGAAGGCGGGGGAGGACGGCGGGGGATCGCAGGGAAGGGAACCGGAAGACAGGTGTTGGCATCGGCTGAGCACACAGCGGGAGGATGGCTGGAGGAAGGCGGGGGAGGACGGCGGGGGATCGCAGGGAAGGGAACCGGAAGACAGGTGTTGGCATCGGCTGAGCACACAGCGGGAGGATGGCTGGAGGAAGGCGGGGGAGGACGGCGGGGGATCGCAGGGAAGGGAACCGGAAGACAGGTGCTGGCATCGGCTGAGCACACAGCGGGAGGATGGCTGGAGGAAGGCGGGGGAGGATGGCGGGGGATCGCAGGGAAGGGAACCGGAAGACAGGTGCTGGCATCGGCTGAGCACACAGCGGGAGGACGGCAGGGGATCGCAGGGGAAGGTGAGTTTTAAAATATAAAACAACAGATTTCCATGCAAAACAATGTACCACCTTTAGCACAGAAATACTGACATAATCAGACCGCCAGGGAGGTTAACATTATTTGAGATTTCAGTTCAATCCACAAGAAGTTAAAAGGTCACTGGATTTCTGGTAGGATCAATAGATCATTTACTGTACTTGCAGAGAATGTACTTGGCTTGAAAAAAGAAAATACCACCAAGTCTAAGGACTGGTAAGCTGCAATATATTATTAATTTGTCCCTGGCTTTAGGTACACTAAGTGCAGGTAAAGCCATTTTTTTATAGTGTTGGATAGTGTAAGGAAGGGTTAGACCCTTTGTTAGGAAAATGAATGCAGCCACCATATGAAAGGACTGCTAAGCTGCAATATATTACATTATAGAGATCCTTTAACACATAGTTATGCCACTGACACTGCACTATGTAATACTTATGACAAAACCTAAGCCTAAGGCCTAGTATGTATACATAACAGACACCTATATATCACATACTGAGGTAGCCTGAAGTGACAGGCCTGATGTACAGAATATACCTTACTCTTATCTGATAGACTAAACATAACCCCAAATTTGTACTGTCAGACCATTTTTTATTGATACCCAGCTAGACATTTGGCTTGACAGCAGCAATTGCTACTTCATATGAGTAACCCTGACCTGGAAAAATGCCTCAAAGCAAAATGCTGTTCTGAAGACCTGAATGATGTGTGTATGCCAAACGGCAATTATAGTGTCATTGCTCAGGAGATTATTAAGTAATAAAAATGTTAAAAAAATATCATGTTATCAGGTTTCGATTCTGATTAGTATAATGAACTCCGCGCTATATACAACACGAAATATAAAAGCTCTCTATCCAGCCTAAAGTAGTTGTTGTTCGGTCGTTCTTGTCCGACTCTTCGTGACCTCATGAACCATAGTGCGCCAGGCTTTTCTGTCCTCGATTGCCTCCCGGAGCTTGCTTAACTTCATGTTCATTGTTTTGAGGATGCTATCTACCCATCTTGTTTTCCTCTTCTCCTTTTTCCTTCCATGTTTGCCAGCATCAGGGTCTTTTTCAATGAGTCCTCTCTTCGCATTTGGTGGCCAAAGTATTTGAGATTCAGCTTCAGGATCTGTCCTTCCAGTGAATATTCAGGGTTGCTTTCTTTCAAGATATACAGGTTTGATCTTCTTGCCATCCAGGGGACTTTCAAGAGTTTTCTCCAACATCATAGTTCAAAAGCATCTATTCTTCGGTTACTACTGAGAATACCAGAGCCTTGACTATACGGCACTTTGTCGGTAGGGTGATGTCTCTGCTTTTCACAATGTTTACAAAGGAAAGAGATACACTGCTCAAGGTAATGGGAAGCTTGATGACCAACAGCGGTGCTCGTCCCAGCTCGCCTCCGTGAACAGTCAATAATGAAAAGAAATGGCTGCACTCAGATGTGGTCAAAATCCAGATTTATTGGACATCCCAATGTGGCAAAAAAGTGGCAAGGTAGACGCGTTTCACACACTAATATGTGTGCTTAATCATTACCATTATCATTGGTAATGATTAACCACTTGCCGACTGCCTAACGCCGATCTACGTCGGCAGTCAGCCCCTCACAGGCAAAGTGACGTAGGGCTACGTCACTAGCTTGTGAGGGTCTAGGGAGCGAGCGCACGTCCCGCGTGGTCACGGACCCCCCCGCGCGTGTGAACAACGGACCCGATGTCCGCCGGTCACTCGCGATCGGCGGGGGAGAGGGAGAATGTCAGGCAGCTTGTGTAAACAAGCCACCTGTCATTCTCCTCGCTGTAAAGACACTGATCACACGGATCTAGTATGTAGATCCGTTGATCAGTGTCCTTACAGATCAAGCCACAGCCAATCACAGTAGAAAGCACGCCCCTAGGGATACACACAGCCCCTCCCTCCCAAATAAAGTTAACCCCTTCACTACCAGTGTATTTTTACAGTAACAGTGCATATGTATAGCACTGATTACTGTAGAAATGTCACTGGTAACCCCAAAAGTGTCACAAATGTCAGTCAAGGGTCCGATCTGTCCGCCCCCATGTCGCAGTACCGCAAAAAAATCGCAGATCGCCGCCATTACGCGTTAAAAAAAAACAACAAAAATGACAAAAATCTTTCCCTTTGTTAGTAAACGCGATAAATTTTGCGCAAACCAATCAAAATACGCTTTTTGCGATTTTTTTTACCAAACATAGGTAGCATAAAACAAATTGGCCGAAAATGTTAAAAAATTTAGATTTTTACATTTTTTTGGGGGGAATTTCATATAAAAAAATGTGAAAAATATTGCTATTTTTGCAAAATTGACGCTCATTTTTTGTTTATAGCGCGTGATCAAAAAATCGCACAGGTGATCAAATACCACCAAAAGAAAGCTCTGTTTGTGGGAAAAAAAGGACGCCAAATTTGTTTAGGTACAGCGTCGCACGACCTCGCAATTGTCCGTTAAAGTCACACAGTGCGGAATCGCAAGATACCCCCTGGTCGGAATGGTGGTAAAATCTTCCGGGGCTTAAGTGGTTAAGCACACATATTCACACTTGTATAAAGTACTCGAAATCCATACTTGAGTAAAAGTACAAGTGCTCGATCAAAAAGTGACTTGAGTAGAAGTGGAAGTGCTCGATCAAAAAGTGACTTGAGTAGAAGTACTAAAGTATTAAGTACAAAATTTTTTTAAGTATTGCAAGTAGTTTTTTTTTTTAATTTTGCTACTCAAGTACTGAAAGTAAAAGTACCTTTGGCTGTAACCTGTAAAGCATCCCTCCTTCTCTTCCCTGCATGTTTTTTTTTTCTCCACAGCTTATTGGTGCGCAAAATCATATATAAACCAATGTGATATACAACAATATATTCCAATAATGAAATAAAGGAAGAGTGTATGAAATCAAAGTCAATAAAAAGTCCATATATATAATTCCATAATACCATATATATGTGACAAAACAAGATGAATATATTTTCAAAGGTGCAGGAATCAAATAGGTGCTATTCCAAATAATAGGTGCAGACTCCTCCCACCACCTTGTGGATTTCCCCCTTACCCGGCGGATGAAGGTAAGTGCAAAATAATATCCAAATAGACTCTTCCAGTGAAACAAAACTGCAAAACCCGTGCTCTCAACTTCCAGTGAAAAAAGAAAAATCAGCCTCTTACCAGAAAAAAGGTCTATGTATGCTTGTGACTCTGCTTGGTTGGGGGAGGTTCTCTTTCCCCTTAACAGCAGATATGTAGACCATTTTATTTATACATACAGTAGCATTTATTTTCGTATGCGCTGATTTACAAAATGACATTATACACATTTTTTGAGCTTCATGAAACCTGCCATCTACTGTTCTGGCAGTGGTAATTTTTATAATTGTAACGAGTAACTATGCAGCACAAAAAAAAAATATCGGAGTAGAAGTATTGAAATCATGGAAAAAATGTAGTGAAGTAAAAGTGGAAGTAGGAGAAAAAAATTCTACTCTAGGAAAGTACAGATACCGCCTTTCGGTACTTAAGTACAGTAGTGAAGTAGTTCTACTTAGTTACTATGCATCTCTGCACATATTAGTGTGTGAAACGCATCTACCTTGCCACTTTTTTTCCACATTGGGATGTCCAATAAATCTGGATTTTGACCACATCTGAGTGCAGCCATTTCTTTTCATTATTTTCACAATGTTGTCTAGGTTTGCCATTGCAATCCAGTGAAGTGACTGGCCTCAGGTGATACACAGAGATTAAACAAATCCTCCTACACAAGTTGTATCTGTTTATCTACAGCACTCTCTCCTGTACAGCCTTCTTTTCCCATGGTTTTTATTGAAGAGAAAGTTTTGACAGATAAAGGGGTTCTTAAAAAACAGGTACAAGTTCAACAACCGTGTTATAATAGTGGGTGTCAGATCATTACATTCTGGTCATTGCACAACTACTGTATACCTAGCAAAATTACTATCCATGGCCGTCTCTGCCCGGAGAACAAGATGAAGATGTGTGTGATGCCTAGAACTCACTGACTTGAGAAAGACCATTCACTGTGAGCATAACAATGTTGGTACTAACACGTATAGCAATTCAAAACTGTTATTTTTATATGATTCCAAAAAGCATTGGAGAGGAGGAGGAAGAGAAGAACCCCACAAAGGGACTCTTGTGCTATTGAACCAAATTTGCCAACATTAAGTCATAACAAAGACCCATTACCAAGTATAAACTAGGCTTAGGGTAACCTTTAAAGCCTGCGATCAAATGTGTAGAGCAGAGGCGTAACTAGAACCTTCAGGGCCCCGGTGCAAGAAACCATGAAGGGCCCCCCGACCCCTGGCCAGGGCCCTTCCGTTCAAGCTTGGGGCTCTTCCCACTGATCTTTGGACCCTTTACTCTCATTGCGGGGCCCTTTATTGCGGTCCTGCATCGGGACCCTTTCACAAGTCCTACAAAGACAGCAGAACACAAGTGAACTGGATGGAAGGAGTGGTGGGGGCAGCATACAGAAGAACCAATCTCCTCCATTTTCCTCCTGCAGCTACAGGAGGAAAAAGGAGGACAGTGATTTCTCTACATGCTGCCCCCGCCGCCCCTCCTGTCCAAGTGTATAGGGGAGCCGTGCAGGCCCCCTGGAGCATGGGGCCCGGTTGCAATTGCACCCCCTGCAACCCCTGTAGTTACGCCCCTGGTGTAGAAACCAAAAACAGAACAAAGTTAGAAATTGTATGAAGCAATAGTAAAAGGAAAGAAATAGGAGAAAGAAAGGACAAAAGAGAAAAAGAAGTTTACAGTCGATCACCATGCTCCAGACTACTGACCTCTCCCTCCGCCACACCCCCCATGGTTACTGAAGATATTTAATCCAGGGATACCAAACCTTTTTGAAGAGATGTTGTTGGTCACGAAGGATGCTAGTCAATTTTTCATTTATCATGATCCGGTAAATTTTGTTTTTCACTAATGCTAAGTTTATCACAGAGGTTTTCCTTTCTCACGCTATGGTGGTCTTAGCTGCCAGGAGGATAAAAAAGGTGAGGATCCTGAGATTGGCGCTTTTCCACTGCATTGAACTGAACGGATCGGGTCACTTTTGTGCTTTTCCACTGCTGGTACCGCATGGTATGGTGTAGGAACGGTTCGGTACGGTACGGCAGCGCTTTTCCACTGCATGGAACCGAATGGTACGGCTTTCTAAAACAGTACCCCCCTCGATTGTGGTTCCAAGAGGTACCATACCGGTACCATATCCCACAATCCTTTGCATGCAGTCACTACTAGCCACTGATGGGTCAGAGAATCATTGTTATCCCACCCACTTAACTTAAGTACTACTTTAGTGGAAAAGCAAACCATACCGTACCGTACCGAACCGTTCCAACACCGTACCATGAGGTACCATGCAGTGGAAAAGCAAACCGGACCAAGCAGGGCCGAGTAGAGCCGAGCCGGTACTTGTAGTGGAAAAGTGCCATAGGTAGCCTACTTGATAAATCAGAAAATAAGGCTGTATTAATGTTTTTTGGTATATTCAGTCCAGTCACCAAATAAACCAAATAAAAAATTTCTTATCTAAAACCGTTTGACTTTCAGGTATGTCCGCCAAATGTGGAGCATTGTACCCTCCTGGCCACTCCCCCTGAAGCAAAGAGGCAATGCATCCGGTTAGATTTTGGCTAACCGCATCGAAACGAGGTACTACAGTGACGGTACCTTATAATATCGCCTCCACCAGGGAAGTGTTTAGATCTCCCTTGCGTATTATGGTTGACCACTTGGACCAAACGTCCTCATCGATAGTCTCCCCCAGGTCCGCCTCACAGGCTAATTGATAGGGAAGTTTAGAGTCCTGACCTGCTAACAAAGTCTAGAGCTCCGAGATACTATCCCACGTCTCTGGATCCTGTACAGCCTTCTAAAGCACACATTTTACACAGCATTCCTTAGCTGCAGAAGGCAGGGGGCAGGGATCTGATGTCCCATACAGTACATCAAGAAAGTATTCACAGTGCCTCAATTTTTCCACATTTTGTTATGTTACAGCCTTATTCCAAAATGGATTAAATTCCTTATTTTCCTCAAAATTCTACAAACAATACCACATGATGACAACGGGAAAGAAGTTTGTTTGAAATCTTTGCAAATTTTATTTAAAAAAAAAAGAAGGAAAAAAAATTCCATGTACATAAGTATTCACAGCCTGTGCCATGACACTCAAAATTGAGCTCAAGTGCATCCTGTTTCCACTGATCATACTTGAGCTGTTTCTACAACTTGATTGGAGTCCACCTGTGGTAAATTCAGTTGATTGGACATGATTTGGAAAGGCAAACACCTGTCTTTATAAGATCCCACAGTTAACAGTGCACAAACCAAGCCATGAAGTCCAAGGAATTAAGAAATAAATCAAATCAGCGCAATCACAGCATATCAAAACACTAATAAGATCCCAATGGCTGCATGCATTTAGTGCTTTCACATCACACAAATAAACCAAAAATACCATAAGTAATGCTGCGCCAAAATTATATGTGTGAAAAAGTGACAAAATATTCAAAATTTCATAAAGACAAATGTGACTGGGTCAATAAATAATCTAAAATTCCCATACAAAAACCGTGAATAAATCTCATAAATTTATATCAATAATAAATAGTAAAATGATAGTGTCCTCCTCATAGTATAGATCAAAAAATCAAAATTGTAAATATAAATAGTGCATCAAAAGGACATAATAAATAAGTGAAAAAAAGTCCCAAATAAATAATCCTTCTGTTCCATGCTTCACTCCACACTCGAGTGCTCCGTGTAAACGTGCTCACTAGCAGCTCACTTCATTTAATGACTCATATATTTCAATGAGTCAAATGCACATTGATCCCCAAGGATTCCAGATAAATGGGTTGGATAAAACCCTTCCTATCCAGGGCTCCCAGATGTAGATAAATAGATGAGGTCCCGTTCATAAAAACAGAAATGAAGAATCTAGTGCTCTCTGAATGGCTTTAATAATTCAATGAAATATAATAGCATAAACTTACATTAAAAAGCACTTGAGCAGAGCGAGCTGTGACACTCGTAAAACAGGAAATGATCCGAACGTCCTGGATCCGACGTCCCGAGCAGGCGCCTCCCCCCTACGCGTTGCGTACGCAAGCACCAGCACTTTATTATAATCTGAGCACGGCACAGAAGGATTATTTATTTGGGACTTTTCTTCACTTATTTAATATCTACTTTTGATGCACTATTTATATTCACAGTTTTGATTTTTTGATCTACTCTATGAGGAGGACACTATTATTTTACTATTTATTATTGATGTAAGTTTATGAGATTTATTCACGGTTTTTGTATGGGAATTATAGATTATTGATCCATTCACATTTGTCTTTATGAGATTTTGAATATTTTGTCACTTTTTCACTCATATACCTTTGGCGCAGCATTACTTAAAGTCCAAGGAATTGTCTGTAGACCTCCGAGACAGGATTGTATCGAGGCACAGATCTGGGGAAGGGTTCAGAAAATAAAGGTAAGTACGCGCTGAATCATTTAAGAAACTCTGTTGTTTTGTCTCACAGGAGCAAAGCACACGTTTCCATAAGAAAAGAAAACCCATTGCCTTCCCAGAAAGCCTGATTATTTCAAAAGGCAAAAATCCTAAGTGTCATTTAATCATCTTAACATGGAAAAAATGTTTCCATAAAAACAGCCATATACAGTAAGTCTATGGATTAACATAAAGTAGGGCTTTTTGCAGCTCTAAAAATTGGAAAATAGTCAATTGTGGAAAATGTTTAAGGCCGGGTACAGACTTGTGTGGTATGTTAACAAATGCATGTTAATGCCTGTTGTGTTAGAGAAGCCCAATCATTTTCCATAGGCTTCCAATGCACCTTATGCCAGACAAAAACAACACTACAAAAATTGTATTGTGCTGGAGTGCAGGTGCATTACCCTTCAAAAATGAATGGCAACCCAGCGCACCAACGACCGTAGCGTCCAATACAGCATGATAGAGCAGTGATGGCGAACCTTGGCACCCCAGATGTTTTGGAACTACATTTCCCATGATGCTCATCCACTCTGCGGTGTAGTTGAGCATCATGGTAAATGGAGTTCCAAAACATCTGGGGTGCCAAGGTTCGCCATCACTGTGATAGAGTGTGAACCTGGCCTAAAACTCTGGGATTGGATATTCAAATCAATATTTTTGCAACTCTAGTGGTGTTGAGGATATGATCCACATATGGTGGATGTGCACAGAACTTGTTCGATTGTGGTACAAATTTTCTATTAGACATGATTCCATCATACTACCAGAAAAAAAAGCTTGGCTAATAAGTAAACGAAAAAGTGTGGAAACAATGACCACTTCATGGAAGCTTTTCTTGGTGTTGCCCATCTTATCTATAACTGTACATTTGTACTCGAGTACCTTTCTGGTGCTGTCCCTGCTGTATCGTTTTGTTTGTGTTTCGACCTTTGGGTGCAAGTCCTGCCGTGTTGCTGAGTAATGTTCTTGTAGATACCCTATCTTGTTGGTTACTCAGTGGTTTTCACACCCTATATACAGTATATATATATATATATATATATATATATATATATATATATATATATATACAGGGCTTTTTTTCAGTGGGAACGCGGGGGAACGCAGTTCCGGCACCTCCATAACTGAATGTATGTAATGGCAAGGGGTGCTGGGGTGTGCTGGAGGGTCTATTGATGCTGGCTAATAGGGAATCTATTGCTGCAGGGCATGGGGGTCTATTTTTGCTGGGGAGGTCTTCTGTTGCTCATAGGGATTTATTGTTGCTGGGGTGGGTCTTTTGCTGCTGGTGGGTCAGTTGTTGCTGGGAGGGATTTATTGTTGAGGGAGGGGTCATTGTTGCTGGCTGCTGGAGGTTTTATTGATGCTGGCTACTGGGGAATCTAGTGTTACTGGAGGAGATCTATTTGCGCAAAGGGCCTTTTGTTGCTGGGGAAGTCTGTTGCTGGTGGGGTATGATGTTGCAGGGAATCAATCATTGCTGGAAGGGATCTACTGTTGAGGGAGGGGCCCGATGCTGCTGGCTGCTGGAATCTATTGATACTGGATGTTGGAAGTCCATTGTTGCAGAGGTGGATCTATTGTTGCTGGGGTGTCCATTGTTTCTAGATCTATTATATTGCCTTTCTTGTTATCGTTAATTCTCTAAAAGGGGTGGTACTAGGAGGTGGGTAGGAGGTGAAACCAAGGAACGGTGCTCAGGGGTGGGTAGGGGGCGGAGTTAAGGGGTGACTCAGAAGGGAGGAGTTCCTGCACCTATTCTCTGAGAAAAAAAGCCCTGTATATATATATATATATATATATATATATATATAATTTTTGGTTTCGCACTTGGCACACCTATGACAAAGGATCCCCAGAGTGAGCACTGTCAGTTTGTGTGTGTGTGTTCTTTTTTTTTTTAAGAGTAAACACAGAAGAAGTTTAGTTTCAGATACTCTGAAAAGGAAACTCCTGCTGTGTTTGAATTGAAATGTATTTTAATTAAATTTCAGAGGGACTCATCTGAAGAGTGGGCTAGTCATGCTATGACTCATTTACTTGTGTGTTTAAATTTCAGCATGAGCTTTTGAGCTTTGTAAACAGCCTTTGAAAATGCATAAAAGCATAAAACGAGGGCCAGTCATAGCAATTCAAAATATTCTCAGTTTCCTGTCTGAATAGAAAGAAAAAGGTAGAAAGCATATAAACTAACCTCTACAATAGCTTTAAGGCAAGACAGGTCAATCCAACACTATATTTTCTCACAAGTCTCGAACCATACTTTGTATGTCTAACATGATTCATGATAGGACATAACGTGCATAACAAGACTAAGGGATGGAAATTTGTAAAAAATTTGGGAAATAGACAGGCAGTATGGGACTATGACACCCAGGAGTCTAGAGAAGAATTTATTTTGACCCATGTTTAACAAAACATTCAGTTTTTCAGTTTTGTGCAATAGAAATAATAGATTTTTTTTAAATTTATTATTTTAAGGTTTTTTTTTTTTTAATCACACTGCAGCCTACATTGACAAGCCATGTTTCATTTTCCAGACTCCCTTGTGGCTCATGCCTGCCTCTTGACTTTCCTCTCTCTTCTTTGGTTTAGTAGTGTGTGGCATTTGTGGGTAGAAAGGTATGCCAGTTGGAAACTGCACTGTTTTTTTAAATTTGTACAATACTAAAAGCCCAAACTGAACCCCATCTGTGATAAAGAAACAGTTTTCCGTATGTGTTTGGAGCGTTAACAGAATATGTGGACTGCTTAACCTTTTTATGACCAGAGGCTGTTGAAGCCCAGACACCTGGATCAGATTTAGAAATGTCAGTATGCGTTGGTTAATTTGACTATAACTGTTTCCTACCTAAATAATTTTACATTTTAAACACATTTTTAGATCATTTCTGGTGGCACTCTGTTCTAATAGTTTCCCTACTTATGTTTTGTATTATAGGCTGTCAGATGTACATAAATATCTAAAAATTGCATTTCTCTTTCGTTCATTGACGAACACAGCTCCTGATTCTTCTTAACCATTGGGTTACACTGCCCCCTACAGGAGTAGGACACTAGGCAGGAAAAATCTTGACTACGCCTATGGGCAGTCCCAGGGGGTATACACCCTCTTTCAGCTATAGGCACTTTCCTCTTTATATTATTTTTTTCTGTGGGATCTACATTTAAGTGTCAGACTGGGCGACGAACTGGATAATCTAGATCCCTAGGGTCTCCCAAGTCCGACCAGAGAGCATGTGCAGACGGCAGCTCTGGGCTAGGTCGGCTGCGACAGCCCTACTGGACTGGGGCTGGCCTGCGAGTTAAACGTCTCGCGAGGGCACATGGCCTGAGTCACAGCGTTTCCTCCTGGCCGACAGCACCCACATTACAATGGAGCGGTGGTCTGTCCAGAGCGGTGCCCACCCTGTTCCTGGTATGGTAAGTAGCTGTCCCCCCTCTACTCCTGGAGAATTTTGGGATGGATGTTGGCCCCTCCCTGGGACAGTGGGACTCCCTGGTTCCCCTCCTTTCCCCCAGCCCCTCTAAAATTTCGGCAGTGGTCACTGTGGGTCTTTCAGCCCCCCCCCCCCGCTCCCTGGGTGAGGTTATGAGCTGGCTGTTGCCACATGCTCTTAAGGGGGTGCTGATTGGAGTTGCCACTGACCAGGTTTTTCTGGTGCGCAACGGGGGAGGGGGGGTTAAGCAGGGTTCGCTGCTACCTTGGGGGTTAGTGATTAGGGAAGGTATGTCCTCTGGGCTCCCTGCAGTGGTTGTTGGGCTGGGGGAGCGGATAGTTTAGCATCTGCAGGTAGCGCCTCATGCAGCCGGATGTGGCGGAAAATTTAGGCTGCGGCTTTGCAGCTTACTAGTCGGAAACTACGTGAGGCAGCTCCTGTGAGGGTGGCTGAAGCCACTGCCTCCTGTTTGGGCATCCGCCCTCTCCTCCACTGCCCCTGGGTGGTTGGTTCCGCAGGGGCTCATGTCCAAGCGGCTGGGCACCCACAGAAATTTAGGCCACGGCCTGCAGCCTACTAGGCCATGCGCCTCTGTTGGGGGGCAGCCCTAGTGCATTTAGCTGAAGCCCCCACTCTTCCTTTGGGCATCTGCTGGGCTGGGATCAATGCATTTGTGGCTGGGCCTCCACAAAAATTCAGGCCACGGCTTGCAGCCTGCTAGGCCACGTGGTCAGCTTGGCGCCTCCCTTGGAAGGGGTGGCGCTGTGGGGGCGCTTTGTTTTTTATTGACAGCCTTGCTGCCATTATTCTGTGGGACACCTGCCCCTTTTAGTGCTGCGGGACCATCAGGATACCCTGCCTGAACATCTGCGTCACGGCGGGCAGCCCCTTTTAAGGGGTTATTTCCTATTATGCCCTTTTTGCAGGGTCCAGTGGGGGGTCCATTCGTGGGCCCTTGGTCGGCGTCCCCTTTGCGTGATCGCAGTTGGCAATCTCCCGTGATTATTATGTTTTTCGGGTGAGCTTAGTATATAGCGACCCTACTGGGTCTGCGTCCAATCACCCTGAGTGCTCAGATAGGGAGGATGTTTCCTCTTCTCCCCTAGCTGCACATGAAAAGGCACTGGTGGATGCACTGTTTGTGTCAGTGCGTGACACTTTATAAAAGGAGGTTGCGGCTGATGCTGCTTAGGAGGCGCCAGTTTCTTTTGGCACCCACAGGCAGAGGGTGTCTAAGTAGCCTAGGAAATGAGTCTACGAGAATGGAGGGTCCCTAAGCACTTTAGGTACTTAGCTTAGAAGAACACAGTGTGCCTAAGTGCCCTAGGCAATGAGCCTTTAAGAATGGAGGGCTCCCTAAGCTCCCAAGGCACTGAGACTACAGGAATAAAGGGTGCCTAATTACCCTAGTCAAATAGCCTACAAGAACAAACCTACCTGAGGCACTGAGCCTAGAAGAATGGAGGGTGCTTTTGTACCCTAGACAATGAGCTCTTAAGAATGAAGGGTCCCTAAGCACCCAAGGTACTGAGTGTAGAAGAATGAAGGGTGCTTAAGTACCCAAGGAAAGGAACCTACAAAAATGGAGGGTCCCTAAGCACCCAAAGTACTGTCTAGAAGAACAGAGGGTGCCTGCCTATATACCCTAGGCAATGAGCCTTTAAGAATGGAGGGTTCCTTAAGCTCCCAAGGTACCAAACCTACAGGAATGAAGAGTGCCTAAATACCCTAGGCAATGAGCCTACAAAAACGTAGGGTGCCATATGGCGCTTTTCCACTGCATGGAACCGAACGGTTTGGCTCGCTTTTGTGCTTTTCCACTGCTGGTACTGCATGGTATGGTGTAGGAACTGTTCGGTACGGTACAGCGAGGCTTTTCCACTACATGGAACCGAACGGTACTGCTCGCTTAAACAGTACCACCTCAGTTGTGGTTCCAACAGGGCCGTACCGGTACCATATCCCACAATCCTTTGCATGCAGCCTTGACTGTTTGTCACTACTAGCCACTGATTGGTCAGAGAATCATTGTTATCCCACCCACTTACTTTAGTACTACTTTAGTGGAAAAGCAAACCATACCAAACCGTACCGAACCGTACAAACACCGTACCATGTGGTACCATGCAGTGGAAAACCAAACCGGGCCAAGCAGGGCCGAGTAGAGCCGAGCCGGTACTTGCAGTGGAAAAGTGCCATTAGCACCCAAAGCACTGAGCCTAGAAGAACAGAGGGCGTCTAAGTACCTTAGGCAACGAGCTTAGAAGAACAGAAGGTCCCTAAGCAGGGCTAGATGTCTGTGACTCTATTGGAGAAATTTCCCCTTATTTCTTGTCTCCCTGTACTGGTGACAACCACTAACCTCATTTCTTGTTCTGCTGTCATAGGACAAGAAGGTAGGTGAAATCTCCCCAGTGGCGATATGGTCAGCAGTAAAAACAAGTCTACCAAAAACAAATTAAAAAAAAGTTTAGACTGAAGTTGGCAGGGTAAGGATCTTTTTATTTTAAAGAACCTGCAGGTTTTCCGTTTGTTCCTGATGCTGCGAGACACACATTAACATCTTCCAGCACCGGACTCTTGGAGTACAAGTTCACTTTAATAAAAGTTCCATAATGAAACTGTCAGTGTTGCACGTCTTGAAGGTCAGTGACTCTGGAGCCGCAGGAGGTCATAGCGGCGACCAAAGGATGACTTCAGAGTGACCGGGGCCAGGAAACTTTTATTTAGTGAAATAAAAGGAAGATGTTAATTGCGTAGCCATTATCGGAGTGACATGCCACAGCGTATCAATTGGCAGTAATAGAACTGTGACTTTTATTAGAGGAATTTTCATGTAAAGCACCTGGCAGAGCATTTTTAATGCTGTGCGTCTGTGCAGATTGGAAGGAATCTTCTGTTCACAGCCCTGGGTGGGGAAACACTGCAACAATGTGAAATGACATAATCTGTCATCGAGGAGCAAGCTCGCAGGAAATGGGACTAGTAAATACTGCTAGCAGAGCACGTTAAAGGAGCAACCACAGCTAGCACAAATATTGCTTCAGTAGGAATGTTTTATAAAGCCGGCCATGTTAGTACATGGCATGAGTGTTGGCCAGTCAACAGCATGTTGGGAAATCTTTGCAACCAGTGGTTTGTTTTTTAATTCTAATAGGTAGAAGCTGTGACCTATCACTGCACCTTTACTGCAAGAGTTGGCAGCTACAGTCTACTACAGTCCCTGTAGATGGATATGCAGCCCAATAGCCCACTGAAGGATAGGGTGACCACGTGTCCCGGATCGCCCGGGACAGTCCCGCATTTGGAGAGTCTGTCCCGGGTCCCGGTCACCCTCATTTCAGGACAATGCAGTGTCCCGGAATGATTTTGGCTCCACAGTCACAGAAGCGAACGTATCCAGTCCAGTCCTCCGCTCTTCTCAGCTTCCGGGTGACTCCTCCGGCTGGCCATCTACGGACTTCCGGTCCCGTCCTGCGCGGTGACGTCATGATCAGCGTGCGCTGCCCTCCCGGTGCTCACAGGCACAGAGGGAGCTCAACGCAGAGTCGCAGACTGGCTCCGGTCTGGGAAGGCGGCCACACACCAGACCGTTTGGGAGGCTGTAATGAAGAAGAAGGTAAAACAAGTGGGGGACAGTAATGAAGAAGAAGGTGACACAAGTGAGGGACAGTAATGAAGAAGGAGATACAAGTGAGGGACAGTAATGAAAAAAAAGTTGACACAAGTGGGAGGCTGTAATGAAGAAGAGGGTGAAAAAAGTGGGGGACAGTAATCAAGAAGAAGGTGACGCAAGTGGGGGGTAGTAATCAAGAAGGGGACTTAGCTAAAGCAGGTGCACATTGTAAACAACCTGTTTTTTAACTAATTGGCAAAAAAAATATAAAAAAATCATGTTTTTTTTTTGGGCGGGGGAGTTGTCGGGGGGGAGGGGGGGGGGTGTCCCTGAATGGCAGTTTGGAAAAGTGGTCACCCTACTGAAGGAGTGTGCATGACAGGAACTGACAAATGTGCTGCTAATTGCAAGCCAGCATCTACGTGTGGTGTAGCGCCCTTCTCTAGTTAGGTAAATTTCGTTTTTTACTCAATTGTAGTGAATTGAGCAAGGACTGATTGTTAAGGTCTTTTCAAGGCTTCCTCCTGACTAGGGATGATCGAACTTTTGAAAAGTTCGGTTCGACCAGAACACCCGAACTTCACGAAAGTTCGGTTCGGATTTCAGAACCCCATTGAAATCAATGGGACCCGAACTTCTGTAATCAAAAAACACCATTTTTAAGCCCTAAAACCCAATAAATGCCCCTAAAAAGTGCCTAGGGTTCTGGGTCATGCCCCAGGGACTATTAATCACACAAAAAAAAGTTCTTAAAAATTGTCGTTTTTGATAGATAGCCAATTATTGAAAAAATTAAAAAAAAAAAAAAAAAAAGAGATTTCTTTGGATTTAGTGTCTGGGGGGTCTAAAAGTTGTACCTGTGAAGTTTCAGCTCTGTAGCATGTCCAGAACCAGAATTACAGCATACCAAACCTTCAAAAATGACTTTTTTGCTTAACCGCACCTTTCTTTTGCTCCTAATCAACGGCTCAGCCAATGTGTATGATGGGGACATAATGCAGTGCACTGGGAACAAGATTAGAGGTTTTTTTGGAAAAAGGTGCTGTCTCTTTAAATGTGCATATAATTAACGGGTGTATTTCCACAATGGGGCTTTTATTACCAAATGTTTCAAGAAGTCCAAAGATGTATGTAATTGCACTTTATTTCATGTAAAATGGTGTTTGGTGCACTTTAACTTGAAATCTCACAAGAAACAGACATATATGCACGGATACATTGAGGGTTAGGGGTAGGGGCCACAAGGTAGTGCAGAGTGAACAAGATTAGAGATGTTTTGGATGAATAGTGTTGTCTCTTGACTTTGAATAGAAGTAAAGGATGCTTAAAAATTGGGCATTTGGTGGTGCGGACGATGCCTTGACACCATATCCCTATGAAAGTGCTGGTAATGAAAGCAATAATTGCCTTTGTAAGGAAAAAAATTACAATGATATGCATCTGTGTGACAGGTGCGCAAAAATTGTTGTTTGGGTGTTGGCGGAGCCATACCACTGTAAGCCCAAAGAGCTGGTGTTGAAGAAGGCGTAAAAATTATGAAGGTGTGCACCTGTGGAACAGGTGCGCAAACATGGTAGTTTTGGTGTTGGCGGAGCCTCCCCACCATAACCCCAAAGAGCTGGCTTTGAAGGAGGCCCAAAAATTGTAAAGGTGTGCACCTGTGGAACAGGTTCGCAAACATGGTAGTTTTTGTTTAGCATAGCCTCCCCACCTTAACCCCAAAGAGCTGGTGTTGAAGGAGGCCCAAAAATTGTAAAGGTGTGCACCTGTGGAACAGGTTCTCAAACATGGTAGTTTTTGTTTAGCATAGCCTCCCCACCTTAACCCCAAAGAGCTGGTGTTGAAGGAGGCCCAAAAATTGTAAAGGTGTGCACCTGTGGAACAGGTGCGCAAACATGGTAGTTTTTGTTTAGCATAGCCTCCCCACCTTAACCCCAAAGAGCTGGTGTTGAAGGAGGCCCAAAAATTGTAAAGGTGTGCACCTGTGGAACAGGTTCGCAAACATGGTAGTTTTTGTTTAGCATAGCCTCCCCACCTTAACCCCAAAGAGCTGGTGTTGAAGGAGGCCCAAAAATTGTAAAGGTGTGCACCTGTGGAACAGGTTCGCAAACATGGTAGTTTTTGTTTAGCATAGCCTCCCCACCTTAACCCCAAAGAGCTGGTGTTGAAGGAGGCCCAAAAATTGTAAAGGTGTGCACCTGTGGAACAGGTGCGCAAACATGGTAGTTTTTGTTTAGCATAGCCTCCCCACCTTAACCCCAAAGAGCTGGTGTTGAAGGAGGCCCAAAAATTGTAAAGGTGTGCACCTGTGGAACAGGTTCTCAAACATGGTAGTTTTTGTTTAGCATAGCCTCCCCACCTTAACCCCAAAGAGCTGGTGTTGAAGGAGGCCCAAAAATTGTAAAGGTGTGCACCTGTGGAACAGGTGCGCAAACATGGTAGTTTTTGTTTAGCATAGCCTCCCCACCTTAACCCCAAAGAGCTGGTGTTGAAGGAGGCCCAAAAATTGTAAAGGTGTGCACCTGTGGAACAGGTTCGCAAACATGGTAGTTTTTGTTTAGCATAGCCTCCCCACCTTAACCCCAAAGAGCTGGTGTTGAAGGAGGCCCAAAAATTGTAAAGGTGTGCACCTGTGGAACAGGTTCGCAAACATGGTAGTTTTTGTTTAGCATAGCCTCCCCACCTTAACCCCAAAGAGCTGGTGTTGAAGGAGGCCCAAAAATTGTAAAGGTGTGCACCTGTGGAACAGGTGCGCAAACATTGTCGTTTTTGTTTAGCATAGCCTCCCCACCTTAACCCCAAAGAGCTGGTGTTGAAGGAGGCCCAAAAATTGTAAAGGTGTGCACCTGTGGAACAGGTGCGCAAACATTGTCGTTTTTGTTTTAGCATAGCCTCCCCACCTTAACCCCAAAGAGCTGGTGTTGAAGGAGGCCCAAAAATTGTAAAGGTGTGCACCTGTGGAACAGGTGCGCAAACATTGTCGTTTTTGTTTTAGCATAGCCTCCCCACCTTAACCCCAAAGAGCTGGTGTTGAAGGAGGCCCAAAAATTGTAAAGGTGTGCACCTGTGGAACAGGTGCGCAAACATTGTCGTTTTTGTCATAACCAAAATGAGGTTCTGTGAACGTAAAGAGAATGAGAGGAGGGTTTGAGGGTGGCACCATGGTCCAGGCTTAAACTGAGGCTCAACTGCCACATCACAACGATAGCCTAGTCTACAAGGTCTGCATCAGGTGCATCAAAGCTTGATATCCACGACTGATTCATCTTAATGAATGTCAAACGGTCGACTGAGTCGGTGGAGAGTCTAGTTCGATGGTCTGTGACGAATCCTCCTGCTGCGCTGAATGCCCGTTCCGATAGGACACTGGAAGCAGGGCAGGCCAACAACTCCATGGCATACTGGGCCAGTTCTGGCCAGTGGTCTAATCTTAAGACCCAGTATGCCAGTGGATCGGATTCGTCACATGAAAAGCCCTCTGTGTCACTTTGTGCCCTCACGTAATCGTCCACCATGTGATGCAGACGCTGTCGATGCGATGTGGCAGCTGAGAGGCCTGGGCGGTGAGGACTAAAAAAAGACCGAAAGGCATCCGTCAACCGCACGCCTTCTCCAACGCTCCTCTCGTGACCACCAGTAGAATCCATGGTAGGTTGTCCCCGCCCCTGCACCCTACGGGAGTCGGGGAACATGTTCACCAGATTCCTCTTGAGACTGTCCTCAAGGGATTTGATCCTGTGGACTCTATGGGTGGATGGGAAAAGCTCCGAGACTTTACACTTGTACCGGGGGTCAAGTAGGGTGGCCAACCAATAGTGGTTAGTCTCTTTAATGGCCTTGATTCTGGGGTCCTTTCGCAGGCTCTGGAGCATGATGTTTCCCATGCGTCGCAAATTAGCGAAGGCCTGAGAAGCTGACTCCTCGGGGTCACTCATAACGACATTATCTTCAACGGGCTCCTCCTCCTCCCAGCCACGTACTACTCCAAAGTGTCCCGAGGGAGTCAAACTAGGCCTTGCAGATTGCCGCATGTCTTCCTCCTCCTCCTCCTCAAACCCTGCAAAAGTTCCCGCAGAATCGTCCTCCTCCTCCTCCTCTTCCACCCCTGGATCCTGCTCGGGCCTCTGGGAGCTAGGCATAATGGGGTCAGGATTCTCAGGATAAAGGGGGCCTTGAGAGGCAAGGAAGTCCTCCTCTTCCTCCTGCTGCTCTGCCTCCAGTGCCCTGTCCATAATGCCACGCAGAGTGTGCTCCAACAAAAACAGTACCGGTAGGGTGTCACTGATGCATGCGCTGTCCCGGCTGACCATCCTTGTGGCCTCCTCAAATGGCGAGAGGACAGCGCATGCATCCTTAATCAAAAGCCACTGCCGTGGTGAAAAGAAGCCCAGGCGCGCAGAGCCAGTGCTGGTGCCGTACTCGCATAGGTATTCATTGAGGGCCCTCTGCTGCGTGTACAGGCGCTGCAGCATAGCCAAGGTGGAGTTCCAGCGGGTGGGCATGTCACAGATGAGGCGGTGTACCGGCAGGTGAAACTCGCGCTGCACTTCGGTCAAACGTGCAGTGGCACTGTACGACCGCCTGAAGTGACTGCACACCCTTCTTGCCATCCTTAGCACATCCTGCATTCCCGGGTACGAGTTCAAAAACCGCTGTACCACGAGATTCAGGACATGCGCCAGGCATGGCACATGGGTTAACTTTCCCTGACGAAGGGCGGCCAGGAGGTTTGACCCATTATCAGTAACCACCATCCCTGGCTGCAGCTGGCGTGGTGTCAACCACCTCTGGGCCTGTGCCTGCAGAGCCCCAAGAATCTGAGGGGCAGTGTGCTGCCTGTCCCCTAGACACACAAGCTGCAGCACTGCGTGACACCTTTTGGCCTGAGATATAGAATAGCCCTTTGAACGTTTACGTGGTATCTCATCATATTCAAAGGACCATTCTGCAGAGGAGGGCATGGAGGAGGTAGAGGAGGAGGAGCAGGAGGGGGTAGAAGTGATCGATCTACCCGGATCAGCGACACCACCAGCTGTTTGCAGACGTGGGGGCAACACTGGCTGCAGCACCGAGCCCTGGCTACAATCCCTTCCACTGGCAAGCAGTGTCACCCAGTGAGCAGTGACAGAAATGTACCGTCCCTGCCCATGTTTGCTTGACCAAGTGTCAGCCGTCAAGTGTATCTTACGGCTGACTGACTTGGCCAGGGATGACACTACATTGCCTTCCACATGTTGGTATAGGGATGGCAGGGCCTTACGGGAAAAGTAATGCCGACTTGGCACCTGCCACTGTGGAACTGCACATTTTGCGAAGTCACGGAAGGGAGCAGACTCTACCAGGTTAAATGGTAATAGTTGCAGAGCCAGTAGTTTAGCCAAACTACTGTTTAGACGCTGGGCATGTGGGTGGCGGGGAGTATACATTTTTTTTCGTTCCAGCATGTGTGGAATCGAAATTTGGCGTCTAGATGATACAGCTGGTGGTGTGCTGGAGGTAGATGCGACACTGCCTGCTATATCATCATCCCTGCCAGTGGAGGCTGCCAACAGGTGACGAGTGACTATAGCAGGGCCAGGAACAGACTGATGTGCAGGTGGAGCAGGTGGAGCAGATGGAGCATGAGGAGGAGCGCGAGGAGAACTAGGAGGCCGACTGACCAATCTTTGGCCCTTTTGTGGGTTCTTTAAATGCTCCTGCCAACGGGCCGAGTGGTGGGTTGTCAAATGCCTGTTTAGGCAGCTTGTACCCAGGTGGTTGACATTTTTGCCACGTTTTATACCCTTCTTACAAATCTTGCAGATCGCAACTGTTTTATCTGCATGGGATGTCTCAAAAAAGGCCCAGCAAGATGAGGTGTGTATAGTGGCCCGGGAGACAACAGGTGCGGCCTTAGATGGAGTAGGCCGTCTGCTCTCCCCTCTTGCTTGCTCTGCCTCCTCCTCAACCTCAGACCCAACATCTGACTCCATCAAAGACTGAGCATCAGGCCTGGCCTGGGAGACAACAGGTGCGGCCTTAGATGGAGCGGGCCGTCTGCTCTCCCCTCTTGTTTGCTCTGCCTCCTCCTCAACCTCAGACCCAACATCTGATTCTATCAAAGACTGAGCATCAGGCCTGGCCTGGGAGACAACAGGTGCGGCCTTAGATGGAGCGGGCCGTCTGCTCTCCCCTCTTGTTTGCTCTGCCTCCTCCTCAAACTCAGACCCAACATCAGACTCCATAAAGGACTGAGCATCAGGCTGGAGTAGATGGCCGACACTGTGGTCAAACAGCTCAGCTGACTCCTCTGCCATGTCTGAAATTGGGTCTAAGGGAGGACATGAGGTGGACATGGACTCATCTGTATTTGTTCTGACAACTGCAGAAGACTGACCACTTTTCTCTGCCTGGGTCACTGTAGTTGCAGATGATGCCGATGATGAGGGTTTGTTCATATAGTCCACCACCTCCTGTACATACTGTGGACGTATAGCTTGGCCACTGCCGGAGAACAATCCAAATGGTGGCCTGGCTGAGGACTGACCACCACGTCCACCCCTGCCTCTAGACACCCTAGAAGCTGTGCCCCTTTCCGCAGCAGGGCCACGTATGCCTTTTCTTGGTCTACCAGGCATATTTGTCACTGATGCGTTGGCAACTGTGTGCGGTGAAAAACGCACACTGCTATGCGACCCACAGTTGTCGCTGGATACAGCACAGCAGTTGCGGTTCACGCACAGTAGCAAAGCCTTTTGCACAGTGGACCTAACGATTTGAACAACAGGCGTTAGGTTGTCACTGATGCGTTGGCAACTGTGTGCGGTGAAAAACGCACACTGCTATGCGACCCACAGTTGTCGCTGGATACAGCACAGCAGTTGCGTGTCACGCACAGTTGCAAAGGCTTTTGTACAGTGCACCTAACGCTTTGAACAACAGGCGTTAAGTTGTCACTGATGCGTTGGCAACTGTGTGCGGTGAAAAACGCACACTGCTATGCGACCCACAGTTGTCGCTGGATACAGCACAGCAGTTGCGGTTCACGCACAGTAGCAAAGCCTTTTGCACAGTGGACCTAACGCTTTGAACAACAGGCGTTAGGTTGTCACTGATGCGTTGGCAACTGTGTGCGGTGAAAAACGCACACTGCTATGCGACCCACAGTTGTCGCTGGATACAGCACAGCAGTTGCGGTTCACGCACAGTAGCAAAGCCTTTTGCACAGTGGACCTAACGCTTTGAACAACAGGCGTTAGGTTGTCACTGATGCGTTGGCAACTGTGTGCGGTGAAAAACGCACACTGCTATGCGACCCACAGTTGTCGCTGGATACAGCACAGCAGTTGCGGTTCACGCACAGTAGCAAAGCCTTTTGCACAGTGGACCTAACGCTTTGAACAACAGGCGTTAGGTTGTCACTGATGCGTTGGCAACTGTGTGCGGTGAAAAACGCACACTGCTATGCGACCCACAGTTGTCGCTGGATACAGCACAGCAGTTCCGTGTCACGCACAGTTGCAAAGGCTTTTGTACAGTGCACCTAACGCTTTGAACAACAGGCGTTAAGTTGTCACTGTATTTTGCTGCCTAGCAAGCACGTATACCTGCTGTGATACAGCAGCACTGTGCCACGTGCTCACTAAACAGAACCCTCACACTTTCCCTACAGAAACTAAATTTTCAAATCTAACTAATGTAGTACAAAGTTCCCTAACTACACTAGATATCCCTTTCCACTAAATAGAAAGCTCCATACAGCAGAAGACTGACACTGTCCCTTAAGTTTTTTTTTTTTTTTTTTTTTTTTTTAACTCTAAGAACCAGCACAATCGCTGTATCTAACTACACTGGCTGTAAGCTAAATACAATTCTGCTATATGGAGCTTTAGAACCACTCGATATGTAGGAAATGTAGTGTAGCAAGCAGGAGTCAGACAGAACTGCTTCAACTCTCTTCAACAGGCTCTGGATAACTGTGCTAGGGGTTAGGCGGGGCCATCTTATATAGTGTGGGGCGTATTCACTCCTGATTGGCCTCTGGTCCCCGTAGTCACTCCAATCACGTTCCTAGGAGACTCCTGCCCCCTCATTGGCTTTTGCAGACGTTTCTGGGCCAATCACGGGCTTTTAAAGCCCAGTTCCTGTCCCAGTGCATTTTGGGCGGTTCTGGTGGCCGAATACCGAACTTTTGCCGCAAAAAGTTCGGTATTCGGCCGAATATCGAACATCCAATGTTCGGGTCGAACCGATGGTCGACCCGAACCGTTCGATCATCCCTATTCCTGACCCAAGAGTTTCATTACTCACACCTGCCTCTAAAAGACCTTTCTAGAGCATAGGGCCATGAGATTAAGATGATCAGTTTAATTGTTATCATGCCCAGCCAATCCCTGGAAGGAGACATTCAGAAGGTGGCTGTGGAGGAGGTCTGAACAGAGTGTTCTTTCCTTCAAGGGGGATTTCCTGCTTCTCTTGGGGCTTCTGCCCTGGAGTCAGCTCCACGAAATCAAGAAACAGTCTGGGGCTCAGCAGCTGCTGGACTGAGGGCCTGGGGAATATTTCCTGAGGATTAAATTTGCTGGAGGGCACTGCGCCAAAGTCCTGGGTCTGGAGAAGGATCTAGTTAATCTCTCTCACTAAGGATCTACCTTTGGATGCTGGGTGGCAGATGGCTCCTGGGACACTGTCTGTGAGTAAAAAACCTTGCTGGGGACTAATAGCTGTGCAAGTGCCAGAAGTGGTTTTATGGACTGCTGCAGTAGGGTCTCAGATACACTGGCCATTCCCTGCTACCTTAATGAACGCCACTTTTCGAAGATTAGAGAAGTTTGTCATCCTATTGCTGTTACTGATTATTTTGGAGTACCCTGTGATCCTAAAGCCTCTCCTATTGAAGTTATTTAGAAATAAATCGTAAAAAGACATCTGCTAGACCAATGGTCTCCAAATATTGGCCAGTGGGCTGGATGCGGCCCTTTGCTTGCCTTTATCCGGCCCCTGAGGCATCATTTCTTCCACTGATATGAGGCAATATTCCTCCTACTGACATCAACTGATGGCAACTGTGGGGCATAATTCCTCCCACTCCCACTATTCAACAGTGGGGCACTATTCCTTCCACTGACATCAACAATGGGGCATAATTCCTTACGCTAACACTAACAATGGGGCATAATTCCTCCAAGTGACACCAATGATGGGGCACTACTTTACCTTTTATTTACTCCGTCATTTTCTACTCCTACTGGCCATAGTCTGGCCCTTATAAAGTCTAAAGGACAAATAATTGGCCCTTTATTTTGAAAGTTTGGAGAACTCTGCCCTAGGCTAAGCCATTATTGTCTGTGTGCATGGGACTGAGCTTGTGTGACTGCCAGCCTCTGTGCTATTTGGGAGAACCTGGGAATATTCTCAGCAGCCCCTTTGGGGGTGAGCACTACAGTTGCTATCAGGATTTCCAGGTAGCATACCTTGCAACAGATTCACAAAAAAATTAGGTCCACCTTTGTGACCATGATTCATGTAACATTTATATTTAGGGTGTAACATGAAACTTGGTAACATTCCCCAGCCCCCATATACCTGAATCATGAAGTGTTTTCCTCTGCAGCATTTTGCTATCTTTTGAATTCAGGTATCTGTGAATAAAAGACCATGAGTCTCATCTGCCACTTATGCAAAGGGTCTCATATGTCTCAATGGAGCCCAGGTGTAGTGACGTCACTGCATTTGTAGTCCATTTATTACATCCTCCAGGTCAAAACCCAAAGGTTGGTACCTCCAAATGGTCCTCTGTAAATTATAGAGCAAAAATGTGGGTGCATTTGATACTTTTTTTTCCAAGAAGCTGCCTGTGCCATCAAAGATGAACTCTGGGTAAAATCCAAAACCCCACTGCAAATGATAAATGCTTATTTTTGCCCAGGGCAACATAAAAAGGCAATTTTGCTTACCTTTCCCACACTCCTGTAGGTTTCCCCTCCCAGCTGCACAACTGGACTCTCAAAACAGCTTCTCTTTGTACTCCATCAGTCACATGTAATGCAGGACCACCGGCATTGTAAATGACGAGGATGAGGGCCCAACCACAGCCTGGAGCATCAGAGAGAAGAGGAGAGCCCTAAAGGAGAGCAGTCAGGGGAGCAAGGGTATGGTTAGTAGAACTGCTTTTTTAATGTTCCCCCAGGCAAAACCAGCAGGAGTGACTTTGGGTTTTATCCAGAGTTCAGCTCAGATTTTCAGCTTACATATACTTTAAATGTACCCTCTTTTGGTAGAATAATGGGAATATGTTCCATGTCCTGTATAAAATTAACTCCCCTGTTACCTAATGTGTTCTTATCTTCTACAGCAGGGATCTCCAAACTTTTCAGTATGAGGGCTACGTTGTATATTTTACAAATATTTGCAGGATAAAAAAATGAAGAGTGTCCATTCAAGGTTTCCCCTTGCAACCAGGAATGCCTATCAGTGTCCCTCCTTACATCCAGAAGTGCCCATCATATTCCCCCTTGCATCCATGAATATCTATCAGAGTACCCCCTTACTTCCATGAGTGCCTATCGTATTGCCCCCCTACAACCAAGAATGCCCACCAGAGTCCCCCCTTACATCCTGGAGTGCTCATTATAGCCCCCCCCTTACACCCGGAAGTGCCCATTAAAGCCCCCCTCCCCTTTGGCATTCAAGTGTTCCAACCACAGTCACCTTTACATCTAGAAGTTCCTATCAGAATTCCCCCTTATATCAAAGAATGCCAATCAGAGTTATCCACTTACATCCAGGAGTGCCCATCAGAGTCCCCCCTTACATACAGGAATGCCCATCAAAGTCCCCCCCCCCCCTTTACATCCAGAAGTGCCCATGAGATTCCACCATTACATCCATGTGTGCCATGTTTTGTCCCCTCTTACCTTTCAGGGTGCAAACCAGCAGGTCTGAATGGAAGAGGTTTGATCCTGTTATTACTGGCTGCCAGGCAAACCATCATTGGCTGCTAGGATGCCAGCACTCCTTGCATGCAACCACAGCGGATGCGCCAGTCTCCATATCAGGGAACACAGACTGGCGAATCCACTGCCAGTCAGCCGGGGTATTTTTACAGACAGTCACTGTGGGCTAGATAAAATCTTGTAGTGTATCAGATTTGGCAATAGTTTGGAGACCCCAGGCCCTGGCAAGAGTTTGGAGATCCCTGCCCTACAGCAAGGGCAATGATATTCACAGTATGAATTTGGTGACTGTAGAATACAATTCCCTAACAGACAGGTCCCTTGCTGGATTTTGCTGGATATAGCTAATTGTATGCAAGGCATACTGTATAGCACAAGATGACTGACACGGGATCAAGCACATGCTAACCACACAAAGCAGAAGGCTCTTCCCGTCATACATAGAAGCCTCTTTGTGGAGTTCCAACTCTAAATTGGTCCTCCAGGCATGGGCTTAGACTCAATATTTCCAGCCTGTTAGTAAACACTCAGCGATGGGGGCACCGGTCACAGTGACAAAGACTTTTTTATTAAAAATCTTAAGCATCTATGGCAATAGGAAAGGAGCGGAACTAAGAGGAGTTTACACAGCTTGTATTTAGTAGGAAATTGAAACATTATTCCTCATCCAAAGTATATTTCCCCCGTCCAGGAGTGCCAGAGATTTTTGTTCTGCTTAGACCATGGGTGTCCAACCTTTTGGCTTATCTGGGCCACTTTGAGTGTAGAGAAATGTTTTCGGGCCGCATATAAAATATATACTATTAGTTAAGGTATATAAGTAATAAAACACAGCCGCACCATTCCCGTGCTGCCGTGCTCCCCCAGCACTAGTTTAACACAACTAATGGATGATCCCCTCTGAGGCTGCCTCTGTGGCCGTGCCCCCGACTCGACTTCCTTCCTCCCCAGCAAAAAAAAAAAAATTGCCCCCGGGCCGCAGGTTGGACATTCCTGGCTTAGACTGTGCTGTTGACATAAGAGCGCCCCTGGTGGCCAACACTGGACATTCCTGCCAATAAAGAAAAACCTCTTTTTAAAATAGGAAGAAGACAGAGGTGGATGACTGAACACCCAATAATAAAAATCTAGTTCTTAATCTCAACAGGTTAAAATCTTGACAGCAGCACATAGCATAACACACAGGGAACACAGGTGACGCGTTTCACATCACAGATTCTTATTCATACCTCCCTCAGCAGGTTACTGGCAAGAGAACTAAGTAAAAATAAAGGCAAAAGAGCTTGAAAAAAGGACAACTAAAGCAAACACCATATCTGAGGACTCATAAGCTGCAATATACCGTATTGCATTTTTGTACATCGATTTAGATATGCTTTATGTAGGACAAATCCATTCTGCAGGAGAAATGTCCCATTTAAGTTCTTTTGGATGTTAGTGTGCAGGCACAGCCAGGGCCGTTTGAAGGAATTTGGGGGCCCCAAGCAAAATGGACATGGAGGCCCCCCGCACACACGCAAAGCCTACAGGAACCACAGCATAGCCATACAGTTTAAGTTCACCCACACTTTATAGAAATAAAAAATGAGTACAGTGCAAATACTGCTTGAAAAAATAATTGAAATTTGAACATTCTCAACAATTGAACATTTGCAAAAAACACCACTGTACCATAAAATCAAATATACATTAAAAAGTGCACAATAACTATTGCGAGAATGCGAGAAGGACTGACAGATTTGGGGCAGTGAGGGAGGGAAAGCAGTAATTGAGGCGGGCACTGATATAGTAATGGAGGGCAATGAAGGAGGGTAGTAGAAGGCAAGGCAGACTGGTATCCACTAAGATCTCTGATCATCTTATACAGCTTAATATTTTTCATTAAACTTAAGTGATCCCTATACAACAAGTTGCCAGATATTATCGCCCCTCCCGTTCCCCCACCATGTGCCCTAGATGATAACAGGGGGACTTTTTTCTTATGCTATGGGACTATCCAGCTGTCTGTTAACAGGTAGGTATTGTTCCTAATTGGACAATTGGTCCAATTTTTGCACGAAAAAAATGGAGTGACAGACTGTCAGTGTGATCATACCTGTCGCTGGCCTGGTCCGGTCCACGTGTGTGAGGAGGATGTGATGTGATGACTCGTGGTGTGTCTCTCTCTGGCGAAGTTCGCGGGCCTGGTGGGGTGGCGCCACTCCCGCGCGCGCTTTAGGCCGCCTAGGCTGGGGAGGGGCTGGTGCGCACTGCGCAGATGCGCGCCGCCGCCGCGCACTCTCCCCCTAGCGAGCTGGCGCCGCGTGACGTCATGCCGCTCCTCCACTGTACGCCAGCCCGCCGGCCTGTCACAGGCCGACTGTGTGTTGTGAGGCCGGCCTGTGTGTGTGAGGCGCGGCGCGTGGCCACGGGTTTGTGTTTTGGGTTTTTGGGATAATGTCAGTCTGTGTCTTGGGTCTTGGGGCCCCAAGCCAGCTCGGGGCCCCAAGCAATTGCTTGTTTTGCCTGCCTTGACGCGACGGGCCTGGGCACAGCCAGACCAGCACTTGGGTTTTATTGGGGATTGGTACAGCTGTATGTTTGAGATAGGGATGGGAGGTCTGTTTTGAAAAAGGTGAATTTGTATTAAGAGTCAATAAATATTGATTTTTTTTAATTTTCAGAAGGAGCTCTCAACAGTGGAAACCTATCTTACCCTTTTGAGGAAACCTGTATGCATAGAATTATGAGAGCTTCCATTGTAGCATGCATTTCTATATATCTTAAAGTTTGGTTTCTAATGTTTAATTAAGTTCAACAAAGTACAGTATCCACAACAACCCATCAAAATCCATTTTGTAATGGTATGGTTGCAAGATGCTGTAATCTGATTGGTTGGTATGGATTACTGCTGTTTGGTGCTTACACTGGTGATGTACATCACCTAATTCAGGGTCATGTGCTAATTTTTTTTCCATTTCTGGCATATTATCCAGCCTAGAATCAGTAATA
The DNA here is from genome assembly GCF_965119305.1 of Pelophylax lessonae. Lineage (NCBI taxonomy): Eukaryota > Metazoa > Chordata > Amphibia > Anura > Ranidae > Pelophylax > Pelophylax lessonae. The sequence continues at coordinate 27,398,270 of NC_138780.1, forward strand.
CAGACTAAATGGAACTTTTATAGAAGATCAGGTTAACTCTGATGACTGTCAGCATGCAGCTTTGATGTGACAGCCATGTCCGCCTAAGTGCTGTGTATAGTCTGTAGAAGTCATAAGACAGGTGTGTGCTTACAACCCCAAACATGCGTGTTTTTCTCGGAAAGGGAAACTTAAACTTCCTCTTTTCTTCCACAGACGGGGAGTATATAACACATGCTATTTAGGAACACTATTACTGAAGAGTCTTAACTTCAAAGGGAAGGGTAAGATTTACCTCGAGATTAGTTTTTAAGAAACTCCGAAAGGCGGACAGAGTGAGGCAGGTTATAGATGATGCAATTTTCTTTGGTTACAGGAAAGAAAATGACTCGATTCCCCAATCAACACAGTCAATGTTAATGGGGTAATCCCTCCTGTGGAGCTATTGTGTTCTTCCAGAAGGGAGAGGGGAGGGGGTGCAAGAAGCCGTCCCTGCCAGGGGAACACAGTAATTATTGCTAGTGGCTATTGCTGCTGCAATAATCACATGCTAGAAATCAGACATGCTGGTTGTACCCAAGTTGATCGATAGATCGACTTGGGTACAGTCAGCCTGCCCATACAGGGATTGAACCTTTGCCGGTTCAGCATTGAACGATCTATGGTCGGCTTAAGAAACAGCTGGACAGATTGGGGTAGAGCATTCCAAAGGATGGTTGAGGCTCTGGGGAACTCCTGGAGGGGCATGGCAGGAGGTGATAAGGGAGCTAGAGAGTAGGATTTCTTGGGAGGAGCAAAACGGAAGGTTAATATTTTGGAATGAGGTTGGTGAGGTAGCTGAGGACAGAGTTGTAGATTTGTATGCTAGTATTTTTCAATTTTATACATTGGGCAGGCCAGTGGAGGTACTAGCAGAGAGGGATGATGGACACTGAGAGGCTGGTATGGGGAATAAGTCTGGCAGCAGAACTCATAATAAACTGAAGGAGGGATAGCCTGTGTAGAGGTAGGCCAATGGGGAGTTGCAATAGTCAAGGCAAAAGATGAAAAGGGTGATAAAAAGCTTTGTGGTGTCACTTGTTAAGAAGGGGTGCATTTTGGAAATGTTATAGAGGTTATTGATTATATACGATATAGGTGAGTCTTATTTTTAATTGTTCCATCCACTGAAACATCATTTACTATCTTTGCTGTCTATAGAAGGCTCAGAATTCTTCTCCAGCACCATAGCTCAACGAGTCACTCTTACTGTCTACATCAGGCATGTCCAACCTGCGGCCCGGGAGCTGCATGCGGCCCGGAACCGCAGGCAATGCGGCCCACTGCCCGATGACAATTTATTTATTTTTTTGCTGGGGAGGAAGGAAGTAGAGTCGGGGGCACGGCCACAGCGGCTTCTAACTAATTGTAGGCAGAGGCTGCCTCGGAGGGGATCATTCACTAGTTGTGTTAAATTAGTGCTGGGGGGGGGGGCGCGGCAACGTTTTATTACTTGTATACCTTAACTATAGTATATATTTTATATGTGGCCCGAGAAAATTTCTCTACACTCAATGTGGCCCAGAGAAGCCAAAAGGTTGGACACCCATGGTCTACATTTTTTATGGTCCAACTTTTACAACTGGAGGTAGCTATGGAGGACCCAATAGCAGGGGTTTGGTTGCCAGGCTTACATCCTTGCTTTTCCATATTCTGTTCATGCTCATCAACATTTCATCTAGACTACAATCACTACTTCAATAATATGCAATCCCAGTAAAGTGAAATCCCTCATGCATTCAATCTCCTCGTCGACAATTGCTATTTTGAAAAATGTTTCTTGCAGTGGTCATGATCTTGGTCTTCTTGATGTTCAAGGGGAGACCAAACTCCTCCCTTCCCTTTACTTACCTGGTTTCAAACTGGAATGTGATTGGTTGCTGCATTACGTGCAGTCATTGCACTTTGTAGTAAAAAATGCATTAATATTTTGTTGATAGTACAATAGCGTCTGAGGGTCTGGGAGACGGACTGTTTTTCCTGTGTCTGTTAATGTTCCTGTAAATGGGACCATTTTGTTTTAGCTGTCACATACAAAGAATTTATAATGTTATTGAAAGGAAAGTTAAGCAGTAGATGGCAGACACAGGTTTATCTCAGATAAATGTCAAAACTGCAGTATGAATTTCAGCTAGGCTTGTTTTCACACCCCTTATTTTCATTTCATTTTACGTCTTAATCAACACCGCCTGCAATGGTTTTTGTTTGAAGTATGAAAGAAACTCTGCATAGTTTATAGACATGTTGTTTTTCAGTGTCTAAAATTGACATTGAAGAATTGTTTTTAGCATGTGAAATCTTAGTTCTTGCAATAAAGCCTTACTTTGTCCAATTTTGTAAAGTTTTGGATAGAGTATGCAAGAGTAGAGAAAGTAGAGTAGAGAGTAGATAAAATCTATGGAAACCTACTAAGGTGACAATTGTCTACGACGGGATTTTCCCCACTTTGGAGAGTCGTCTTCTTATATCCTGTTGTATCTACAAGATTTTTTAGCTTTTGGTATACTTAAACGTATGTCAAGTTTTCCTTCTCTTGTGACGCCATTGGGAAGCTTTTCCCCTATTTCCTTACCCTGTGATGCCCTTACAAGACATTGGGGGAACGGTCCTCTCCAGGACTGGAAGGCACAGAGAGCGAAAAAAGAATTGTTGCTAGATGTTGTAACCCTTCCTCACTCTTTCTATTGGAGAATCTATTGGAGAAACAGACAACAATAAAAACTCAGACCCCGTTCACACTGGGGCGACCCGACTTTGCCGGGCGACCTGTGAAGTTGCGGTGCGCAGCTCGCACCGCGATCTCGGAGCGGCCGGCACGGACTTCATATCATTGAAGTCAATGCAGGTCTCCCCAAAGAAGCTCCGGACCCTTTTTCTAAGTCGGAGCGACTTGTGTCGCTCCTATTAGAACGGGTCCTGTGCTGCTCTATGGCAGGCGACCCACGGTGACGTGTCAGGCGACGCGCGACCAGGTTGCCTGACAGGTCGCCCCCAGTGTGAACGGGGTCTAAAAAGGAAAGAAACAAATTGACACATGACCACGTGGTCCTAGAATCCAAACGTGGTCACGTAAAAACGGCAAGCATATATAAAATAATTCAAATTTTATTCAAAAACAGATATTGCTAAAAACAGATTTCATCATATAACAGATACATACAAAATATCATGGTCAAGAAATATAGCTATTATGAGGTGTCCTATGAACTGCCAATTCTACGCATTTCGCGGACTGGTGTACCCAGTCATTGCTTCTTCAGGAATATAGTAGGCGGTCAGTTCACTTTAAATAAGCTTCAGAAGAATAAAGAAAGAACCACCTACAATATTCCTGAAGAAGCAATGACTGGGTACACCCACCCTGTTATATGATGAAATCTGTTTTTAACAATATCTGTTTTTGAATAAAATATGAATTATTTAATATATGCTTTCCGTTTTTACTGTAAGTACCAGACCCCTTAAAATCCCAGTAACAAGCGTGACCACGTTTGGATTCTAGGACCATGTGGTCATGTGTCAATTTGTTTCTTTCCTATTTGTAGATTTATTAGGGATGGGGATTTGGTACAAATGTCAGAGTTGATACCTCTCATTACTTAAATAAAAACTAAAATGGGTCCTCCTAGCCAAAACAAAATTAAAATTTTGGGGCTTTAAAATAGAACTTTACTGTATATTTTCAAATGCCCCCAGTATTACTGTAGCATTAACATAACAATTAGTTCCTTCATCTTTTTCTAATTGGGCTTATTTTTCATTGTTGCCCCCATCATTGCAGTTATTTGTTTAGATCTGCTTGACCAGCAGGAAACCCTGTTGAAGATTATCTGTCTTCTAGTGACATTGCTAAAGATTTGTGGTTCAGATTCCTCCACCCTTGCATCAGTGATATCATTGGGTGCTTGGCCAGTAAAACTGCTCAGGACATGAAAATATTTCCTCTTACATTCCTCATACAGTGCCAGCAGAGGTCCCTAGTTAGGACCACCGTTTTATTAATCCAAGGGAGTATGTAGGTTAGGTTAGCATTAGAGGAAACTGCTGCTGTCATTTTAAAACCAGCCCATGAAATCCTATATTAATTTTAGATTAATGTCAGGATGTTTCTAAATTGGCAAATATTTTCCTTTCAGTTGGCCCTTTTTACATTTTTTGTTTAGAAAGCAGCTGCCTGTCACTCTGATCATTTGGTGCAAACCCTGTGTAAGAATCAGGGGAGTTGCTGGAATTTGGCACCCAGGGCACATGCCCCTGTTTTTCTACTCAGTGCCACAAGGTCTCCTATTACTGTCTCCCCAAGAATGGCCCTCCAGACCAGTGGTCTCCAAACTGCGGGTATGTTGGCTAAATGCAGCCCTTTGCTAGCCTTTATCTGGCCCTCAGAGTTCAATTCCTCCCACTGATACCAACAATGAGGCACCATTCCTTCCACTGACACCAACAATGGGGCATTTTTCCTTCCACTGACACCAATGATAGGGGCACTATTCCTCCCACTGACACCAGCAAGTGGGCATAATTCCTCCCACTGCTTTAAACAAATAAGCACTATTCCTCCAACCAATACCAATGATGGGGCACTATTCCTCCAACTAATACCAATGATGGGGCACTATTCCTCCAACTAATACCAATGATGGGGCACTATTCCTCCAACCAATACCAATGATGGGGCACTATTCCTCCAACTAATACCAATGATGGGGCACTATTCCTCCTACTGACACCAGCAATCAGGCATAATTCCTCCCACTGATATAAACAATTAGGCACTATTCCTCCTACTAATACCAACGATGTGCCACTATTACTCCTTCTTGTCCAGGGGGGATATTGTCCGGGGGATATTGTCCTAGAATCCCTTCGAGGAAGGGTATTATACTTCTTCATATCTGGAAAGTGCCTTAAATTACAGATATTGTTTTCCACGTCAGCCAATCTGTATTTTTGTTTCAATGATGTCACCAACGTGAAAATTGGTTGGTAATGGTTTGGTTTGTATATCACCATTTCTCTTTCCATTGTCCTTTATCAGAGGGCCCATCATATGTGAAAAATGTGTTCTGAGCAGATGTGTTGGAATTAACTGGGAAGAAAGCCATTAAAAGAAAAGATTTACTTTAGGAATACAGCAGGGGACTTTCACGTATGGCTTTCTTTTATCTGTGTCATTCTGCAGCTAGGAAACAATGCTAGAAAACATTGGATGCGGGTCACACATGCAGCTGTGTTTGTGTGTGATAGGTCCTCGGAAGTAGGAAAGGACATGAAGAATTCAGTGAATTTAATGTATTCATAAATATAGATGACACAATTCACCAGGATGTCTCCACATAGCCACCGGGAAAGCACAGTGTGTCTCCAGCTGTCTAAACTGAAAATTGTGTGTGGCTAAAAGGCTTGACATGTAGGCACACTTCGTCAAAACTGGAGGGGATACCTGGTAATTGGAAACAGGCCAACTACCGAAATGGCAAAGTGTTCTCTCACTATCAGAATTTTCTTTACTTAAAGAGACCTTGTCATCAACTAAAAAAAAAAAAAACAGGAATATCTAGTGTTTTCAATGCTTACTTGCATTATTTCTCCTTTTCATAAAGCATTGTTTATTTACTTGCAATGAGCCTTTAGAGTCGGTTCACACTAAGGTGACATGACTCCTTACTACTTCGGGGCGAATTGTGCATTACCATGCACCACGACTTCGGAGCGACTTGCAGGGACTTCACATAATGGAAGTCTATGCAAGTCGCTCCGATGTCGCCCCGAAGTAGTATAGGACCCTTTTTCTAAGTCGGAGCAACTTGTGTCGCTCCTATTAGAACGGGTCCTGTAGCGGTCAATGGACTGCGAGGGAGCGCGTCTTGTCAGGCCGACAAGTCGCCTGACAAGTCGCGCTAGTGTGGACCGGCTCTTACACTTTCTAGAAAATGTGACTACTCCAAGAGAGTAATTTCCTTAGCACAGCCCCATTTTCCTTTGACATCATAGCCCTCCACTCTTCTGGACTTCTCTAATTATTGTTTGTGCTGGCCTAGTTCCTCTGTCCCTCCCTTCACCTTCCTATATAACCTTTTATGAAGCAGCCGAAGGAAGCGTGAGAATACTATGGAGAGCCATTAAACCAGTTGACGGCCGCATATTTGCGTTAATTGGTGATATACAGCTGTGCCGAGAGCGTGCAGGGCGCACTAACGGCAGCTAACGGAAAGCTCACGATCGCTGCTGGCGATCAGGAGCTTTCAGATTATGTGGCTGCCGTAACAGCTAATAACGGCAGTCACGTGATCATAAACCCCACCTCGCCTCCCGGCATCCTAAACCCCTGGAGGCTCGCAGAGGTTAAAGTGTACTTTATATAGCCAAAATATTTATTTTGGCTTTGGACCCAATCGAGAAGGGTGAAAATCCCTGCCAGATTTTTTTTTGCTGTTTATGTACTATTGAGGAGATTTCCTTTCACTTCTTGTCCCAGAGATGCAAAATTAAATTATAGGAAATCTCCCAAAATGAGGGGAACTTCCACCTTGGACAGTTGTCTCTGAAAGGGATGTCCCCAATGGTAGATTTACCCTCATGCATTTTTTTTCCAAGTCATTTTGTTTTGGATAGTGCTAGGAATGGCTAGAACTTCTGTCAAGGGTTTGTTACTATCTGTGAACCTACTGGGGAGATTTCGCCTCTCTTCCTGTCATACCAAAGAATGACGGGAAGTCTCTAGAACCAAGAAGACAAAATCAGTTTAGTCGATTGGAGAAGTGTTCAATTATCTGAAAATATTTTTATTGCTGCCCCTTTCTACCTGTCCTTGTGACCAACACACCCTTGTGCAGGTATCAGAGGGAGGGTAAGTGAGAGAATATCTCCACAATGTAGACATAGGCAGAATTAAAAGCCTGGCTAAAATATCCTCTATCGAGAAATATAAAATTGCTAGTGTTTGTCATTTAGGGTCCAATTACAGCCTTAGCCAAACAAAAATGGATTCCCTATTAGCTAAGTAAAGCAGCTCCAGCTGTTGTACTTATCCAACCTTGGTGCTGTCTCCTGTAGATTCACCCAATCACTGATCCAAAAGCATTGAAAAAGCAAGTTTGGCTGTTTTGAATACTGTAATTTTGTTTAAAATCTGTCTCCTTTAAGGCTCCAGTAACTGTAAGTGATGTTATGACATCACTTCTGGGCTACTAGATTCAAGACCTGATCAAAGTAGATTTCGGCTTTGTTCAGATTTCTGGCCAGCCAGCAGATGTGCCGGCTGGTCGCTCGGGTTTCACGGTGGGATGGGAGACCCGGGAGGAGCGGTGGGAGGGGGGGACGTCCCCACCCACCGCTTGCGATAATGGCTGAGCGGCTGATTAGCCGCATTGGTTGTTATCACAAGAAAGCAGACCGTCCACTCTAAAAAACGGTACCGGGGTAATGCAGCTACAACCCCTTGAAGCCAAAGGATGCATATTTGGGTTACATCGGCGTCAAGGGGTTCATTTTCATTTAATAATATTTAAAAATATCAAAATTATCAAAAATATAAAATATTCTATAAAATAATATGAGTTTGTTAATTTTTACTATGTATAGAGATTTTTGGGACACCCTGTAGTTCTGTGGCTACAAAATTATACCACGGGCAAGAAAATACTCTTTGATAGGTATTAGCCAGACTGACGGGAAATATCTTGGATGTCAAGAAGAATGAGGCTGCCATGTAGGGTAAATGACTTGTTGTTGACTTTATACAAGCTAATAGAAGTGTTTCTATTGTTTGTGTTTTTTCCACTTCTGCATTATTCGAGGTTTGTGTTGTAAGGATCTATGATTAGTATGTGACTAATCTTTCTGCTTACTCAGTTTTTAGAGAACTTTGTCCAAAAAAAGACAAAGTGACCTCCCTTCATGATGCTGACATTTCCTAAGTTCCACTTTCGCATATTTTTTGCACGCGAGGTGGACATAAGCAAAATCCATTCATGGTTGTGTAATAACTTGTAATATGCCAGTTACAGTTAAAAATGTCCCTCATGCAGTCAATAAATGATATATAATATTTTCATTAATAAGTAGGCAGAATGGAGATAAAAAAGTTTGTTAAAGCACACAGAAACCGGGTATATGTCCGAAGGTTGGGTGACCTAATAGAGATCAGGTACAGACTACATCAGGGCTGGACTGAGAATAAAATTCAGCCCTGGAAATAATTTCATTTCAGCCCCATAGCATTATTATACCAGCCCAACAGCATAATGGCATTATTTTCTTGTTCATAAAAGGGAAAACAATGCATTTTAAAGCACATTTGAAGAGTGTATTATATATAGATAAGACAGATATGAAGCACATAGGGCTTTATATAAGAGCAAATTCCAGTTAAAAGTGGTAAAAGGTGTGGACATGGTACAAGAGGTAGTCATAGGCTGTGTGGACATGGTATAGGAGGACATGTCAGAGGCTGCGGACATGGTACAGGAGATGCTGCGGGAATGGAACAGGAGGTTCAGAGGCTGCAGACATGGTACAGGAGATGCAGGGGCTGCAGGCATGGTACAGGAAATGCAGGGGCTGCGGGAATGGTACAGGAGATGCAGGGGCTGCGGGCATGGTACAGGAGATGCAGGGGCTGCAGGCATGGTACAGGAAATGCAGGGGCTGCGAGCATGCTAAAGGAGGACATTTCAGAGGCTGTGGACATGGTACAAGAGATGCAGGGACTGTGGGCATGTTACAGGAGAGGCAGGTGCGGCAAGCATGGTACAGGAAATGCAGGGGCTGCAGGCATGGTACAGATGTCAGAGGATGTGCGAGCATGGTACAGGAGATACAGAGGCTGTAAGCATGGTACAGGAGATGTCAGAGGCTGTGCAGGCATGGTACAGGAGATGCAGAGGCTGTGGGCATGGTACAGGGGATCTCAGAGGCTGCGGACATGTTACAGGAGATGCAGAGGCTGTGGACATGGTACAGGTCAGAGGCTGCGGGCATGGTACAGGAGATGCAGTGGCTGCGGGCATTGTACAAGAGATGTCAGAGGCTGGTGGCATGGTACAGGAGATGTCAGAGGCCGCGGGCATGGTAGAGGAGATGTCAGAGGCTGCAGGCATGGTAAAGGAGATGCAGAGGCTGTAGGCATGGAATAGGACATGTCAAAGGTTGCGGACATAGTACAGGAGATGCAGAGGCTGTGGACATGGTACAAGAGATGTCAGAGGCTGTGGACATGGTACAGGAGATGCAGGGGCTGCAGGCATGGTACAGGAGACGCAGGGGCTGCGGGCATAACACAGGAGATGCAGAGGCTGTGGGTGTGGTGCAGGAGATGCAGAGGCTGCAGGCATGGCACAGGAGATGCAGGGGCTGTGGACATGGTACAGGGGATGCAGGGGCTTCGGGCATGGTACAGGAGATGCAGGGGCTGCGGGCATGGTACAGGAGATGCAGGGGCTGCTGGCATGGTACAGGAGATGCAGGGGCTACGGACATGGTACAGGGGATGTCAGAGGCTGCAGGAATGGTACAGGAGATGTCAGCGGTGTCAGGCATGATACAGGAAATTAAGCGGCTGCAGACATGGTACAGGAGATGCAAAGGCTGCGGACATGGTACAGGAGATGCAGGGCCTGTGGGCATTGTACAGGAGATGTCAGAGGCTGCGGGCATGGCACAGGAGATGCAGAGCCAATAACCTAATATACTCTGTGACCTTGGTAAATGTTATCAAAGACCCCAAAAGAGCTCTACCTAATGAACCTGTGGAGGGGATACCTTGACATGCGCAGGCTCTAATTCACTTTGTTTCTGGTAAATTGCAATTGCCACTGCCTGGAAGTAACCTGTGGTTGAGTAGGCGCTAATGAAGTGTAAGTTACCTAGAAAATTACTAATGAAAAGTTGGTCAGCATACTTCGTGACACTGCTGTCCAGTTTGAGAGGGTCTGGAACCCTTGGATTCAATATCTACCTGGCTCCCAGGCTTGGTGTGCATTTTGTGAGTAATTAGAGTAGGGACAGATGCCCCGCCTAGTAGAGACAGACATAGTGGCAGGGAAAGGTTCCTGAAAGGAAGGGAAAGTGTAGGGCTCGCAACTTTTGTGGACATCCTTCTGCTTGGGTACTAGATGCCCCTCCTAACAGGTGCTGTCAGTTCCGATGAAACCTGCTTTCTACACGCTGTTGGACCCATGAGAGTTTCTGGTTGGGCTGTCCTCCCCTCGAGTTTATTGTGAACTGTCTTTACATAATTTCAATACAAGTTCTTTCAACTCACTTGGACCGTGTGTGGTATTGCCACCGCACCGCGCTGCACCCCACCTACATATGCAGTATGATTGACCTGAAGCCTTCTGGCACTCACGGCATGAGTATCCCTGGAGGCTTTGGGAATGAGGCAACAAGGGGAAAGTCATTCATGCCAAGGTGGGAAAAGACTAAAGTGTGGGGCTGGGACCCCCTGAGTGGGGGCAAAAAAAAAATTATATCTGATTGTTTTACAGAGGAAAAGGGGACAGGGCAATTTAAAGTACTTAGCATGCATGTAAAGGCTAACAATGAATGTCTCTTCTTCGCCCCATTTTGGTCTAGTGAAAATTCAGTTGCAAGTGTTTTTGTAAATATTACATAGTTACATAGTTACATAGTAGGTGAGGTTGAATAAAGACAATAGTCCATCCAGTTCAACCTGTGTAGGTGTGTGTGGCTGTAATCATCTCACATACCCCTGAATGTTCTGATCCTTGAGATGCACGTCCAATAGTCTTTTGAAAGCCACCATACTACCCGCAGAAACCACCTCTTGTGGTAGAGAATTCCACAATCTTGTAGCCCTAACAGTAAAGAACCCCCCACGTTGCCTGAGGTTAAAACGCTTCTCCTCTAATCGCATTGTATGCCCCCGAGTCCTCATGCAATCCCTTCGACTGAACAGCTTTTTTTCTAAGCTGAGATCCCCATTGAGATATTTAAAAATTGCTATCATGTCCACCCTCAGGCGTCTCTTCTCCAGGGAGAATAAATCAAGCGATTGCAGACGCTTGGTTAGTTAAGTGCCCAAAAAATACTCATTGATCCTGTGAGCCGATTATGTTTTGTGTCAGCTATCTCTGTGGACTACAGAACACTTCCCATTTATTCTGGCAAAAAAGCTCCTCTATGGATACAGTAAAGTGAATGAGTGTTGTCCCCCCAGGACAGGAAGTGTGTTACTGGCAGGAATACCAGGTCAAAAGAAAAGAAAAAAGTCTGAAAAAAAATGTTGCCACCACATCTAAAGACTGATAAGCTGCTGTAATATTTTTGTTTTGGCTTTATTGGTCCTTTGATATCGTACTAGTGCCTGGTTATAGCATCAGCACGGTATCCTCTAGCTATTTTAGGTTTGTGGAACATTATGTTTATCCTGTTAAACGTTAGAGCTCAGTGTTGCCAAGATGACACGGAGAACGACCTGAGAGGGCTGTAGAACCCCTAGTGGTGCTTATTGTACCCAAATCATCTGCTCATCATTCTATATTTGGGGAAATTCTATTTTCGCTGGTGCTTTGTAGAATTTATGTAATTCATTGTATCCCTTCCAGGCACTAGACGGTTTACAAAGGCTGCAAGAAAAATAATAAGCTGAGTTGTGTGCTCTGTAAAAGAGCATTACTGCTAAAAGTATTGGTAATTGCACCATTTATGAGTTGTAAAACTCGTCCTAAACACAAAATATAGTCTTATTAAAGTGAACCTTTCCTTAGGATAATAGTAACCGCAACATTTAAAGTTCAGTCCTCACTTGGTTTATGTTTCTTAGATACTTCAGCAGTAAGATCTCCCCGATATAATTCTTGGCTCTGCTAGGGCTTGTTCAGATGTGCATCCAAGGGGAAGTTAAGGTAGGTGGTTGAGCCTCGCTTTCACTGCCCCCTGATTGCCCACCTAAATAAAGACATTCTTAGGTCTGTACACAAAAATTAAACTCTCTGATGCATTCGGAGGGCAGTACCACTGCCAAATGTGACCTATTAAAGGTAATGTGGCTTTGTCGCAACCACCCTGCAATGCACGCCAGTGCGCCATGGTAGTTCACCCTTAAAACAGGTTACATATTGCCACCTAGCTGTTGTCAAAAACTCTGGATTGCATTTCATAAGAGCAGCAAGGTCAGGTCCCATTCAAAGTTCAACCCTGCCGAGATTCTAGTTTGAAGGTTGAATATCTTTTTTGCAGATACAAGGTATTGAAAAGGTGATAGTTCTTGGGAGGGGTGGTAGCAGTTTTGGACTTCTATGAAAACAGGAGGTTTTTTGGATATTCATCCTTCAAACTAGAATCCCGGAAGGGTTGAACTTTGAATGAGCAGCAACTTTTCTGGCTCTGAAGAAGGGGGTTCGCCCCTGAAACGCGTCAGCCCAGCCACAGCAGCCCCATGCGGCACTCTGCATGCCATTCGGCTACGTATGGGACCTTGGCTACCTTGGAGATTTTATATGCAATGTTGATGTGTGTATTATCACACCTGCCTTGTGAGTATATTGTATACTTTTTAATATTTTAATAAATGGTTTTAGTGGTGATGCACTAGGTCGGTGTGCCCCCTTTTTCTTTTGTCTTTTCTCTCAGTTGGTTCTGGATACCCTTGATCCTGAGGGGGCAGCAAGACCATTGGCTTTTTTCCACCTGAGTCTGAAGTGTAACCTTCTTCCCTCCGTCATATTCTACTTGAGCGCAGGAGATTTGCTTTACTACTTGAACTTTGAATGGGACCTGACCTATTACTATGCTTGAGATCTTGCTTCTAAGTTTTTACAATCAAGTATGTACATAAGATCTTGTAACAGAACCGTCGACCCACACTGTACTTGGGGTCTTCCATCAGTATACGGCTTCCTTGCAGTCATGAACATATATCCCAGATTTTCCTAGCCGCCCTCATACAAAGCTAGGCAACAACTTAGCTCGTACAAGTTTTGAAACCTTCTCCTTTATTGAACAAGTTCACACTCAATGTATACACACATGAGCACATCCCCCTCCTGATCCAATTACTACACACAGGTCAGGGGTTGTCTGATTACATTATCCTATGCAGATAAAATTGTATACAGAAACAGAATTAACCTGAACTAATTATCTGGCCATCTGGACAGAACAATGTGAGGTCATTAATATTTAACAACGGGACAGGCAGACTTAACACAATCCACACCCCAGCTCAATAGATCGACAATAGGTCAAGACTGGCAATGACAGTCGGTATGTCTACTACATGGAATACACATCTAAGTGTCACAGACTCCATGGCAACAGGCCACAGGTCTCACAGTGCAAAGTGGGATCAAATCTCCACTTTTCTTGAGAGACACTGTTGAGAAATATCACTCTCCCGCCTGAAGTCATCCAAACCATTCTCTCAGAGTCCCCCAAGTATCGGTCCCTCACTCCCAGTGACGGTGAACACCGTCACAGATCTCTTTTCTAGTATTACTGATGTTTATGCTTTCCAGCACTCATTGTACCTAATATTTTAATTTTATTGTTCCTTTGTTTTTATTTGTGTTAATTTTTCCCTTTGTTTTGTTGGGTATGGTTTATATTTTGTAAGGGATAAGCATCTTAACACATTTGTTATTTGAAATAGAAACGGACATGGAAGAACGGGCTGATTCTGCTAATTGAACACATCCGAGCAATCATGTTATCGGATATATAAGTGTGTTCAGCAGTTATGTCACTATGGATTTGAGAAAGCACGTTTATCATGTGAAACACGTTAACTTCTTCCCTCCCCTGTCTGTACATCTATATACTGTGTTGCTCTTATAGATTTTTAATTAAAATAGATTTTGGATCTTTCGTGGGAGTGCAGCCATCCAAGTTTCTTGTTCATTTGGATTGCTTCAGCTGCGACAGGGCGTGCACCTTACTCCAGAGACCATACAGCCATGCAGGCTTACTTTGGAGCACCAGGACTTTGTTCATTTGGGGCCTAGCAATAGTTTACTATCCCTAACTAACCACTGGCCAATAGGCAAATCTGCCACAGAGTTTGCCGGTGGAGGGGCCCTTTAACCGGTTGCCGACCACACTCCGCAGAGGTGTAACTAGAACCTTCAGGGCCCCAGTGCAAGAATTTATGAAGGGCCCCCCGGATACCTGGCGGGGGCCCTTCTCTTTAAGCCTGGGGCTCTTCCCATTGATCCTGGGGTCTTTTACTCTTGTTGTAGGGCCCTTTTTACGGTGGGGGGGGGGGACAGGGGGAGCACACAGGGGCCCAGAGACAGCAGAACACAAGTGAACTGGATAGGAGGAGTGCCGGGGGCAGCATACAGAAGAACCAATCTCCTCCATTTTCCTCCTGCAGCTTCAGGAGGAAAAAAGAGGACAGTGATTTCTCTACATGCTGCCCCCGCCGCTCCTCCCATCCTGGTGTACAGGGGAGCCGCACAGGCCCCCTGGGGCATGGGGCCCGGTTGCAATTGCAACCCCTGCAAACCCTGTAGTTACGCCACTGACACTCCGTGTATTTACTGCGGCAGTGTGGCTCCCCCAGGCAAACCGACGTAGGGCTACGGCGGGCGCAAGCAGGGAGCTAGGGGGCAAGCACGCGTCAACTGCGGCGCTCTCCCGCCCCCAGTCGGCAGTGGGGAAGCTGATGCACGGGTTTGCCGCCTGACACCCGCAATCGCTCCACACTGAGAGAAAAGAACGGTCAGCTGTTGTAAACACAGCTGACTGTTCTTCTCCCTGGAATGATCATAGAGCCCCTGTGATCCTTCTATATAGGATCACAGGTCTCTATGGTCATTTCAGAAGCCATGTCCCCCCCACAGTTGGAATCACTCCCCGAGGCTCACATTTAACCCCTTGATCACCCTCAATGTTAACCCCTTCCCTGCCAGTGTCATTATTACAGTAACAGTGCATATTTTAAGTACTGATTACTGTAGTGATGTCACTGACCCCCCCAAAAGTGTCAAAAATGTCAGTTAGGGGACTGCAATGTCGCAGTCCCGCTAAAAATCGCAGATTGCCGCCATTACTAGTAAAAAAAAGAAAACAATAAAAATGACACAAATCTTTCCCGTAGTTAGTAAACGCGATACCTTTTGCGCAGACCAATCAAAATACGCTTATTGCGATTTCTTTGTCTTTTACCAAAAATGTGTAGCAAAAAAAAAATTGGCCTGAAATGTTAAAAAATTTTGATTTTTAATTTTTTTTTTTCCGAGAATGTTATATAGCAGAATGTAAAAAAATATTGTTTCTCTTACGTCCTCCGACAGTCGCCGCCCACTCATACAGTCTTCACCAATGGGGAAGTCAATACCCCATTGGTGAAGACTGTATGAGTGGGCGGCGACTGTCGGAGGACTCAGAGAAAGGAATTTTACGGTAAGATTTTACAAAAATTCCGTTTTTTTTCAGAATTGTTGCTCTTTTTTTGTTTATAGCGCAAAAAATAAAAATCGCACAGGTGATCAAATGCCGCCAAAAGAAAGCTCTATTTGTGGGAAAAAAAGGACGTCAATTTTATTTAAGTACAGCATCGCACGACCGCGCAATTGTCCGTTAAAATGACGCAGTGCCGAATCGCAAAATATATCCTGGTCATTAAGGGGGAAAATCTTCCGGTCCAGAAGTGGTTAATCTTAATGGAGGCGTGCTAAACCTTCAAGTGAAAGTATTTGTAATCCAAAAGGGTTATTGTATCTTCACAAAGTGTCCCAAAATGGCAGACAGTGGGGGATGAGGAGGACTACTTAAAAAGTTGCTTCAAAGCAACAGAGCTCTCAAACAGGTACAAGTTAAGTTTTGAACATAGGGAGGTAACAATACGACTGCTCATTAATCTGACATCCGATAAATGTCCACCTGGAAACTGTAGGTCCTCTGATGACCTCACCTGCCATCCATATGGCGGTGAATAAGAAATAGGCTGCAATACCTCCAGCAGGTTTCTGTTGAAGATTCTACCTCTCCTGGTCCACCTGGCAGCTGTTCTGACACAGAGGAGACTTAGTAGGGTTAGGCAATGCTACTGTCTAGACCAGTGGTCCTCAACTCCAGTCCTCAGGGCCCACTAACAGGCCAGATATTAGGTATTACCTTGGGGAGATGAAGACTAGAGTACTGCAATCACTGAGTAGCAAATTATATCACCTGGGATGGATTTCGGTTATCTTGCAAACCTGGCCTGTTAGTGGGCCCTGAGGACCAGGGTTGAGGACCACTGCTCTAGACTACCCCTGGTGCCTAAAAGGATCCCCATCCCCTCTGCAGCCTGAAAACACCTTCATTTTTTTCCCCTAGTTTGTTTGTCCCCTTGTCTCTGGTAGATGGGCTTAAGTTTGCATGCTGCTGATGAAGCCAATCTCCTCCCTCTGCCTTTCTGCCTCGCTGAGCTGCCCATCACCAGCAAGTAGAATCTAGAACAGCCTAAATGATGCCAGGGCGGTGCAGTTCCTGCATCTTAAGGGGCTAGTGACCAGGGCTACATTATGTTGTCTGTAATGGCTAATTGGGTCTATTATTCCCAGTGTGGTGTTGCTGTTATTTGACCAAACGTTTGAAGCACAGGATGAAAAAAGATTAATAGCAAACGTTGGATTTTGCATTTGGTGCTTTGTCTGGTGTTATTAGGTTGAATGTCAGTAAAACCAGAAAATTTTGTTTATTTGATTTATAAAAGTTGGATTATTAATGTGACCCATCAGTTAATGGTAATTCTGTTTTTACAGGATGCTCGGTTTGCAGTACGTTCTTCTGCCTCTGGCCATCTTCCGTCTCAGCTATTGTGGTGAAAAGGTAAGCTCTGTACAAAAAGGCTGAACTCAAGGCTAAATATACAGTTTATATACTGAACATATTTATGAACTGTTTTATCTGCTAAAGTAGGGGTCTCCAAACTTTCTAAACAAGGGGCCGGTTTACTGTCCTTCAGACTTTAGGAGGCTCGGACTGTGGCAAGTGGGAGTAGAAAATGTTTTGGCATCAGTGGGAGTAAACGACTGCCCATCTTGGGTATTAGGGGAAGGAATAGTGTTGGTGTCAGTGGGAAGAATAGTACCCCATCATTGATGTCAGTAGGAGAAATAGTGGTGCATTGTTGGTGTCAATGGGAGGAGTAGTGCCCGTCATTGGTATCAGTGGAAGGAATAGTGCCCCATCATTGGTGTCATTGGGAGGAATAGTGCCCCGTCATTGGGAGGAATAGTGCCCCATCATTGTTGTCATTGGGAGGAATAGTGTCCTTTCAGGGTCAGTAGAAGGAATAGTGACCCGTCACTGGCATTAGTGGGAGGATAGGCGCACCGTTATTGGTGTTAGTGGAAGGAATAGTGCCCCAACATTGTTGTCATTGGGGGCAATAGTGTCCTTTCAGGGTCAGTAGAAGGAATAGTGCCCCGTCACTGGCATCAGTGGGAGGATAGGCGCACCGTTATTGGTGTTAGTGGAAGGAATAGTGCCCCGTCACTGGCATCAGTGGGAGGATAGGCGCACCGTTATTGGTGTTAGTGGAAGGAATAGTGCCCCATCAAACTGCTTCCCATTAAAATCAATGAATGCCTTTACATTGGGGCAGTGCACTGGCAGTGCTGTGGAAAAAATCAGACATGCAGCATCTTGGAGCATGTTGGGGAGCTAAAAAAAAGGGCCTCAAAAATACCCCTCTCCATTGAAATAAATGGGAAGTGCTGAAAAGCGCTTTAAAAGCGCCTCATAATGTTTTTTGGAGAAGTTTTTGAGTCATGTGTCCTTTTAAAAAGTGCACCGCAAATGCCTGAAAAGAGCCTAAAAAGCACCGAAAAAGCACTGCAAAAGCGCTTAGCGTTTTATGGGCAGTTTAGAAGCACCTCAGAGTGAAAGGGCTCTAAAAGATATTTAAAGCAGAGTTCAACCCAAAAGTGGAACATCCACTTTAAGCACTCCTCACCCCATTACATGCCACATTTGGCATGTCATTGTTTTTGGGAGGGGGGGGAGCGGGTACCCAGTTTTGACAGGTGCCCGCTCCCACTTCTGTTAGGGCTGCTTAGGTGGCTCTAGAGGAAGTTCTCCTCTCCCCCTCCCTCCCTGCAATCTTCTGGGATACATCACAAGTCCCAGAAGATTGGCCGGCCACTGAGGAGGCATAGCGCAATCTGCTCATGCGGTGTGCGCACCCTGCTGTGAAGTTGCAAGCTGTCACAGCCGGATGCCCACATTTGTGATGCCGGCACCGGGGAGAGGAGAAGGAAAGGAGCGAGGCTTTGGGCGGCCGCATCGCTGGACTGTGGGACAGGTGAGTGTGTGTTTATTAAAAGTCAACAGCTACACTTTTTGTAGTTGCTGACTTTTAATAAGGTTCGAAAACGACTGTAACTCCGCTTTAGGTAGATATAACTTGGGTGGGTGGAGTTGTTTGCCTTTCCATACACGAGACAGTTGTTAGCAGTTTCAGTCCAAGGTTTGGAAAAAAAATGTTACGGCAACTCAACAGGCATGCTTGCCTTTACAAACGATTATTAGCTTATTATTATTTAGCAATATCAAAAAATACAAGTTACATATTATAGATTATGATCCAATCAATATAAAACTGACAGTGCAAATTGAATGGTATCTGAGATTATACAAGGTTAGAAACAGCAGCCTAAGGGATTAGTCAAACTCCAACACAGTTTGTAGTAGATATATGGCGCTTTTCCACTGCATGGAACTGAACGGTTCGGCTCCCATTTGTGCTTTTCCACTGCTGGTACCGCATGGTACGGTGTAGGAACGGTTCGGTACGGTACGGTACGGCGCCGCTTTTCCACTGAATGGAACCGAACGGTACGGCTCTCTAAAACAGTTTTTGGTTCCAAGAGGTACCATACCGGTACCATATCCCACAATCCTTTGCATGCAGTCACTACTAGCCACTGATTGGTCAGAGAATCCCACCCACCCCATTGTTATCCCACCCACTTAACTTTAGTACTACTTTAGTGGAAAAGCAAACCATACCAAACTGTACCGAACCGCTCCAACACCGTACCATGCGGTACCAGCAGTGGAAAAGCAAGTAGGGCCGAGTAGAGCCGAGCCGGTACTTGCAGTGGAAAAGTGCCATTAGTAGTCTGAATACAAGGACATAAGTCCAAGGACCAAACATCGCATTCATCATGAAAGTAAGAAACAGAATTATGGGTAATATGGAATCTTCTCTCCGTGAGCATCGTTGAGTTCATTTAAAAAAAAAATTTGGGTAAGGTTGACAGAGTTGGATATCCAATTGAGGACAATCACCCATTGTGTAGCTGAACACGATATGTGTGTTTATATTTCCGGATGTTACATAGTGAGGTTGAAAAAAGACACCAGTCCATCCAGTTCAAGCTATAAAGCCGGGCACAGTGGAAGGGATTCTTTTCCTCTGAGGTTGTATCTGGGCTGCGGCATCAGGCTTATTCCCGGGTGAAGACAGAACTCTGCCTTTCTTGTAGGAATGTGGCTGCATTTGTCTGTCCATGGGCTGTGAGGCGCAAGGTCCACCTGGTGATGTTCCCTCTGAGAGTGGCGACCCAGGATTGCCAGAAAATCACTATGGGTTTGGGATCCTGCTGTGAAATCACTGGCACTTGTCACACCTCCTTAGCTAGGGCAATTTGTGTATTGGCCAAAGGGTCTGCTGTGTGTATTTCCCAAAGCACTTTTCTGTTTTTCACTATTTATACGTTTCTCAGCATGGTATGGGACAGTGTGGATAGGTGCAAACTGCAGGTAATTTGACGTGGTTAGATTAGCTAGTTGTCTTTTCAGACGAGATACCAGATTTGTAACATTGTGCCGTAATAGACGAAGTTTCTCACAGCTCCAAAAAATGTTTATAAAGAATCCTGGGGTGTCATTGCGAGGAATAGTGCCCCCATTATTGGTATAATTGGGAGGAATAGTGCCCCATCATTGGTATCAGTGGAAGGAATAGTGCCCCATCATTGGTATCAGTGGGATGAATAGTGCCCCATCATTGGTATCAGTGGGATGAATAGTGCCCCATCATTGGTGTCATTGGAAGGAATAGTGCCCCATCATTGATATCAGTGGGAAGAATAGTGTCCCATCATTGGTGTCAGTGGGAGGAATAGTGCCCCATCATTGGTATCAGTGGGATGAATAGTGCCCCATCATTGGTGTCATTGGAAGGAATAGTGCCCCATCATTGATATCAGTGGGAAGAATAGTGTCCCATTACTGGTATTAGTGGGAGGAATAGTGTCTGTCATTTGGAGGAATAAGGCCCCATCATTGGTGTCAGTGAGAGGAATAGTGCCCCATCATTGGTGTCAGTGGGAGGAATAGTACCCCATCATTGGTGTCAGTGGGAGGAATAGTGCCCCATCATTGGTGTCAGTGGGAGGAATAGTACCCCATCATTGGTGTCAGTGGGAGGAATAGTGCCCCATCATTGGTGTCAGTGGGAGGAATAGTGCCCCATCATTGGTGTCAGTGGGAGGAATAGTGCCCCATCATTGGTGTCAGTGGGAGGAATAGTGCTCCATTATTGGTATCAGTGGGAGGAATAGTGCCCCATCATTGGTGTCAGTGGGAGGAATAATTGTCCATTGTTGATGTCAATGGCAGAAATGATGCCCCACTGGTTGGTGTCAGTGGGTAGAGTACTACCTTTTATCAGAGGAAAAAACTGGTGATGTGGCCTTTGTGTATTGGCCAAAAGGTCCGCTGTGTGTATTTCCCAAAGCACCTTTCTTTTTTTCACTATTTTAAGTTTCTCCGCATGGTATGGGACAGGGAATAGGTGCAAGCTGCAGGCAATTTGACATGGTTAGATTAGTTAGTTGTCTTTTCAGATGAGATATCAGATTTGTAACATTATGCCATAATGGATGAAGTTTCTCACAAAAAATGTTTCGCTCCACAAAATGTGTAAAAAGAACCCCGGGGAGGGGTCAGTGCTGTATTTTGACCTAGGCCAACAAGGCCCAGGCCTAGGGTGGCACTTTTCAGGGGGGCAGCAAAATAGCCACCCTCACCTCCCTCTGAGATTCCATTAGCCACTGGTTGCTAGAGCCGCCAGGTGTCAGGCAATCAGTGACATCACACCTTCTCCCACCCCCCCTCCTTCTTTCTGCCACTCCCTCTTCCTCCAACCCTCTCTTCCGCTCTCTCCCACCCTCATCTCTCTCTCTCCCACCCCCCCTCTCTTTCTCTCCCCCCCACCCCCTCTCTCTCCCCCGGTCTTTCTCTCACCTCTCGCACGCTCTCTATTCCCCCTCTCTCTCACTCCCCTCTCCCTCTCTCAACCTCCTCTCTCTCTTACCCTCCTCTCTCTCTCTCATCTCTCCTCTCTCTCATCCCCTCCTCTCTCTCTCTCATCCTCCTCTCCCTCTCCGAACACCTTCTCTCTCTATTTCGTAACACCCTCTCTATCTCTCCCATCGCTCTCTCTCTCTCTCTCTCTCTCCCAACACCCTCTCTCTCTCTCCCACCACCAGCTCCTTCTCTCCCACCACCATCTCTCTCTCTCCCACCACCTACTCCCTCTCTCATCCTCCCTCACCCTCCCTTACCCACCCGCTCTCTCTCTCTCCCACCCCCTCTCACCCCCCCTCTCAGGGGTTCTTGCTGGGACTTGTAGTCCTTCAATTTTGGAGGGAGTCACATCTGTTAAACAGGAAGGGGTGGGGCAAATTTACATAGGGGGGGGGGGGGCAATTTTAGTCTTGCCTAGGGCAGCTCAAAACCAAAATACACCACTGGGAGGGGTAGTCAGGAAATCATGCGCTAGAGACACCTGGGAAGTATAATCTAAAGCCTGCTATACATGAATCAAAGTTCGATTGGTTCAGCGGGGACCATCCAAATTTTGAGCCTTGTATGGACAGAGTGGCTGTACAGAAGTGGATCTAACGATCGACTACTGTACAACCAGCCTGTTGGGAAATTTTCATATGATCTGTGTCACTGGCTATAGTCGGCAGTGCTGGTAAGTGTATTGTAATGACGGGGAAGTCTCCGCGTTGTCAGAATGCAAAGGCACAGCCGGAGTGATTTCCCCCATCCACCTCAAATATGTGGATGGGGGAACCTGGTCATTTTTTTTTGCTCAACCTGCTGGTTTAACGAATTAAAAAAAAAGACTAATGTATGGGCTAGCTAAGAGTAGTTTAATACCATCTAGTTTGCAGCCCAATAGCGGCTTCCCATACTGTTAGGGATCTAGTGCATTTGCGCAAGTACAGAGCGTGTCTTCCCACTATTATAGGGGAGGATGGTTCTCAACTTCACGTTGGATCATCTGAGTTTTATCGGGAAAATGAAAAACGGCCAAGAAATTATATTGTGCAAAGATTATACCTTTTGCCTTTCGGGGTAGAGCAGCAGATTGGTTCATAGATAGTAGGGTGGCTCAAAAGAAAGCATATCCAGGGGACCTCCTCAATTCCAACCTCATCTCGGAAAAACATTGGGCATCTTCTCATTCTTCCATGAGAAGAACTGGTTGTATTGTCTGCTAATAAAAAATATGTCCATAAAAACTTGATCCTCTTATATTTACATGTTTATTTAATGTACCAACAATTACCAGATCTGCAATAAACTTCCCATGTGTAGGTAGTCTAAAGGCTCGTACACACTTGACGAAAATCGGACGAAATAGCCTCCGATTTTCCTCTCTCATGCTCAGCGGCCATAACCGCTTTTAGTTGACAGTGCATAATGTTCACGAAATTTCTCGCCGGATTTTCTGTTTTTTTTGGGACCTTTGTTCCTAGACTTCCGGGTTGATCATGCGCGGTCGTATCCGATTTTTCACGGACGTACTGCATACACATTAACCACTTGCCGTCTGCTCACTAGAGCTCTACTGCAGCAAAGTGGCTCTTGTAGGTCTGACGACGTAGACCTATGTCGGCAGACACTCCCCCTTCTCGGCGGCGCGCGCGCGCCGCTGGAGGCTCGCTCCCGCTGTATTCAGTCACAGCGGGAGTCGGGCCAGGGGAGGAGCACCGGCGATCGCCGCTGCTCTTCCCCGATCGTCGGGGAATCGAGTCTGGAGATCCGCCCGCTTGTGTAAACAAAGCGGGCGGATTTCCTAAGTGACAGATTGCAGGGTTCAGCATTGCTAAACCTGCAATCTGTCCTTGTGTCACTCAGTCACCTCCCCCCACACACGTCAGTAAGCACCAGGCATACATTAACCCCTCCCTCTCCAATAAAATTAACCCCTTCCCTGCCAGTGTCATTTTTACAGTAACAGTGCATATTTATAGCACTGATTACTGTAGTAATGTCACTGGTAACCCCAAAAGTGTCAAAAATGTCAGTCAAGGGTCCGATCTGTCCGCCGCAATGTCGCAGTCCCGCAAAAAAAAATTGCAGATTGACGCCATTACTCGTTAAAAAAAAACCCACCAAAAATGACAGAAATCTTTCCCTTAGTTAGTAAACGCAATAACTTTTGCGCAAACCAATCAAAATACACTTATTGCGATTTTTTTTTTTACCAAAAATATGTAGCAGAAAACAAATTGGCCTAAAATGATAAAAAATTTAGATTTTTACATTTTGGGGGGGGGGGGGGGGGGAATTTCATATAAAAAAATGTGAAAAAATATTGTTATTTTTTCAAAATTGTCGCTTTTTTTGTTTATAGCGCAAAAAGTAAAAATCGCACAGGTGATCAAATACCAGCAAAAGACAGTTCTGTTTGTGGGAAAAAAAGGACGTAAATTTCGTTTGGGTACGGCATTGCATGACCGCGCAATTGTCAGTTAAAGTAGCACAGTGCCGAATCGCAAAAAGTGGCCCAGACGTAAGACAGCAAAATCCTCCGGTGTAAAGTGGTTAAACGAAAATTGGTCGTCTGGGGACGGACGATAAAAATTTTGGTGTTTGTCCCTCCGTTTTTTTCGTTGAAAATGTCTGCATCGGCTGCTGAAAGCTGTGTACACACTAGCCGAAAATCGTACGATTTTATCTCGGGTTCGGAATTTTCGGCAGATTTTCTACTAGTGCGTACCCCACTTTAGTTCAAATTGAGTGGACTTTTCAGTTAAAGCGGAGTTCCACCCTGGGAATACTTTTTTTAATAAAAATACCCCCGGGACAGTCAGGGCTAGTAAATTCCACAATGGATAGCCTCTGATCTGTCCCGGGTTGCACTTACCTTTTAGGAGAAATACTTACCTTTGAGAAAGTATTGTCCAGCGCTGCCATCTCAGGTGTGGGCAGCTTGAAGCCAGCGCGATCCTCTTCTGCGTCCTCTTCCTTCTTCTTCGGTCCCACGATGCACTGCACCGGCCCCGCCGTCACTTCCGGTGCGCGCGCGTCATCCCTCCACAGCTTCTGAGCATGCACAGAAGCTGTTTAGAAGGGAATGACGCGCGCTCCGGAACTGACGTCGGGGCCGGTGCAGGCGCATTGATTCCTGGGAGCGATGACGTTCAGTTCCCAGGAATCATTGCAAAAGCCAGGAAGTGACGAATCGCCGTGGCCGCCGAGGGGAGGAAGAAGGAAGTAAGGTAAGTATATTTTCTCTACAAGGTAAGTAAAAAAAAAAAAAAAATTGCGATTATCCATTTGTTTTTCAGGTGACCCGGAGCGAGAAGATGGAGGTAAGTATAAATTTAGGGTGGAACTCCGCTTTAAGTGTCCTCCTTAAATATCTAAAGTCATCTCTTCTCTGTATGAGGAATTTTTTGCACAGATTGGTCTAAGCTCCTTCGTATTGCTCCAGATATTGTATCACACTTGTTGCTGACTCTTTAGAACTTCTGTTTATTTGCATCCACAGCAGGGCACCTCTTTGTAGTGAGATTTATTAGAAAGTCCTACGTCCAGGATAGAGACTGAGCTAATTTAGAGACTTTCCCTATTCAGGAAGTTGGTCCATTTGTGTAATGAATGGACAAGAAGCACAATGGCAGCAGTTAGCTCATCTCCTCTCCTGCTGAGTTAGGGGATGACTCTGAATATGTGCATTTAGCCTGAATTCTATGTGTTGAGGATACAAAACAATGTATGTCCATCCGACCCTACTAAGACTTTATATACATTAACAATGCTGACCAGGCTCATGAGAATGACTGACAGCTGTCTAGCTGCCCAGATGATCAATACAAATAGATAAAAATGTTTTTGGAAATTTTCTTACATTTTTTTTAGGTAATTGAACCATTCAAACGTATCCAAAGCACTTGTAAGACTGAAATATCTTTAAAAACCTTAATATAAAAGTATGCAATGGTTTCGGTTGGATGTGCACGAAGTAGACACCCCTGACTGTGCCCTTTTTCATGGAAACAAAAGCAACCATATAGGAAATTCCATTCTGAATGATCAGTTGGCCATGTCTGTCTGCAGAGGTCACAGTGTGTTCATAGAAATACTATTATTTTTCAATCTGCTCATTATTAGCTAGGCTGGACACCAGCCATACTGTCTACGTATGCATGCCGGCCATGTGCAGATCAGTATTGCATTTTTTTTTATTAGATTGGAATTTTAAATAGTATTTGGGAGTATTTTCTTTTATTCGTGCCATACATATGTTTGCTGTTTTTTTTTTTTTTTTTTTTTTTCTGCATGATTCAAATTACATCAAAATTATAAAGATTTTCCTAGAAATCGATTTTTTGCATGATGTAAAAGCTAAAGGTATGATTTTTAATTGCTTACTTAAGGGCCGTACATACTTGATGAAAATCGGACGAAATATCCTCCGATTTTTCTCTCTCTTGCTCAGCGTTCATTACCTTTTTTAGTTGACAGTGCTTAAATGTTAACAAAATTTCTCGTCCGATTTTTCTTTTTTTGGGACATTTGTTCCTAGACTTCCGGGTTGTCAGCAACTTCAGATCATGCGCGGTCTTTCGTATCCGATTTTTCACGGACGTACTGCATACACATTAAACGAAAATTGGTCCTCTTGAGACGGACGATAAAAATTTTGGTGTTCGTCCCTCCGTTTTTTTTTTCGTTGAAAATGTCGGCATCGGCTGCTGAAAGTTGTGTACACACTATGCGAAAATCGGACGATTTTACCTCGGATGGGAATTTTCGGCAGATTTTCTACTAGTGTGTACCCCACTTTACATTGGTCCAGCTTGGACATTGCTTACCTGGGGGTCCACTGGAGAAGCTGATATTTACTGTTGTAGTCAGGGGCTTCTACAGTTGAGATCTTCCAAGTCTTGGGCAGAGTGGCTTCCCCTCTTCACACTGACAACGAAAGGGGGTTGTGCAATACTTGCACCATTCACAGAATGCCATTTTTTAAATAAATACAAGGCCTTCTTTTATTGAATGATCCAATCATCTAATCAGAGAACATCTTGCATTCATTGAAATAAAATATGAAGAATAGATAGCAGTGCTAAACAAATGCCTCCCCTATGGTCAGTGTGCAAGGGGACACCACTCAGCACAAGACCTGGGAAGATTGCGGCTATCACTGTAGTAATGCTGACACACATATTGGTCTTTTGGGTAGGGCGCAGGCATGTGTGTCGCCGGTGCTTTGCTCCCGCTGTGATCACACACAGTGGGAGCGCAGCGGTGGGTACCGCAGACTCGATGTGCGTGGGCACCTGCCGATTGTTCAGTACCAGGGCCGTAGATCATTTTTTTTCCTGGGGGGGGGGGTTCAGCCTTGAGTACCCAGAGAACAATAATTATCACTCCTGCCACACTGTGACAAATTGTGGTGTGTATATCTATATCTATATATATATATATATATATATATATATATATATACAGTATATACAGCGCCCCCAGCAGGCACATCTGTTAGTGAAGCAAATAGTAAACATGGCTTCAATGTCATCCGGGCCCTGCCTCTCAGCCTCGTGGATGAGACAGGTGGTCTCCCCAGTGGCAGTGTGGCTCCGGCAGCTGATAGGCTACACTAGCCTAGCTGCTGTGAAATTGACCGATTCTCTGGGGGGGGGGGGGGGGGTTTGGACCCCCCTGACCCTCCCTTATCTACGCCCCTGTTCAGTACACAGGCCGAATGGCGATCTGCTTATGTAAACAAGGCAGATTGCCGTTCTGTTAGTAGCTAGGCACACAGGTAACCCCTTCCCAGCCAGTTTCATTAGTACAGTGACAGTGCATATTTTTTTAGTACTGATTACTGTAATAATGTCACTGGTCCCCAAAAATGTTCAGATAGTGTCCAAATTGTCACTCAAAACACCAGATGCAATAAAAAAGTAAGCTCACAAAGAGGTGCACAGGGTGAACACATGATATTCCTCCAAAGAGAAAGGACCCTGGCCCTGATCATCCAGGGCCTGACAGGGACTGGGGTATTTGTGGTCCACTCAGTCGAAGTCAGGCAGACCTGGTTCTTCAGGGGACCTGCCCGAAGCAAGGTCCACCCAAGTACTAGGTCTGATTCCCCTGAAGAGATACTCCATGGGATTGGGAGAACCTGACCAAAAGTCCACATGCCCTGCCCCTCAAGACTTTCAGGCAGTGGCGTAGCGTGGGGGGTGCAGGGGGGGCCGGCCGCACCGGGCGCAACATCTGGGGGGGCGCATCCGCAGTGTCACTTTGTCTGTCTGACTCTGACATACACAGTTCACACACTGTCTGCGGCTGCCAGGCCCGCTGTCTTCATCTTTAGGCTGGGAGATGTCCAGCGCGGCCGCCCTATGGCTGAAAATGGCGCGTCGGGTGGGGCTGGACTGTGCCTCACCTGTCCATTGGTGTAGGGTGGGGTGGCGTTGCAAGCCAAGCCCCGCCTATGCCGCCTCTCCTCACTGCTCATTCAGTTTAGCAGTGAGTGAGTCAGCAGCCTGGCGCTGTCACAGTATGGGTTTTTTTTTAAATCACCTGATTAGAGCCAGAGGCTCTAATAGGCTTCAAAAAAGGGTGGACCCAGGGCACAGAGCAGTGCGCCCCGAGCCCCCCCCCATTGTGTGACCATAGCGAATGAAAATTTGCTATTGTCACACGGATCCTCCTCCTGGTCCTCCTCCTGGCCAATCAGGAAGCGGGTCCGAGACCCGCTTCCTGATTGGCTGAAAGGCGAACGCATGCCATTGACTGAGGAGGAGTTGGGAAGACTCGAGGAGACACGGAGAACTGAGGAAAAGCCGCCGCTGCAGGTAAGTCTCTCTGCATTAAAGTGGGCACACTGATCTGTCTGCATTGTAAGGGGGCACGATGATCTCTCTGCATTTAAGGGGGGCACACTGGTCCCTCTGCATTAAAAGGGGGCACGCTGGTCATTCTGCATTGAAAGGGAGCACGCTGGTCATTCTGCGCTGAAAGGGGGCACGATGGTCACTCTGCATTGAAGGGGGGCACGCTGGTCATTCTGCATTGAAAGGGGGCACGCTGGTCACTCTGCATTGAAAGGGGGCACGCTGGTCATTCTGCATTGAAAAGGGGCACGCTGGTCATTCTGCATTGAAGGGGGCACGCTGGTCATTCTGCATTGAATGGGGGCACGCTGGTCATTCTGCATTGAAAGGGGGCACGCTGGTCATTTTGCATTGAATGGGGGCAAGCTGGTCACTCTGCATTGAATGGGGGCACGCTGGTCACTCTGCATTGAATGGGGGCACGCTGGTCACTCTGCATTGAATGGGGGCACGCTGGTCACTCTGCATTGAAAGGGGGCATGCTGGTCATTCTGCATTGGAAAGTGGCACGCTGGTCATTCTGCAATGGAAGGGGGCATGCTGGTCATTCTGCATTGAAAGGTAAAAGAGAACTGGTCTAGCACTTGCAATTGTGTACATCTCCATCCCTAAAATTTTGTAAAGACAAGAGAACGGTCGCCCAGGCGGGACTTTATATGAGGTTGCCACAATAGTCATGAAGAGTCAAAGAGTAAAATTTATTAGTAGAGTAAAAGCATACAATCGATATAAATGTATAGCCATAAGTATAGTTACAAAACATGTACAGCATGTAGAAAACAATTGACAGAATAGCAGCAAATTGCGCATGATGACAGCATTGCAGCATCCGTGTAGCATAGTATTGGGTATATCTTGTATTGTAAACTCTACGCGTTTCGTGGGTCTAATATGCCCACTCATCAGGAGTATATAAGTAGGTCTGTCTAAAAGTAAATAATAAAAAATAAAATATCAATATTTGCTGTGCGTTTTTTATTATTTACTTTTAGACAGACCTACTTATATACTCCTGATGAGTGGGCATATTAGACCCACGAAACGCGTAGAGTTTACAATACAAGATATACCCAATACTATGCTACACGGATGCTGCAATGCTGTCATCATGCGCAATTTGCTGCTATTCTGTCAATTGTTTTCTACATGCTGTACATGTTTTGTAACTATACTTATGGCTATACATTTATATCGATTGTATGCTTTTACTCTACTAATAAATTTTACTCTTTGACTCTTCATGACTATTGTGGCAACCTCATATAAAGTCCCGCCTGGGCGACCGTTCTCTTGTCTTTACAAAATTTTAGGGATGGAGATGTACACAATTGCAAGTGCTAGACCAGTTTTCTTTTACCAGTATTTCCCGGGTGGAAGACACCCATTGCCCGCCTTTGGTCTCGCATTGCTTTAGTCTAATCGATGTAACATTACAGCATCAATTCATGTAAGCATTGTAAACATTGCATTAATTATTCATTTTACCATGCGTTTTTGCAGGTACACTTCGGCACCTGCATTTCAATGGCTTATGCGCTTCCCCCTGGTGGTAGGTGCAGATCTGCTCCGGGAGCTGCGATATATTATGGGGAGGTTTTCCTCCCCTGCTGTCTCCTCCCCTCTAGGGTGGAGCCACCTATATATCGGCGTCATGTTCCTGCTGGTCACATGCACCACTGCAATTGCAGCGTCTACATGTGCTGGTTATGGTTGTAACATCTATGGTCATGGTTGCCAGCTTGTGCTGGCTTTTTCCATGTTGACGAACAAGTTCGGTTTGTCCTACCATACACATGGCGCTAGGGACAAGATCTACGTGCAACCTATGTGGATATTCGGGTGAGGAACTCAACTTTTATGCACTTCTGTCCTCTCATGCACTGATATCCTATATTTTCTCTCTCCAATGGGTTCACTATGTGGACATAATTACACACCTTGTCTAAATCCCACCACTTCCTTCACCATCTCCACCTCCCATTCTTTTAGACACTTCACTCTTTCAGTCTCTCACCACTCCCAGCATTGCTGTCCTTAGAACAGGCACCACCCTGCGAGCTCATTACTCTATGGTTCCTACACCTGTCTCAATTTTACTATATATTTTTATTTGTATCATCTTTATTTATTATATTGATACTTTTTTGTACTTTCAATATCCTGAGATACTATGCTTACTCAACCAGTGTTATGAAACCATATGAGCTCATCTTCCTCACTTTATTTTATTCATCACAGCTTTCTCATCACTATTCCTGGTCATTGGTTACACTGTGATCAGCACTTTTTCTGGGGATCTGCATTTTTCTTCGGTGCTTTCTTTCGTTTTTTTTTTTTTTTTTCCCTTCTCTAATGTTGACACTGTTTCTGCTGGAACATACCTTGTACATTGAATACTTTTATGTTTCACTATGTGATACAGCCCATATTCTAATACTTTGATATACTATTTCTTGCATTTTTCAGCCAGTGTCATATCACATTTTCCATCACTCATGTTTCCTTGCCCGGCTCCCCATTTTCTTGTGGGTACTCTTGTCTCTTCAGCTCCCGGATCAGACGTTGGCACCCCACCTCATGGCAGCATTTCTCAATCTGATTTGGCCCAATGTAAGTGTTGTTTCCCCACTTGGGTCATACATTTGTTGAAACTTCACAGTTGTTGGCCAATATAAACGCACAGCAAATATTGATATTTTATTTTTTATTATTTACTTTTAGACAGACCTACTTATATACTCCTGATGAGTGGGCATATTAGACCCACGAAACGCGTAGAGTTTACAATACAAGATATACCCAATACTATGCTACACGGATGCTGCAATGCTGTCATCATGCGCAATTTGCTGCTATTCTGTCAATTGTTTTCTACATGCTGTACATGTTTTGTAACTATACTTATGGCTATACATTTATATCGATTGTATGCTTTTACTCTACTAATAAATTTTACTCTTTGACTCTTCATGACTATTGTGGCAACCTCATATAAAGTCCCGCCTGGGCGACCGTTCTCTTGTCTTCTGCATTGAAAGGGGGCACAATGGTCATTCCGCATTGAATGGGGGCACGCTGGTCACTCTGCATTGAATGGGGGCACGCTGGTCACTCTGCATTGAATGGGGGCACGCTGGTCATTCTGCATTGAAAGGGGCATGCTGGTCGTTCTGCGTTGAAAGGGGGCATGCTGGTCATTCTGCATTGAAAGGGGGCACCCTGGTCTCTCTGCATTGAAAGGGGGCATGCTGGTCATTCTGCATTGAAAGGGGGCACGCTGCTCATTCTGCATTGAAAGGGGGCACGCTGGTCACTCTGCATTGAAAGGGGGCACGCTGGTCTCTCTGCATTGAATGGGGGCACGCTGGTCTCTCTGCATTGAAAGGGGGCACGCTGGTCTCTGCATTGAAAGGGGGCACGCTGGTAATTCTGCATTGAAAGGGGGCACGCTGGTCTCTCTGTATTGAAAGGGGGCACGCTGGTAATTCTGCATTGAAAGGGGGCACGCTGGTCTCTCTGTATTGAAAGGGGGCACGCTGGTCATTCTGCATTGAAAGGGGGCACGCTGGTCTCTCTGCATTGAAAGGGGGGCACGCTGGTCATTCAAACTTGTACTTAGATGCATCTTACTTTAATTACATCAGTATTTTCATAACAAAAAATACATGTGCTTAGGGGGTAAGGGTTTCTTTAACGAATCTAGTGGAAGAGACTCGAGTGCTAAAATCCAGCGGGTTAGGGGGCGCAAATTTCTTGCCTTGCCCCGGGTGCTAACAACCCACGCTACGCCACTGCTTTCAGGCAAGCCCAAAGACCTATACCATACTAATTAGGAGTGAGTAAAGTTTTTGTTGTGCTGTGCAAAAAAATGCAAAACAAATAAGTGCTTTGGAGTGCCAAAGTGCAAGACAATGCCTGGCCTCCTGGCTGAAAAAAAAAGTTCCCCTGGTCCCAGCCAACAGGCCTAGTCCAGAAGGAAAGTGTGAAAAGAGCGTGCAAGGGTACTGCAACTTTACGGAAAGAAAACCGTTACAAGATTATTTCTTATTGGTTTCCATGGGTACTTTTTCAACTCTAAAAATGCTGATCTGAACTCCACCATATTACTTACAGCCTTGGCAAAGATGACATGGTTCTTGGGTCCCAAGTGCATTGTGGACATTTGGCATCAATAAAGACTTCAGAGAGTCAGTCATTTTCTATCAGGCATACATTAACAGTGAGCTAGGAGGACCAGCAAGTAGTATTAAGAGCAAATGTAGATGTCAATATATGACATATACTACACATAAAAACAGGGTTTTTAGGGTACTTGATAAGATGATTTGCATTTAGTTAATCTATTTCATATATACACGTAGCACTGCCTCCTTAAGAGCTGCTGGTTTTTAACACTTTTGGATTCCCCTGGGTTACCCGTAGCAACTGCAAGCAGAAATCTTAGCACTTTACGTTCTTGGCTCAGTCAATGATCAGTCTAGGGGTTGATGTTTTTGTTGTTTTTATTTAATATTGGGATGGGAGAAAGGATGTGTGGGAAACTCCAACGCTTGAACTAGTCACAATTCTGAGGACTTCTAACTTGAGGATGCGGCAAGGCCTCTACTTCATCCTGCCACTGGATGAATCTTATAGTATTTCTCTTCAGGGCACTCACCTAGTACCCCCTTTCCTCTAGCTGACACCCTCCACTGACTACACTACTCCGGAGTGGTCCCCTTCCTGGGCAGACCCTTAGGCAAGATCCTCTGTACTCATGATACGGCTTTCCAGATTCTCGCAGTGCCTTGACTCTTCCAGTCAGCTTTCCTGGCTGGACACCTGGGCTCAGCTCCACACCTCTGGTTCACCAGGCGGACTGCCTGTGACCACACACCAACCACTTCAGAAGAGGAGGCAGCCGCCACCTTCCTTCTGGGACTCTGCTTCCTGCTAAAGACCTTGTGCACACGTGCCCCTGGCTTTTTTTACCCCACCCCACAATGCACCAAGGCAGCAGTCTGTGCCAATCCCTGGGGCTGTATCAAAAGCCTGTGTCCTCATTGGCCAAGTTTCCTCCACTGTCCAATGTGCCTCCCCATCGGGCACAGTGAGGACACTCCCTCAGACTATATGAATCACCCACTAGGCACACTGAGCAGACTTAACTCACAGATCCTGCTCCCTGTTAAGCAGAGTGCAATATAGAATTTCCCTGCTGCTCCTCTGATAGGCAGACAGAGCCAAAAACTATACTCTCTCTCTAGCACCTACCTAGGAGGGTGCTGCATACATAATAAAATGTCAAAAGTCCTCAGGTTGGATAAACATTTAACCACAAGCATGGATATTTTAGTTGTGTCTGCAAAGTGTTTCGTGATAAGTTTCAGCCACACTCTTCAGCATTGATTTTTCTTTTTGTATAATCAGCCAACTCAGACATGTCCAAAACTGTCTTTTCACAATCCCCTCTCCACTCCACCCTTTACGTTTCACAAGTCCCATTGGAGCACCATTTGTATTGATGTAATAAAAAAGAAATTAGAACTATATGGATATTTTGGATTGCATTACCGATATGTAATATGCTTTTGTAATGAATCATCTATATTAGTCTTGAAAAGATAATTAAATAAAATATGAAACCCTTTAATGAAAATTCTATACTTCACATAAAAGGCAAATTTAAAGTTGTACTCCAGGCACAAAATGTATATAAAGCATCTTTTTTTCAGTACGTTTGGACCATGTCTCACTGTTTACATCTTTCTTAAAGAAGAAGTCTCAGTCAGGCAGGTTTTGTCCCCCTCAGGGAGCCGCGGGATAACACCATCCGGGTCCTCAAGGCTTTTGACAGGGTTAACTGGCAGTTCATTAGGGCAGTCCTGACCCACATTAGCCTCAGGCCACCCATGCTGTCTTGGATTTTGTCCCTCTATTTGCATCCCTCGGGTGCGGTCAGAGTCAACGACACTTGTTCCTGACTTCTTTCCCATCTCCAATGGGACTCGTCAGGGGTGCCCTCAATCACCCCTAATCTTTATCCTTACCCTGGAACCATTTCTCTGTATGGTCAGGAAGGAGTCGGAAATCGCAAGATATCGCAAACTCTCGGGGACCCATAAGGTTGCCGACGGCTTTTGCTGATTACCTGATCTTTTTTCTCACTAACCCCCGCACGTCACTCCCAGCCTTGATCCGGGCCATTCGTCGTTGCGGAGACCTTTCCTTCTTTCGTATCAACTTCACCAAGTCCTATGCCCTGCCCATCGCCGTCCCGGCTGTTGTTGTGGAGGGCTTGCGTCTCGTTGGATCTTTTAGCTTGGCCACTGGCTCTATCAGGTACCTTGGCGTCAACATCACGCCTGACCCTGCGGCTCTCTATGAGGCTAATTTTACTCCTCTCCTCACTCAAATTAAAGCCGACTTGGCACATTGGCACTCTCTCACCCTGACTTGGTTTGGCAGATGTAGTGCCCTGAAAATGACACTCTTCCCCAAATCCTCTACCTGCTGCAAGCACTTCCAGTGCGACTCCCTGCTGGCTTCTTCTGTCGAGTGGACGCTCTGTTCCGGGAATTTGTTTGGTCCCACCGTCGGCCCCACATCAAACTCCAGCTCCTATATGTTCCTAAATATCCATATAGTTCTAATTTCTTTTTTATTACATCAATACAAATGGTGCTCGTTTTCCAATGGGACTTGTGAAACGTAAAGGGTGGAGTGGAGAGGGGTTTGTGAAAAGACAGTTTTGGACATGTCTGAGTTGGCTGATTATACAAAAAGAAAACTCAACGCTGAAGAGCGGGGCTGAAACTTATCATGAAACACTTTGCAGACACAACCAAAATATCCATGCTTGTGGTTAAATGTTTATCCAACCTGAGAACTTTTGACATTTTATTATGTATGGTGGGGTGGGCTTGCCAAACATTAAGGCTTATTTCAGGGCGGCTCACCTAACCAGATTGATTGGTTGGCATTTCCACTCGGCGACGAAGTGTTGGGTGGCCATGGAGTTGGAGGACTCGGGTGGCACAGCTAGGAGTTGGCCGTGGATCTATACACCTCTCCCAGGGGAGTTGCGGGATCATCCCACTTTGGGTTGTACGCTCTCTGCTGTCAGAGACACGTTTTTGCACACTACGGTCTCCTCGCTCCCCTCGCCGATGGTTCCTGTGGTGGGCAACCCGGATTTCCTTCCCGGGCTGGATGGCGGTGAGTTCCGTGGCTTGACTGACGCGGACCATGTCCACCTTGTGGACTTTTTGGGAAGTAAAGGTGGCCTCTTCGTATGGGCATTATCTAGACTAGACTTTTGGAGTGGTCTCCAGCTTCGGCATTTCCTACGGGGGGACCCTCCACCTCCATGGTATCTCCCGTCCTCTGACGGCCCTGGAGCAGACCTGCCACAGTCGGGAACCGACGCGACACACCCTTTCTGTCGCTTATTCGGCACTGAACAATCCCCCTGCTGATTTTTCCCCTCCTTTTCTTGCCCACTGGGTACCACTGGGTACCACTTTCACGAAATCCCAAAGAGACAAGATCCTTCTCTTTGTGCATAAATCCTCTGTCGCCACTAAGATCCAGGAAACAGGATACAAGGTTCTCACACGTTGGTATAGGGTGCCGTCTTTCTTACACCGGTGTTTCCCTCAGGTATCGGATAAATGCTGGCGCTGCAATGAAGCCACGGGGACAATGTTTCATATTTTTTGGGAATGCCCGCTGGTCAAACCGTTTTGGCAAGCGGTGGCCAGCGTTATCAAACAGCTTACTAACGTGGACGCGGCGTGCTTACTGCACCTTACCCGACGGCCAGTTAAGAAATACAAGTCCTCTCTGACTATTCAGCTTTTAAATGCTGCCAAAGCCTGCATACCCCTCTGTTGGAGGTCACCTGATACATCCCCGAGATCTCTGTGGTTTTCCAAGGTTAAGGAGCTTCGGGACATGGAAGACTTGTCGGCTACCGTGTACAATCAAGAACAAGCTTTTCGGGACAAATGGAGACTGTGGGACTACTTCACATGTACAGACGCTTACCTGCGGGAGCTGTCTGTCTCCGACTAGGGCTCTGGGGGCGCGGGGGGGGGGGGTTATGGGTGTGGGGACCCGGGTACCACCGGCCTCTTCAGCTTCCTTCCTATTCCCTTCCTTCTCCCTTTCTTCTCTCTTTTACTTTTTTTCTTTTAGCCCCGCGTTTCCTGCTCCTTTTCTCTTTCTTTCCCATCTGTACCTACTCGCACTTTCTCCCCGAGACTGGGATCTTCTATAGCTTCTATCCCTGCTACCTGTTCATTCCCTGACTGACTCCATGGTTTGGAGTTACCATTTCCTGTTCCCGCTCTGTACAGGAGCCCGTCCATCGGCACGACCCTGGTACCCGACACCCATAAGTTTATTCTAAATTGAGGTTGTTTCCTTGTTATCAAATCTGCCATCCTTTGTAACATTTGGCATGTCTGCTCTCTTGCACATCTGGGGGGGGGGGGGGGGGCTGATCCCACCCCCTTTCTGTTCCAGTGGACTATTTTCTTTTTACAGCTATGGTACCTTGGTGAAGCGCTGTTTATGATGCTGTTGTCAGATTGTACTGTTTCATCTTTACCTGATGTGCCTTCACTCTGTTTGTATTGCAACCTCTTACTAAATAGAGGAATTTAATAAAAAGAAGTCTCAGCGGGAACGAAAACTTACCTGCTGGTCCAGGAATGTAAAGAAAAAATAATTTGGGCTTCATAAATGACATGCAGTACCATTTGGCAGAAAGGCACTAACTTATGTTTTGTGTCTTTGGTTGTGGGTTCCATCCCTGTATGAAGCCCAATTTGTGGTTGCTCCTTTTTTTTTTTTTTTGCTCCTTTGAGAGAGTTCAAGAAGAGGCCAATAGTTACTGCCCTCCCTGCTATGCCCTCTCACTGTCATTCTCTCCCCTTTCCTCTCTTTAATCCTCCAGTCTTCCACAGTCATCTTCCACCTCTTGCTGCCAATATCCTTCTTCTCCTTTTGTCCTTGTATTATTCATTCCCGGCAATGAGATCTTCAAAATTGAGGAGCCTGGCAGCATACACCAGTAGTCCCCCAAGAGCCCTCCAAAGTACCAGAATGAACTGGAGTGAAACCACTCCCCAGGGTGAGGTGCCGCCTGTGCGCCCGTCACATTTGTGAGGGCTGCTAATACCAGGGAGGTGATTGATAACCGCAAGGTGGTGCTGGCTGGCAAAAAGCTGAGGTAGAGTTCTAAAAATTAGCACCTCTCAGGGGCGAGCCTGCTGCCTGAGATAAGCACTGACACTCAAAGGTAATATATATAATCATCTCCTTTTGATCAGCATGGTCAAACAATGGTGGGAGGAGAGGGTGTGGCTGTCGACCACACCCAGCATACCTATTCACTAAAAAGAGGGGACTAAAGCTGCCAAAGACATGCTCCTGTAAAAGCACTTAAACGGTGCTTAAAATTCTCCATAGGTGACGTTTAAACGCCTTTACAGGTGCTAAAATTATTGCTCTCGCTCTGAAGTTAGTGACAATACCTCATATGTGTGGTGCGATCACCGTTTATAAATATGTGTAGAAGTAACGTATGCGTTCGCATTTGGGCGTAAACACGGTGGGACGGGGCGCTTCAAAATTTTTATTTTTATTTATTTATTACATAAAAATGTTTACACTTTTTTTGTACTAACTTTATTGCTGTCACAAGCGATGAACAACATCCCTTGTGACAGCATGGGTCGAGATAGGTCCTCTTTATGGAGAGATTCGGGGTCTGTTAGACCCCAAATCTCCCCTTTTGCCCCCCATGCAGCCGACCAAACACAGATCGATCTGATTGGCTGTTTCCTGGCCCCTGGTGGCCAGGTAAACTAAGGGGCGCAACCGGAAGTGACTAATTACTTGACGCTCCTGGTTTCCAGGGTTTCAGAGAGAGGGGAACGACGTCAGTTCTTTCTTCTCTGTACAGGGCAGCCATTGCCGCCATCTACATCGTTCCCGTCCTCTGCAATGGGACCGGAGAGCCCAGGAGAGGCGGTGGCGGGAGGAGAGTGGGACCTCCTTCCAAGACCCGCAGAAGTGATCAAGTGGCTAATTAGCCACTCTGATCACTTCTGCATTAAAGAGTATCACTGGTTGAAAAGATATAAGAATCTAAGAAGAACTGGGCAAATGCCCAGTGTGCAAGAGGCCTTATGTCCTAGGACAGTGATGGCGAACCTTGGCTCCCCAGATGTTTTGGAACTACATACACTACACTGCAGAGTGCATGAGCATCATGGGAAATGTAGTTCCAAAACATCTGGGGTGCCAAGGTTCGCCATCACTGTCCTAGAGTTACAATGCTCACTCACCCCACTGTATCAGGAAACAAGATGGGACTACAGAACCCCTCTCCTATTGTCCATGACATAGGTGGGATGTGTTCTGTAGCCCTCAGAGATAGCTAACTGATTATTATTATTCGTTTTTGGTTTGATTTTTAAATTATAATGAGTGAATTTTGGTGACGGGTCCACCTTAAAAGTGTTTAAAGGGTATACCAGAGCAATACAAGATCTGAATCTTTCACATGCTGTACATATTAATAAAGGCTGTTGACACTTCTTATTCATAAGCTAGCCTACGTCCTAGATTTAAAAGATATTTAAGTGCATTTACATAAAAGGAGTTTATGTACAATCAAGATTTAGACTGTTTTACGTTATGTACAGTGGCGGTTCTACATTAAATTGCTCCCCGGGCGAGACTCCCTCCCGGCGCCCCCCCCCCCCTCCCCAAAAAAAAAAAATAACATGACAAAACTTCATATCTTGTACACACCACACATTTTATTGTAGTAATACTATGTCATTCCATAACAGTCCAATTTTTCATGTCACAGTGCCCCTTTAAAAATTACAGTATCCCTCATCACATCACAGCACCCCATTACATTGCAGCCATTTTCACCTCATAGTGCCCCTTTACACATCGCAATACCCCTTATAACATCCCAACACCCCATTACATTGCAGCCATTCTCACACCAATGTGTATACTAGTGCGGTATGACTTAAACCTGCAGGGGGACCAGTTTTTTTATTTGTAAATTACTTTACTACTGCTTTAGGCCTGATTTACATGTATGTGGGTTGGCGGCCCACATTTTAGAAGGGCACAGCATACTATTCATTTGAATGGGCTGCTATGCCTGCGTTTCCCGTAGAAAAAAGGTGCATGCAGCATTTTAAAATTTCAGGGGCCTTGAAATCCATCCTGCTTTTGCACCATGCGACTTACTTGCAGTTCCTGCACTGGCAAGCTTTCTGCATTTTTAGGTATGTGGGCCATGCATTTAAAAACACAGTGCGTTTGCATGACACAGTTAACACAAATGTACTGTGTTTTTAAATGCATGGCCCACATACCTAAAAATACAGCAAACTTGCCAGTGAATGAACTGCAGGTAAGTCGCATGGTGCATGATGCCACTGAAATTTTAAAATGCTGCATGCACCTTTTTTTCTGTGGGAAAGCAGCTCATTCAAATGAATAGGATGCTTTGCCTTTGAAAATGTGGGTCCCCAACCTGCATACATGTGAATCAGGCCTAAAGTAGGCCCATCAAGCAGTGTCTGGTCTGGTGGTGGCCCAGCCATGCAGCGTGCTCTCTAATAAATAAATCCTTCTGGACACAGCCTGGTAGTGGCAGCTGGTGCTCAAAATTTTTGGGGGGGCGCAAACAGAAAAATGTAATAGGCATTGCTTTGCGGCAAAAAACTCTGTAAAAAAATAGTGTGACTTTGAGGTCACAAAAGTGTGAAAGGGGCCTTCAGTAATTAAGGTATACAGTGACCAGCGTACCCCCTTTCAAAGCACAGTGACCAGCGTGCCCCCTTCAATGCAGAGGCCAGCGTACCCCCTTTCAATGCAGAGGCCAGCGTGCCCCCTTTCAATGCAGAGGCCAGCGTGCCCCCTTTCAATGCAGAGACCAGCGTACCCCCTTTCAATGCAGAGGCCAGCGTGCCCCCTTTCAATGCAGAGGCCAGCGTGCCCCCTTTCAATGCAGAGGCCAGCGTGCCCCCTTTCAATGCAGAGGCCAGCGTGCCCCCTTTTCAATGCAGAGACCAGCGTGCTCCTTTTCAATGCAGAGACCAGGGTACCCCCTTTCAATGCAAAGACCAGCGTACCCCTTTTCAATGCAAAGACCAGCGTACCCCTTTTCAATGCAGAGACCAGCGTGCTCCTTTTCAATGCAGAGACCAGGGTACCCCCTTTCAATGCAAAGACCAGCGTGCCCCTTTTCAATGCAAAGACCAGCGTACCCCTTTTCAATGCAAAGACCAGCGTACCCCTTTTCAATGCAGAGACCAGCGTGCTCCTTTTCAATGCAGAGACCAGGGTACCCCCTTTTCAATGCAGAGACCAGCGTACCCCTTTTCAATGCAGAGACCAGCGTGCTCCTTTTCAATGCAAAGACCAGCGTACCCCCTTTCAATGCAAAGACCAGCGTACCCCTTTTCAATGCAAAGACCAGCGTACCCCTTTTCAACGCAGAGACCAGCGTGCTCCTTTTCAATGCAGATACCAGGGTACCCCCTTTCAATGCAAAGACCAGCGTGCCCCTTTTCAATGCAAAGACCAGCGTGCCCCTTTTCAATGCAAAGACCAGCGTACCCCTTTTCAATGCAAAGACCAGCGTGCTCCTTTTCAATGCAGAGACCAGGGTACCCCCTTTTCAATGCAAAGACCAGCGTACCCCTTTTCAATGCAGAGACCAGTGTGCTCCTTTTCAATGCAAAGACCAGCGTACCCCCTTTCAATGCAAAGACCAGCGTACCCCTTTTCAATGCAAAGACCAGCGTACCCCTTTTCAACGCAGAGACCAGCGTGCTCCTTTTCAATGCAGAGACCAGGGTACCCCCTTTCAATGCAAAGACCAGCGTGCCCCTTTTCAATGCAAAGACCAGCGTGCCCCTTTTCAATGCAAAGACCAGCGTACCCCTTTTCAATGCAAAGACCAGCGTACCCCTTTTCAATGCAAAGACCAGCGTGCTCCTTTTCAATGCAGAGACCAGGGTACCCCCTTTTCAATGCAGAGACCAGCGTACCCCTTCCAGGATGCTGTCATGTGCCCCCCCCTCCCCCCTCCCCTCCCCTCCTCCTCCCCATTCCCAGTTGCGAACATAGAGGAGAGCGAGAGCAACTTACCTGCAAGGGACTACAGTAGTGTACACTACCCTCCTTGGCTCCTCCTCCTCGCCTCGCCGCCCCCGCCGCTAGTTCTGAGCGCGGCCGCCGCCGCTGCATAATCTGTGTGTAGTAGTGTACTCTCCTCCTCGGCTCCTCCTCCTCGCCTCCCCCCCCCCCCCGCTAGTTCTGAGCGCGCCGCCGCCGCTGCATAACCCCTGGCTGTGTGTGTAGTGTACTCTCCTCGGCTCCTCCTCGCCTCTCCCCCCCCCCCGCCCCCGCTAGTTCGGAGCGCACCAGGCAAACTTTACCGATCCATCCATCGGCTCCTTCAGCAGCAGGGGCGGCAGCGGCGCCGCACCAAAGATGATTTTCTCCAGGAGTCGTTCGTGTGCCGAGTGCCGCCCCCCACGTGATGCCGCCCCGGGCATCTGCCCCGTTCGCCCGTGCCCGAAACCGCCACTGGTTATGTAGCTGAGTTGGCTATATCTCGCTTTTACCGTCTACATCAAAGTGTTCACCCTGTGATCTATGGGACATTTCCCCGCAGGCACGGCCCAGCCATTATAACTAGGCCCTGATCCAGTCTGTGCCTCCCTCATCTTGTACAAAGCAAAAGATTATACAAATTTTTTTAAGCAATCAAAAACACAGGCAATCCTGAAGAAAATAATAAATATATATATACTGTATATATATATATATATATATATATATATATATATATACAGTATCTCACAAAAGTGAATACACAACTCAAATTTTTGTAAGTATTTTATTATATCTTTTCATGTGACAACACTGAAGAAATTACACTTGTCTACAATGTAAAGCAGTGAGTGTACAGCTTGTATAACAGTGTAAATTTGCTATCCCCTAAAAATAACTCAACAGTCATTAATGTCCAAAACAATGGCAACAAAAATAAGTGCACCCCTAAGTGAAAATTTCTGAATTGGGCCCAATTAGCCATTTTCCCTCCCCGGTGTCATGTGACTCGTTAGTGTTACAAGGTTTTAGGTGTGAATGGGGAGCAGGTGTGTTAAATTTGGTTTTATCGCTCTCACTCTCTCATACTGGTCAATGGAAGATCAACATGGCACCTCATGGCAAAGAACTCTCTGAGGATCTGAAAAAAAAGAATTGTTGCTCTACATAAAGATGGCCTAGGCTATAAGAAGATTGCCAAGACCCTGAAACTGAGCTTCAGCATGGTGGCCAAGACCATACAGCGGTTAACAGGACAGGTTCCACTCAGAACAGGCCTCGCCATGGTCGACCAAAGATGTTGAGTGCACGTGCTCAGCGTCAAATCCAGAGGTTATTTTTAGGAAATAGACGTATGAGTGCTGCCAGCATTGCTGCAGAGGTTGAAGGGGTGGGGGGGGTTCAGCCTGTCCGTGCTCAGACCGTACGCCGCACACTGCATCAAATCGGTCTGCATGGCTGTCATCCCAGAAGGAAGGCTCTTCTAAAGATGATGCACAAGTAAGCCCTAAAACAGTTTGCTGAAGACAAGCAGACTAAGGACATGGATTACTGCTATCATGTCCTGTGGTCTGATGAGACCAAGATAAAGTCAAGCACGGTGGTGGGAGTGTCATGGTCTGGGGCTGCATGAGTGCTGCCGGCACTGGGGAGCTACAGTTCATTGAGGGAACCATGAATGCCAACATGTACTGTGACATACTGAAGCAGAGCATGATTCCCTCTCTTCGGAGACTGGGCTGCTGGGCAGTATTCCAACATGATAACGACCCCAAACACACCTCTAAGACGACAATGTAACCATTTTTGTAAATATTTTATTCTATCTTTTCATGTGACATCACTGAAGAAATGACACTTTGCTACAATGTAAAGTAGTGAGTGTACAGCTTGTATAACAGTGTAAATTTGCAGTCCCCTCAAAATAACTCAACACACAGCCATTAATGTCTAAACCGCTGGCAACAAAAGTGACTACACCCCTAAGTGAAAATTTCCAAATTGGGCCCAGTTAGCCATTTTTCCTCCCTGGTGTCATGTGACACCTTGGGCCTATTTTTTTTTTTGAAAAATTATTTTTATTGATTTTGGCAACAAGAAAAATACAAACAAAGACAGTTACCAGTCCCTAACACGGCGGGACGGTACAACAACAACCCCTCCCGACCCACCCCTCCCACCCCCCTACCCTTGGGCAGCTTAACCAACAAAACAGAGTAGAGTAGTGGGGCCCGGGGCGGCCAGAGCAGCACAACTTACCCAGACCGCCCCTCCAGCCCCAGAGGTGCAAGATATAAACATAATATATGACAACTGAATCAGAACATCAAATCAAAAGTTAAAATTAAGAGAGACATTCCCCAACTGAAAGAAAAGGACTAGTGAAAGAGAGGACCTAAATAGACAACCAAGGTGGAGTTGTTACCCCATCAGAGTTACCCCACTGTCTCCGTAGATTCCACCCAAGCCTTCCATACCTTTTCAAATTTTCGGAGACAACCCCGGGATATGTATGTGGCCTTATACAAAGGTAAAACAGCGTTCACCAGCCCTTTCCAGAATTCTAACGAAGGAGGGGATACCTTTTTCCAGTGCAACAGGATAGCCTTCTTGGCATAGAATAACAGGATTATCAAGAGCATCCTATGAGCCACCGAGGGGACCAACCCCTCCACCAGGCCCAGGAGACTGACGCTCTGGGTCAGCGGAACCGGGGCTACAAGTACCCTCCCCAGGCAAGAGACAACCTCCGACCAGTAGCGCTACCTTGGGCCTATTTGGACATTGTCACTTAGGCATGTACTCACATTTGTTGCCAGCGGTTTAGACATGACTGTGTGTTGAGTTATTTTGAGGGGGCAGTAAATTTACACTGTTATACAAGCTGTACACTCACTACTTTACATTGTAGCAAAGTGTCCTTTCTTCAGTGTTGTCACATGAAAAGATAGAATAAAATATTTACAAAAATGTGAGGGGTGTACTCACTTTTGTGAGACACTGTGTATGTATGTATATACCTTCCTCTGGGGTTTAAAGATTGAAAAAAATGTGTCTATTAAAAGTAATCGATATATTTTAAAAAATCCAATGATCATTAAAAAATTCAGACTGGAGTTTTTTTGCATTTCACAGACAGAAAAAAAGAAACATTTTACAATTATTGAATTAGATGTCTCTCATGGGAGTCTGTGAATATATGAGGTCTGCTAGTTTCCAAGTGAACCTCTGACTCCTGACACCTAGAAATTGTGTTTTATGGGCTTTGATGGTCTTCAAAAAAAGGACTTTTAAGTTTTCCAGATGTTACCTCACTGACCGCTGATAAATGTTTATTTAAATTTCTGGTACAACTGATGGTGTCATTCGGATCCTCAGTACTTGCATTGAATGGCTGATATGACACAGTTCTAACCCGTTTCTCATTGTTAATTCAGCAACATACTGCAACTATTAACTGATCTCCAGACTACTAAATTACAGCTCAGCATCAAAGGAAGAAAAGCTTTGTTGTTTGATTCATCTGAGGTTTCCTGTAGAATGAAAATCGTACATCTGACAAATAGGAAGAAGTGTCGGAATTTCATCCCCTTTGGTGTTCTATTTCCAATTTACAATATAAGCACACC
The DNA here is from genome assembly GCF_965119305.1 of Pelophylax lessonae. Classification (NCBI taxonomy): domain Eukaryota; kingdom Metazoa; phylum Chordata; class Amphibia; order Anura; family Ranidae; genus Pelophylax; species Pelophylax lessonae. The sequence goes on from NC_138780.1 coordinate 27,443,178, forward strand.
TTTAAAGTGTATTGTCAGGGACTGAAAAGTTTGAGGTATTATTTCAATATAATTTTTTTTTTAAATTTTTTTAAAACTTGCTGTTAACCGGTTGCCGACCGCCGCACGACGATATACGTCGGTTATGAGTAAGCGGCTGTGTGTGCCGTGAAACGCGTTAACCTTGGATTACCTGTTCCCTGCACTGTCTGTCTACATATGATTTGAAGAATAAAAGTATTTCTATTGCTTTCATCTACCTGAGTGCGGTTCTACTACTTCCTTTGCGATATACGTCGGCAGTCAGCCCCGGCCAGGCAAAGTGACGTACCGGTACGTCACTAGCCTGGCACTTGCTTGGGAGCCAATAGCGGGCCCGGGGAGGTGCGCTCCCGCCCCTGCTCATTCCCCAGCAAGTCCGTGCTTGTGACCGGCGGACCCGATGTCTGCCGGTCACTCCCCGATCGTCGGTGCAGAGGGAGAAAGGCAGGCGGCTGATGTAAACAAGCCACCTGTCATTCTCCCCTGTGTAGAAACAGTGATCATATGGTTCTACTATGTAGGACCGTTGATCACTGTTCCTACACTTCAAGCCACAGCCAATCACAGTAGGAATCACGCCCCTAGGGACACACACCACCCCTCCCTCTCAAATAAAGTTAACCCCTTCACCACCAGTCTCATTTTGCAGTAACAGTGCATATGTATAGCACTGATTACTGCAGTAATGTCACTGGTAACCCCAAAAGTGTCAAAAATGTCAGTCAAGGGTCCGATCTGTCCGCCGCAATGTTGCAGTACTGCAAAAAAATCGCAGATCGCCGCCATTACGTGTTAAAAAAAAAAAAAAAACACCAAAAATGACAGAAATCTTTCCCTTAGTTAGTAAACGCAATAACTTTTGCGCAAACCAATCAAAATACGCTTTTTGCGATTTTTTTTTTTTTTTTTTACCAAACATATGTAGCAGAAAACAAATTGGCCAAAAATGTTAAAAAATTTAGATTTTTACATTTTTTTGGGGAATTTCATATAAAAAAATGTGAAAAATATTGTTGTTTTTGCAAAATTTACGCTCTTTTTTTGTTTACAGCGCAAAAAGTAAAAATCGCACAGGTGATCAAATACCACCAAAAGAAAACTCTGTTTGTGGGAAAAAAAGGACGACAAATTCGTTTAGGTATAGCGTTGCACGACTGCGCAATTGTCCGCAGTAAAAAAAATCGCAAAAAACCCCCTGGTCAGGAAGGGGGTAAAATCTTCCGGGGCTTAAGTGGTTAATAAATATAGAAAATTCTGGAATAGCCACTAGAGGAGGCTCTCAGTGACTCAGTGCAATTACTCTGCCTCTCAAACCCAATCTCAAATATAAAATCTCATATAATCTTTAACGTGGTAATAGAATTTTAAAATTTTTAGCTGTAGTAAAATATTTCAGGTGATACGGCCGAACTTAATTAATTAGAACAACCTTTCTCAAACACGGTCCTATACAAAACCTAGGGTTTTTCCAGAGGTTTCTGGGGGTTCCTTGAGGAGTGAAAGGTTGACGTTCAACCCAGTGGTGCTCGCATAGTTCCAGGACCAATACTACTTAACCATAGTTAACCAGGTTCTGTCCTGGGGCCAATCCTGTTTAATTTATTCATAAATGATCTAGAGGAGGGGATATCGAGCAAAATCTCAGTATTTGCGGATGATACTAAACTAAGCATGCCAACAATATCTTCTGGGCAGGATGTGGAAACCTTACAAGCGGACCTGAACAAAATTATGGGGTAGGCAACTACATGGCACATGAGGTTATATGTTGAAAAATGTAAAGTAATGCACCTCGGTGCCAGAAAGCAAGCTACTGGGGGGGGGGGGGGAGAGAACCTCTGGGTGAGTCTAGGATGGAAAAGGACCTGGGGGTACTGGTAGACAACAGGCTTGGCAGTGGCATGCAATGCCAAACCGCTGCAAGCAAAGCCAACAGAATACTGGAATGCATAAAAAAGGGGATTCACTCCAGAAATAAAGAGATTATTCTTCCACTCTACAAGACTCTGGTACGGCCACATCTGGAGTATGCTGTCCAGTTCTGGGCACCGGTCCTCAGGAAGGATGTGCTGGAACTGGAGAAAGTCCAGAGAAGGGCAACAAAAATAATTAGGGGAATGGAGGACATCAGCTATGAGGAAAGACTACAAGCACTGAACCTATTCTCTCTGGAGAAGAGACGATTGAGGGGGGATATGATATCAATGTACAAATACTGTACTGGCAACCCTAGCATATGGAAAAACCTATTCAGAGAAAGGAAATACAATAAGACACGGGGCCACTCTTTAAAACTAGAGGAAAGGCGGTTTAACCTTAAAATACGCAGGGGGTTCTTCACTGTCAGAGCAGTAAGGATGTGGAATTCACTTCCTTAGTTGTATCAGCGGGGAGCATTGATAGTTTCAAAAAACTATTAGATGGGCACCTTAAAGACCACAACATACAGGGGTATACAATGTACAACATACAGGGGTATACAATGTACAACATACAAGGGTATACAATGTACAACATACAGGGGTATACAATGTACAACATACAGGGGTATACAATGTACAACATACAGGGGTATACAATGTGTGGTTAACAGTAGACATACACACACATCATAGGTTGAACTGGATGGACTGATGTCTTTTTTCAACCTCACAAACTATGTAACTATAGCATAGTGGTGTTAAAAATGATCCACCTTTTCAAATACCTTACTTCTATTACATTTTTTTTAATCTTTAAAGCAGAGTTTTACCCTTTCTTATGCCCACGGCCTGGTCTGGTAGCCGATACCTGTACCTGTAATCTTTGGCTATTTTTTTGTTTTTTTGGATTAGTTACCCTTTTTTTTTTAATTCCCTCCACTTCCAGCCCTAGTCACTGTGGGGATGTACGTCATATCTTGACTCCCGTTGACTCCTGGGATTGATGACCCTGATATCCCAGAAGTCAAGATTTGACGGCATCCTCTGCTTCTGCCATGGCTTTATTTCTGCAATCAACACAGTGTGCCATGCTTTGTCCTGACTGCGCAGGCGCAAGATCGGGGAGTGCATGCTGGGTAGCCAGCTGCACCAAATCCTGGAAACAAGTACGAGCGGTCTTTAGATGCCTACAGTAGCAATGGCCGCTGTCTGCATACCAGGGACACTGTTAGTAAAAGAAGATGTATAAGCCACACCAATGATCACCCTGATCACACTAACACTTTACACTTTTGATTGTACTAGCAAAGAAAATCATGGGGGTGCTTTTTTTTTTTAAATTAACAAGGAGACTGGAACTTCGCTTTAAGGTATTGTTTTATCTATATCTTGTTGATCTTGCTAATGTAGATACAAATTTTAGTAGGTATTCCTTCATACAGCAGTTTTTTTGATTTTAAGTTAAGTGACTATATTTTTAGTTTGTGTATTATCAGATACAGTGGTGTATTTTGGTTTTGTGCTGCCCTAGGCAAGACTAAAATTGGGCGCCCCCCTTCTCTATCCTATGTAAATTTGCCCCACTTCTTCCTTTTTAATGAATGTGACTCCCTCCAAAATTGAAGGACTCCCAGTCCCAGCATGAACCCCTGAGATCTCACGAGGGGGGGGGGGGAGGTGAGAGGGGGTGGGAGAGAGAGGGAGGGGGATGAGAGAGAGAGAGAGAGGGAGGGGGGATGAGAGAGAGAGAGAGAGAGAGAGAGAGGGGGTGGGTGAGGGAGGGAGGGGGAGGGAGAGAGGGGGTGGGTGAGGGAGGGGGAGGGAGAGAGAGAGGGGGAGAGAGGGGGTGGGGGAGGGAGGGGGAGAGAGGGGGTGGGGGAGGGAGGGGGAGGGAGAGAGAGAGGGGGAGAGAGGGGGTGGGTGAGGGAGGGAGGGGGAGGGAGAGAGGGGGAGAGAGGGGGTGGGGGAGGGAGAGAGAGAGGGGGAGAGAGGGGGTGGGTGAGGGAGGGAGGGGGAGGGAGAGAGAGAGGGGGGGGAGAGGGGGTGGGTGAGGGAGGGAGGGGGAGGGAGAGAGAGAGGGGGGAAAGAGGGGGTGGGTGAGGGAGGGAGGGGGAGGGAGAGAGAGAGGGGGTGAGGGAGGGGGAGGGAGAGAGAGAGGGGGTGGGTGAGGGAGGGAGGGAGGGAGGGAGAGAGAGGGGGTGGGTGAGGGAGGGGGAGGGAGAGAGAGAGGGGGTGGGGGAGGGAGAGAGAGCGGGGGTGGGTGAGGGAGGGAGGGAGGGGGAGGGAGAGAGAGAGGGGGTGGGTGAGGGAGGGAGGGGGAGGGAGAGAGAGAGGGGGTGGGTGAGGGAGGGGGAGGGAGAGAGAGAGGGGGTGGGGGAGGGAGAGAGAGCGGGGGTGGGAGAGAGAGAGGGGGTGGGTGAGGGAGGGAGGGGGAGGGAGAGAGAGAGGGGGTGGGTGAGGGAGGGAGGGGGAGGGAGAGAGAGAGGGGGTGGGTGAGGGAGGGAGGGGGAGGGAGAGAGAGAGGGGGTGGGTGAGGGAGGGAGGGGGGGGAGAGAGAGAGGGGATGGGTGAGGGAGGGAGGGAGAGAGAGGGGGTGGGTGAGGGAGAGAGATGGGGGATGAGAGAGAGAGAGGAGAGAGAGAGGATGATAGAGAGATTGGGTGAAAGGGAGAGAGAGGATGAGAGAGAGGGTGAGGGGGGGGATGAAACAGGAGGGGTTGAGAGAGAGGGAGAGAGATGGGGGTGAAAGAGAGGGGGGATGAGACAGGAGGGGTTGAGAGAGAGAGAGAGAGAAAGAAAGAGGGGGTGAGAGAGAAAGAAAGAGGGGGTGAGAGAGAGGGGGATGAGACAGGAGGGATTGAGAGAGAGAGAGAGAGATGGGGGGTGAGAGAGAGGGGGATGAGACAGGAGGGATTGAGAGAGAGAGAGAGAGATGGGGGGTGAGAGAGAGAGAGAAAGAGGGGGTGAGAGAGGGGGGGATGAGACAGGCGGGGTTGAGACGGGGGGGTGAGAGAAAGAGAGGTGGGTGAGAGAGAGAGGTGAGAGAGAAAGGAGGGGTGAGAGAAAGAGAGGGGGGGTTGAGTGAGTCAGAGAGAGAGGAGGGGGGGTGAGAGAGAGTAGGGAGAGGCGGCTCTAGCAACCAGTGGCCAAAAGAGCCTCAGGTGGAGGGGGGGTGGCTTTTTTGCTGCCTCCCTGCAAAGTGCCGCCCTAGGCCTGGGCCTTGTTGGCCTAGACCAAAATACAGCACTGATCAGATATGGATCAATGATTAAAAATCTGAAATAACAAAAACTATATTATTACAATTATTTTGATCATTTGAAGGGTACAGTTTGTGGAAATTGGCTGCCAAGGGGTACACAAGTGAAAAAAAGGTTTGGCACAAGAGATCTTGTACAGCCATTCACTAGGGTTATCTAGGCTTCTGCATGGAACCCTATTGTTTCTCCAGATGTTGCTAGGGGTTCCTTGAGCTGTGGATGACTGACCTACCATCTGAGCGTCAGCAAAGGTTCCAGTTCTAATGCCACTTGGCAAAGTCAGTGAGGTGACACTAATGATTTTTGAGCCTTCTGTAAGGGCGGCATTCTGAGCACCACTGTAAGGGGGCCATTCTTTCCTTTTGGCCATCAATGTAAGGGGCTTTTTCCCAATGGGTTCCCTAAATCCTGATAATTTTTTCAAGGATGCTCTTAGGTTAAAAAGGTTGAGAAAGTCTACATTAGCGTTTACATCTACATTAACCACTTTACCGCTGCTCACTAGAGCTCTACTGCGGCAAAGTGGCTCGATAACGTCTGGCGACGTAGACCTACGTCGCCAGACATTCCCCTCTCTCGGCGGCGCGCGGATCTCCTAAGTGACAGGTAGCGCCAGATTGCAGGGTTCAGCATAGCTGAACCTGCGATCTGTCCCTGTGTCACTCAGTCACCTCCCCCCACACACGTCAATAAGCACCAGGCATACATTAACCCCTCCCTCTCCAATAAAATTAACCCCTTCCCTGCCAGTGTCATTTTTACAGTAACAGTGCATATGTATAGCACTGATTACTGTAGTAATGTCACTGGTACCCCCAAAAGTGTCAAAAATGTCAGTTAAGGGTCCAATCTGTCCGCCGCAATGTCGCAGTCCCGCAAAAAAAAATCGCAGATCGCCGACATTACTCGTTAAAAAAAAAAAACACCAAAAACGACAGAAATCTTTCTCTTAGTTAGTAAACGCAATAACTTTTGCGCAAACCAATCGAAATATGCTTATTGATATTTTTTTTATACCAAAAATATGTAGCAGAAAACAAATTGGCCTAAAATGATAAAAAATTTTGATTTTTACATTTTTTTGGGGGGAATTTCATATAAAAAAATGTGAACAATATTGTTATTTTTTCAAAATTGTCGCTCTTTTTTTGTTTATAGCGCAAAAAGTAAAAATTGCACAGGTGATCAAATACCACCAAAAGAAAGCTCTGTTTGTGGGAAAAAAAGGACGTAAATTTAGTTTGGGTACGGCGTTGCATGACAGCGCAATTGTCAGTTAAAGTCGCACAGTGCCGAATCGCAAAAAGTGGCCTGGACGTAAGACAGCAAAATCCTTCGGTGGTAAAGTGGTTAAAGGAAACCTGTCACAAGAGAATTATGAAGGCATTGCTGGTCTCTTCTGCTGATTCTCGTGCTGATGTTTTGGTTTTGTTACTTTCCGAGTCTCTTACCTGTAACAATAATAGAGATGAGTAAAAATTACTTTTTTCAACTTTCCTTTGCTGCACACTTGTTCCTGCTCATGCTGGATTTATCATCAATGTTACTTGCCATGGATGCAAAAGGAGTCACCACATCACACCACCTCGAACGGCCAAGATTTAGGAAGAGAAGAAGAGGTCTAACTGCTAGAGGAGAGGGGGCATAGAATATGCCAAGAGGTGCATCCTCCAACCAGTATCCATACAACTGATCACATGACCAATTTTTGAACTGAAAATCCAGTTTGGGTGGACTGACCCTAGTTTGCCAGGCACAGTTACTGATGAGCAGAAGAAAATTGTAACTAATGTCCAGGGAAAGATGTCAAATAGACAGGAAATTATATAAAATGATGGATGCCCATACAGAAAAGCTGAGATTGATAACGCTGTTCTACAGACAATTGGCACTTTTCCACTGCAAGTACCGGCTCGGCTCTACTCGGCCCTGCTTGGCCCGGTTTGCTTCTCCACTGCTGGTACCGAATGGTACGGTGTTGAAACGGTTCGGTACGGTACGGTACGGTTTGCTTTTCCACTAAAGTAGTACTAAAGTTAAGTGGGTGGGATAACAACGGGGTGGGTGGGATTCTCTGACCAATCAGTGGCTAGTAGTGACTGCATGCAAAGGATTGTGGGATATGGTACCGGGTATGGTACCTCTTGGAACCACAATCGAGGTGGTACTGTTTTTGAGAGCCGTACTGTTTGGTTCCATGCAGTGGAAAAGCGCCGTCGTACCGTACCGTCCCGAACCGTTCCTACACCGTACCATGCGGTACCAGCAGTGGAAAAGCACAAAAGCGAGCCGAACCGTTCGGTTCCATGCAGTGGAAAAGCGCCAATAGACTGATATACCTGGGCCAGTGTATAGAAAGCTGCTTTGTTGACAATAGCTAAGGGCCTGAGCATAGCATTACATATCTGCTTTCATTTCAGTTCTTTATGAGGGAACCATGCTTCACTGCAGATGCATAACAAGTAATCCTATCCCTTCTAGAGCAGCTGTGTGACTACCACAATGGGCTGAATGCAGGAGGCTCCCCGCTTATCCCACTGACATAAGCATCCCATCAACGAACACATTACCGAACGGCAGTCACTGTGGACCTACGAATAAGCTCTCATTTGGACACAATACGGGAGGGGAATGTAACAGCCAGTTCTTGCCTGAAGACACGTGTGCCCAAAGAATACAAACACTAATGGACATTAAAAAGTTAACAGTGAAATCCTGTAGATAACTGGTCTAAATAATGTAAAAGTGTATATGTTAAAAACTGAAGTGTTTAGACTTTCAGCACCCTGTTTAGAAAGACACTGTCACATTGCCCATTCAGGGAAAAGTGACAGAGTTTTTGTAAGGCCTCTCCTGACCTCATCTTGACAGCACTCCTTTGTTGCTTCTACGTGTGACCTCCTTCCCTGTGACAGTGTTTGGGCAAAACAATGAAAATAGTACTGCTTAAGAGCCGGTTCACACTGGGGCGACCTGTCAGGCGACCTGGTCGCTTGACAGGTCGCCGTAGGTCGCCTGCCATAGAGAAGCTGTGGACCCGTTCTAATAGGACTTAGAAAAAGGGTCCGGAGCTTCTTTGGGGCGACCCGGAGCGACCTGCATTGACTTCATTGTTATGAAGTCCGTGCCGGCCGCTCCGAGGTCGCGGTGCGAGCTGCGCACCGCGACATGTGAGGTCGCCCTGGCAAGTCGGATAGCTCTAATGTGAACCGGCTCTAAATGCCCCAAACTCATATCAGTTGAATCAGCATGTGGATAGACTGGTGCAAAACAGACAGGATCACCTTGTCTAACTCTAGTAGACTTCTACAAAATGGTGGCCGTCTGGACACAGACACCAACTCTCTATGGCATGAGTGTGATTAGAATAGGTGAAAGATGGCTTCAGCTCCTGTTCTCTGCCTGTAGAAGCTCCTCATACACATTTTGACTTGTTTGTGGCTCAAATGAGACTCATATAATTTAGAACAGTGGTTCTTAACCTTGTTGGAGGTACTGAACCCCACCAGTTTCATATGCGCATTCACCGAACACTTCTTAATTAGACAAATAAAATATGTTTTTTTCAAATTCCAAACATAGGTATATATTTATACATAGGTGCACAAAATGAACAAAACCATTAACCACTTAAGCCCCGGAGGATTTGGCTGCTAAACGACCAGGGGGTATTTTGCGATTCGGCACTGCGTGACTTTAACGGACAATTGCGCGGTCGTGCGACGCTGTACCTAAACGAATTTGGCGTCCTTTTTTTCCCACAAACAGAGCTTTCTTTTGGTGGTATTTGATCACCTGTGCGATTTTTTGATCATGCGCTATAAACAAAAAAAGAGCGTCAATTTTGCAAAAATAGCAATATTTTTCACATTTTTTTATATGAAATTCCCCCCAAAAAAAATGTAAAAATCAAAATTTTTTAACATTTTCGGCCAATTTGTTTTATGCTACCTATGTTTGGTAAAAAAAATTGCAAAAAGCGTATTTTGATTGGTTTGCGCAAAAGTTATCGCGTTTACTAACAAAGGGAAAGATTTTTGTCATTTTTGTTGTTTTTTTTTTTTAAAGCATAATGGCGGCGATCTGCGTTTTTTTTTTTTGCGGGACTGCGACATTGGGGCGGACAGATCGGACCCTTGACTGACATTTTTGACACTTTTGGGGTTACCAGTGACATTTCTACAGTAATCAGTGCTATACATATGCACTGTTACTGTAAAAATACACTGGTAGTGAAGGGGTTAACTTTTTATTTGGGAGGGAGGGGCTGTGTGTGTCCCTAGGGGCGTGCTTTCTACTGTGATTGGCTGTGGCTTGAGCTGTAAGGACACTGATCAACGGATCTACATAGTAGATCCGTGTGATCAGTGTCTTTACACCGAGGAGAATGACAGGCAGCTTGTTTACACAAGCTGCCTGACTTTCTCCCTCTCCCCCGCCGATCGCAGAGTGGCCGGCGGACACCGGCGGCGCGCTCGCTCCCCAGACCCTCCCAGGCTAGTGACGTACCGATACGTCACTCTGCCTGTGAGGGGCTGACCGCCGCAGTATATAGTCGTGCGGCGGTCGGCAAGCGGTTAAAGAACAAGGCAGACTAGCCTTTTCATCGAATCTGGCTCTCCTCACCTTGAATTCAGCGAGCGTTGTGTTCTTGTATTTTCCATCTCCATGCAGCTTAAGGAAGTGTTCTCTTAATTTTGCCGGTGCTAGACTAGAATTGCTCAACTTGGCATTGCAAATCATGCAGTTAGGACGCTGACTCCCATCACGTTCCGTTATACATGTGAATCCATATTGTACATATTCGTCCGACCACTTTCTTTTTTTGCTCGACATAGTTAGTATGAAGGGATTAATATCAAGAAAGAAATCACACGACGTACCATCACGTCAGTTACAATTCAACTACTGGGAGCGCCAAATTCCCTGCACCACAGATAGGCCAAGCGATGTTGCGTGATCACCTGCAGCCAATGAGCGGGGCGTGTCATCACGAATCATATGAGTCGGCTGTGTGTCTTGACCTCAGCCGAACCCGCGAGACTGACTCACCGCACCTCTGGGGTTCGATCGAACCGAAGTTAAGAACCACTGATTTAGAAGATCATGAATAAAAAGACTAAAAAACAACTCAATGTGGTTAAAACATTCCTTACAGTATCTACTGTATAGGGTGTAAATAGCAAAAATGGAAATCCAATTAGGAATGTGACCGGTTGATAGAGAATGCTTAGGGGGAGATTTACTAAAGCTAGTACACTCAGAATCTAGAGCAGCTGTGCATGGTAGCCAATCAGCTTCTAACTTCAGCTTGTTCAATTAAGTGTTGGCAATAAAACCCGGAAGCTGATTCATTTCTATGCAGAGCTGCACCAGATTTTGCACTCTCCAGTTTTAGTAAATCAACCCCCACAGTGTTTTCTCATGCCTGGGGAGCCACAGGAGGGGCATACAGCTGGCCAAAGGAGTGAATGGCTATATGCCACTGTGAACCCCAATGTTTTTGTGCATTACTGTGTGTATGAACTATTTTCCCAAAAGTGGAACTTTTCGTTTTGGAAAATGTGCTGTATGCCCATGCACAGATGCATCGGCTTTTACACAAATTCAAGGGGCGTACAGCCATTCACTTCTATGGTCAGCTGTACAACCCACCTGTGGCTCATCAGACTCAGAAAAACATATTTTTTATGTTAAAGCGGAGTTCCAGCCATTTACTCACCTGTCCAACGGTCCAGCGATGCGGCCGCCGGAAGCCTTGATCCTCTCCCTCAGGGCCGGCATCACTGCTGTGGGCACCCGGCTGTTACAGTTTGCGGCTTCACAGCCGGGTACCCACTGCGCATGCGCGAGTCGCGCCGTGATTGGCCGGCAATCTTCTGGGACCTCTGACGTGTCCCAGAAGATTGCAGGGAGGGAGGGGGAGAGGAGAACTTCCGCTCAGGGTGCCGCGGCGCTCCGAGCGGAAGTGGGAGCGGGTACCTGTCAAAACTAGGTACCCGCTCCCCCCCCCAAAAAATGACATGCCAAATGTGGCATGTCGGGGGGTCAGGACTCCCTAAAGCGGAAGTTCCACTTTTGGGTGGAACTCCGCTTTAAGCAAATTTTTTGCCTGCAAATATCTGTGTGCATGTGGAAAGTGGAAGTAAACCCATAGATTTAACAGGTTCAAAAACAGTTATAGCCCTGGCATGCCAGGAATGCTAACTGTCACATTGATTGTGCTCTTAACCAAACTTTCAAAACATCCAATGGCTAGTGTCAGAACTGATCACATGTGCAGCATCATGACGATTGAAGATTAAACAGAGGCCAAGATGTCCGCTTCCTTGGATGAAAACGATAGGATGGCTAACTTCCACTTTTGGAAATACCATGGTTTTAGATTTTATAGAATATGTGTTTGTTTTCTTGAAATCTCATTGGGTGATGTTTGGGGTCAGTTTAGATGTAGATAATGCTTAGCACGCCGCCATCACCTACCTACCCTCAGATACCTAGGGAGTCTGCTTACAGGGACCCCTTACTACTCTCCCAATACCTACATTGAATTTACCCCCACTGGGAATCTACAAATGGAGTTATGTAAGATTACGTCCTCCGTTTGCTGACTGATTTTTAGGATCCTTGAGGGAAGTTTGTGGATAGGTGCGGCCACCTCCGCTGCCATTATTATCTTCACCCTGCTTCCCCAATTACTGCTCAATATCGGTTCCCCAATTTGACATGGAACAATAGCATATACCTATCTAGATGTCAAAATATACGATCAAGGAAGTAGTAATGCAGCAGTCTCTTGGAAAGACAGATTCTTATCTGCTTGCCTTTTAACAATCCCTGTGGCCTCCCCCTCTTTTTCGTCTCATCTAGGATGTCTTTATGTGTCTGAGATTTGCTTCCGCTGGACCACTGAGAAAGGCGACTGACCAAAACGCGTCTGGTCCCTCCTCGGACATCTCAGTCACCCCTAGCTTCTGAGACGTAACCCTAGGCCACTTGCTTGTTTTTTAAGTGTTTTGTTTAGCTTCACATGTATCTGTGGTTTATATTACATGTATTTTTGTACAATACATTTTTGAAAAAACGTATTACTCAAGTCCTGGTCATTGCCAATTAAAGTCCCACTCTCTTGGGGATCTGCTCTTTGGTCTATATTAAGGGATGCTGGCAATTCCCAGGAGTACCACTGATTCCGAACTATCTTTTTCCATAATGCTTAGCAATGTTCCTCGTCATTACTTTAGCAGTCAGGCATTACATGTGGTTGAGCGGTTTCCAGGGACAGGTTCTCGTTGCTGCATGTGATGTGTGAAGAGAGTGGGGATTGTAGAATTTCTGATGTCAGGAATACCTCCGTTAGTAGTAGTATCGGAATCCTAGTGACAGCACATGTCATTGTTACTCCGCTGCTATTTCTGACTTGGCAAAGTTCACTCCTCTTCCGCTGCAGGCCTTTGTCCAGGAGAGACAGATCCCAGCCTTGATAGGACACGCAACATGAAAGAGTATTATTCTGTGTGCAGTCCTATTGTGTCTCGTTCACACAAACCCTCAATCGCTATGCAGTACAAATATCGCTATACCGTCCCTTTGTACTCCAAAGAGCTGGAAACATCGCACTGAAAACAGAGAGATTGGCAAATTACTGTATGTGTAACAGTTACATTGATACGGCTGTGTTGAAATGATATTTGGCTTTTTGATGTCCATGGGGGCGTGTAAAATATAGCGTACTTGATGGATCATAGCGCTGAAATGTGTCTGGGGAATGCTGATGTCTCAGAGAGATTGCCATGTTGACAGCGGATTGTGAATGGTAGAACATTAAAGTTTATGAAGGAGTGTAGTACACTTTGGCTCTTGGGCCTATTTAATGCAGTTCCCAGCCTTAAAAATCTGGATTGTATTGGAAGTCGTTACACGGCTATTTTTTTCCATATGGTGACATCCCACATAAAAAAAGATGAGACGTGTTAGACAGTGTAGACCAGGCATTCCAAATCACTTGTCGTGTTCCAAAAGTGATTGCCCTTATTAAACACTTTACCGCTGCTCACTAGAGCTCTACTGCGGCAAAGTGGTTCGCTATTGTCTGGCGACGTAAACCTACGTCGTCAGACACTCCCCCTTCTCGGCGGCGCGCTCGCGCCACCGGAGGCTCGCTCCTGCTGTATTCAGTCACAGCGGGAGTCGGGCCAGGGGAGGAGCAGCGGCGACCGCCGCTGCTCTTCCCCTATCATCGGGGAATCGAGTCTGGAGATCCGCCCACTTGTGTAAACAAAGCGGGCGGATCTCCTAAGTGACAGGCAGGGTCAGATTGCAGGGTTCAGCATAGCTGAACCTGCGATCTGTCCTTGTGTCACATCGTCACCTCCCCCCACACATGTCAGTAAGCACCAGACGTACATTAACCCCTCCCTCTCCAATAAAATTAACCCCTTTCCTGCCAGTGTCATTTTTACAGTAACAGTGCATATTTATAGCACTGATTACTGTAGTAATGTCACTGGTAACCCCAAAAGTGTCAAAAATGTCAGTCAAGGGTCCGCTCTGTCCGCCGCAATGTCGCAGTCCCGCAAAAAAATCGCAGATCGCCGCCATTACTAAATTAAAAAAAACACCAAAAACGACAGAAATCTTTCCCTTAGTTAGTAAACGCAATAACTTTTGCGCAAACCAATCAAAATACGCTTATTGTGATTTTTTTTACCAAGCATATGTAGCAGAAAACAAATTGGCCAAAAATGTTAAAAAATTTTGATTTTTACATTTTTTTGGGGGGGAATTTCATATAAAAAAATGTGAAAAATATTGTTATTTTTGCAAAATTGTCGCTCTTTTTTTGATTATAGCGCATGATCAAAAAATCGCACAGGTGATCAAATACCACCAAAAGAAAGCTCTATTTGTGGGAAAAAAAGGACGTCAAATTAGTTTAGGTACAGCGTCGCACGACCGCGCAATTGTCCGTTAAAGTCACGCAGTTCCGAATCGCAAAAAACCCCCTGGTCAGGAAGGGGGTAAAATCTTCCGGGGCTTAAGTGGTTAAAATGATTATGTGTGAACATTTATGAAACAGATGTTCGAAATCTAAAGGTTTAAATCTGATAGATTGGCAAACCCAGATGATTTGTAAGATGCCCCTATAAATGAGGATCATTTTGTTTTACTTCAAGTTATAGATTGTGGGTTGGAAATGCTGCCACGTTTTCATTTACCATTTTGTTTAGTTTCTGGATCAATCTAGCCATTGAGTGTGGCTAGTTCTTTACATTCTTTCCTGTAGGACACCAGCAGTTGGACATCTTCCAACTTTCTCCTTTATTAGTGGTCTATTTAAATGTATGTGCTTTTAATGATGAATTAAACTAAGAATATTTTAATCATACGCTTCCCTTTGTGCTTTGCAGTTACCTCATCGGACACCAAGACAAGCCTTAGAGGATGAAGTTGTTGAGAATAAAATTGCTGGCATGTGGGGCCTTTGGGGACCTTGGTCTTCGTGCTCTCAAACTTGTGGCTTAGGAGTTATTGAGAGAAGTCGAACTTGTTTGTCTCCATATCAGCAAGTTCCCTGGATGCCAAGATCAGAGCCAAACCCTCATATTGTTCAACCCCAACCTCAGCCTCCATTTCATGATGATAGATCAAATGTTTTTTCTATGGGACCAGCTAGGCCATCTTATCCATTTCATACAGATGGAGAAATTGCAGCTGCCTATGTAGACCCTTACATGCCAAGAAACCCATCTTCTTCCCGCTACAATCATTTTAACCGCAATGCCAGACAAGAAACAGTTCCTGGTGGATCCCAGCTTATTCATCCAAGACGGGAATACCCTCCCTATCATCGATCAACATCAAACCGAGGTCGTGGAGTACCAAGGAACCCTGACACATTGTGGCAGCCATCTCCATTAGATGCCCCACATAGACAAGATGCTCTGCGTGCTTCTGAAACTATCTCCATCCATAGGAAACCACACAAAGATAGTCCTATACAATTTAATACAAGGAATGCTTCAAGAGGTGATGATTCTTCTGCACCATGGCCATTCTTTCCAGATTCTATTCCACTTCTGAAACCTGAAAGTTGGGAGGAAACCAACCTAGGACAAGCTTTGCCTCCTCCTACTAAAGAGTCTCGGTTTTCACGCAGGTAAGTTGCTTCTTTCAGAAAAAGAAAAAGCTATATTTAAAATACAGGTAATAAAGTTGACTTAATAGACCAGTGATTGCTGGTGCCTTCTGCTGCCATCTGAGCTTCAAATTTCTTTGACTAAAAAAAGAGTTCTTATGGGGCACTGACCCTTCGTTGTTAACACCACTTTACATGGCCGCATACAGTATTCCTTTAATTACAAAGGCAAAGAGGTGGCCTTTCCTTGTATAGTTAGTGGTCATAGACTTTTTCTCCTCGTCAACAGTGGAAAAACAGCTCCTATAAGCTTATTTACATTGTAATATCTTGGGGGGTCCAAGACCACTAGCCAGCCAAGTTGGTAAAAGCAAAGAGTCTTTATTTTTTAAAGGACGATAACAGCTTCTTTTAGTATGGAAAACAAACCAAACAGTCTATCGACCTTTGTTTTTACTCAAACTTTCAGCTCACCACCAGCAAAACCTTGCCCCTAGCAGGGTCAAAAGTCCTCCCTGCTTCAGGTTCCAGAAAAGAGCCACAGGAGCCCAGGCAGC
The DNA here is from genome assembly GCF_965119305.1 of Pelophylax lessonae. Lineage (NCBI taxonomy): Eukaryota > Metazoa > Chordata > Amphibia > Anura > Ranidae > Pelophylax > Pelophylax lessonae. The sequence continues at coordinate 27,459,076 of NC_138780.1, forward strand.
GTCTCAATAGCCAGACAGTCCACAACCCCCACACAACTGTGTCCTCTTTACACTCAACACCTCTACAAACACCTACTGACCTTTACAGACCTCTCTTGCAAGCGGTTTAACCCTTACAGGACCAAGATAACCATAGTCAGGGTTGGAGGCTCCCACCCAAAAATCTCTCAGAGTTAGTTTTCCTCCTTTACCGGATTATCCTGGAACCCCTCATTCTTCATGGGTGAGAGTCCCTGAGTACTCCTCCCATTAAAGGGACTGTAGCGGAGTAGCAGTATGATCCACGATATCTCCACTGGTAGTCATGTACAGCATACAATAATCCTGGTAGCGTATAATATTCCCAACCCTCCAATAACCAGACGACACAAATGGCTTGAAGGTCAAAACTAGACTGCTTTGTTTATTGAAAAACACAGGGATCTACACTCAGCCAAAACCCCTCCCTCTTCGAGACATTCCACACACAGAGCTGAACATCCCATAATAACCTTAGTCTGCCAGACAAACAATAGGACAATAGGAGGCAGGTATGTAACAATAACAAACCCCCACCCATCTCCTGAGGGACATTGCTCAGACATATGATAGTCCCAAGTGAAAGAGTTCTCACTCTATCCACATAAACCACACTCCAAACACTTGTTTCTTAAAGGTATATACATGCAATAAACATAATGCATATACCAGGGGTCTGCAACCTTTAAGACATAAAGAGCCACTTGGACCCGTTTACGAAGGAAAAAAAAAACTGGGAGCCGCAAAACTTACAAAAACCTACCTGGGGTCGAAAACAGGGACGTAATTAGAAATCACAGGGCCCCATAGCAAAATTTGCTATGCCCAATGATCATACCCCAATTCAGAGACCAGCGTACATGCCCCTTTCAATGCAGTGACCAGCATGCATGCCCCCTTCAATGCAGAGCCCAGCATACATGCCCCTTTCAATGCAGAAACCAGCATACATGCCCCTTTCAATGCAGTGACCAGCATACATGCCCCTTTCAATGCAGTGACCAGCATACATGCCCCTTTCAATGTAGTGACCAGCATACATGCCCCTTTCAATGTACTGACCAGCATACATGCCCCTTTCAATGTAGTGACCAGCATACATGCACCTTTCAATGTAGTGACCAGCATACATGCCCTTTTCAATGTAGTGACCAGCATACATGCCCCTTTCAATGTAGTGACCAGCATACATGCCCCTTTCAATGTAGTGACCAGCATACATGCCCCCTTACAATGTAGTGACCAGCATACATGCCCCTTTCAATGTAGTGACCAGCATACATGCCCCCTTTCAATGCAGAGACCAGCGTGCGTGTGTGCCCCCTTCAAAGCAGTGTGTGGGCCCCCCCCCCCCCGAGGCATCAGTTCACTTACCTCACACTGGTGCCTGGCGTGCTGCTCCTGACGGGAGTCTGGACGGACGTCTTCTTCGAACTGCATGCGCGCCGCTGCCCTCCTCTCTGACAGCGGGCGGGAAGGTAACGTCGGGACGGTGCGTGACTAACGCACGCACCACCCCCCACGCGACGTCACAGCCAGGACAGCACCACAGTGGGGATTGTCGGGGCGCACAGTGCGCCTCCTCCCCTCGCTAGCATCCGCCCCGGAGCCGCAGCAAAGGTTCAAAAGAGCCGCATGCGGCTCCGGAGCCGCGGGTTGCTGACCTATGGCATATACGAAGGACAATATCCAGTGGCTGTGTTTGCTACAGGGACCACAACCCAAATAATGGAGACACATATCACCTATCCAGGGCCTATCCCTGGCGTCCTGTACTTCACGTTATCACAATATTCTAAGCCATACTAGGATTAGTAAAACAGGAATAAATTATGTTTTTTTTGTTTTTTTTATATTATAATTTTTATTAAATTTCAATTAACAACAAGAATAAAACCTTTTCTTATATTACAAAATCATTTTTTCCCCACCTCCCCTTTCTTCCCAGTCCCCTTATATTTACTCTACTCCTGCATTGGGGGTCCTACCCATCCCTTCTATACCACTCTGACAAGCCGCTATCTTGCTCACTCCCCTAGTCTATACACTATTATATTTCTATATAGTCTCTGTTTTTGTTTAATATTTCCACTTTCTCCACTTATTTGAGAAACTGTCAACTTGTTCTTCATCTATGCTACACAGGTATTCAATTTCATATATATATATTCCACTCTGCTACTCCATTCCCTTACAGTAGGAGCTTCTATTTCCAACCATCTTTTTGGAATTGTGCCCTTCGCCGCCCCTGTCCTGGCATTTTTTCCTATTTAAATTGAATTTTTTTACTTTTTATTTATTATTTTTGTTCCTGTGTGAACTACAATCAACTGTTCCTGTGAGAACTACAATCAATAGCCAGACTGGGCGACGCACTGGATATTCCAGATCCTTATGGTCTTCCCAGTCTGGGCTGCAAGCACAACCCAACTACTAGCTCCGCGCTAAGTTGTCCGCAACATAGCCCCACTGGACATGGGCTGACCGGCGAGTGAAACACCTCGCGAGGACGCATAGCCCTGGTCACGGCAGCATTCACGACCAGAGTCTCAGCATACCTCAGGCTGCAACACCACCACCCCCAACAATTTCGCAGGAAAGGAGGGGGGACACCACTCATCATACCACAGTCACCAGGCGGGCGCCACTCCCAGCAGTCCAAGATAGTGCAGTGGACTGCTGGGAGTGGCGCCCGCCTGCTGACTGTGGTATGATGAGTGGTGCCCCCCCCCTCCTTTCCTGCGGAATTGTTGGGGTGGTCGCTGGCCCCCCTGGGGAATGGTAGCCTCCCTGTGCCCTTCCTCTCCCTTGTGCTTCCCCCTATACTTTGCTGTGTCCCCCCTTAAATTTGGATGTCCTCATCTGTCCCCTGGCCCCTCAGTCTTTAGAACCCACATCAGATTATCAATGAATGAATCAATCATTTCCCTATGATGCACATTGTCTTAGAGAGGTGAAGCCATGCTGTGGCTTCTGCTGCATTCCAGGTTTACATAATGGGGATCCCAGCTTAGAAAAAAAGCTGTTCATTCGAAGGGATTGCATGAGGACTCGAGGGCATACAATGCGATTAGAGGAGAAGCGTTTTAACCTCAGGCAACGCGGGGGGTTCTTTACTGTTAGGGCAACAAGATTGTGGAATTTTCTACCACAAGAGGTGGTTTCTGCGGGAAGTATGGTGGCTTTCAAAAGACTCTTAGACTTCCATCTCAAGGATCAGAACATTCAGGGGTATGTGAGATGATTACAGCCACACACACCTACACAGGTTGAACTAGATGGACTATTGTCTTTATTCAACCTCACCTACTATGTAACTATGTAACATGATGGCTCTTATTTATATATCCCTCCTCAAGAAATACTTTTTTTGCGATTTCATTGTGACTTGCATTGACTTCTGTTAAATGAAGTCACAAGCCAAAATGAAATCGGAGATGCAAATTGCACTGATCTGCAGCTTTGAAATCGTGCTGAAGTAACGCGATTTCAAAGCCGCACTGGTGTGAACCAGGGCTTATAGCTTTATTTTGTTTTTGAACACCTATTGTAAAGCTGTCATGTAATATAAATTAGTGTTTTTTTGGAATGAACATTTTGTCTGATTCCAAAACAGTTAAACTTTAAAACTTGGACCAATTTACAATAAAGTGTTAGTCTTTTGAAATTCCACCTTTTAATATTTTTTAATGCAGGACATGTGGTTTAGAGAGTAGCCAAAACAATCCTGCTTTTGGTTATCAATCTTGTTTATTTTAAGAAAAAAGAAATTGTTGGAAACTTATACTTAATCTCTGCAGAAGAAGGGATTCGTTTAAAGCAATTAAGTGTTTAAATGTTCTTGCAACTTTCTTAATGCCTTGTATGGGCAGCAGCTCCTTGGAATCTGTTTTCCTTTGCCGTTCTGTGCCTTGTGCCAAGAATTACGGATGAGGTGAAAGGGGATTTTGGATTTTTTTTTTTTAGCCAAACGATTACATTGCAATTAATATACCCCCTCATCATGAATCATGGATTGCAGCTGGCCTAAATGATGCGTATTAATAATTGTTATCAATGGGAACGTTTGCAGTATTCTAAATGTTTACTTAACCACTTAAGCCCCGGAAGATTTTACCCCCTTCCTGACCAGGGGTTTTTTTGCGATTTTTTACTGTGTGATTTTAACGGACAATTGCGTGGTCGTGCAATGCTGTACCTAAACGAATTTGACATCCTTTTTTTTCTCACAAACAGAGTTTTCTTTTGGTGGTATTTGATCACCTGTGCGATTTTTTGATCGTGCGCTATAAACAAAAAAAGAGCGTAAATTTTGCAAAAATAACAATATTTTTCAAATTTTTTATATGAAATTCCCCAAAAAAAATGTAAAAATCAAAATTTTTTAACATTTTCGGCCAATTTGTTTTATGCTACATATGTTTGGTAAAAAAAATCGCAAAAAGCATATTTTGATTGGTTTGCGCAAAAGTTATCGCGTTTACTAACAAAGGGAAAGATTTTTTGTCATTTTTGGTGTTTTTTTTTTTTTAATGAGTAATGGCGGCGATCTGCGATTTTTTTTTTGCTGGACTGCAACATTGCGGAGGACAGATCGGACCCTTGACTGACATTTTTGACACTTTTGGGGGTACCAGTGACATTACTACAGTAATCAGTGCTATACATATGCACTGTTACTGTAAAAATGACACTCGCAGGGAAGGGGTTAACTGTATTGGAGAGGGAGGGGTTAAGTGTGTCCTAGGGGCGTGCTTCTAACTGTGATGGGACATGTCTACTATTGTAAAAACAGAGATCAATAGTTCTACATAGTAGAACCGTCTGATCTCCATTTTTACACAGGGGAGAATGACAGGCGGCTTTTTTTACATTAGCCGCCTGCCTTTCTCCCTCTCTACCGACGTTCGCCGAGTGACCGGCGGACATCAGGTCCCACGGTCACACGCACTGACTCCTTAGTGAACGAGCCGCGGCGAGCGCGCGCCTCAGCGGGCGCGCGCTCGCCCGCTATTGGCTCACAAGCCGGTGACAGGCTAGTGACGTATATATACGTCACTTTGCCTGGCCGGGGCTGACCGCCGCAGTATATGTACTTGCGGCGGTCGGCAAGTGGTTAAGTAATAATTTGGGTGGTTTAAGAAATTAATTAACTGATTTTGGTTCTTCTTTTTAATTTCAGATCTCGAGTTAGAAACGCAATCAAACCAGGAAAATATGGTTATGGGAAGGTACCATTTGCTTTGCCTCTTCATACTGAAAAGGAGGAATCACAGAGGTCCAAGAGACATCATAAAATGATGACCTTTAGCACTACGGCAAGTCCCAAACGAGATCAAAGGAAAGAGCTTAGGCCAACCCAACCATCAATGGAAAGCCAGAGAATGCGCAATAATCAGTCTCCCAGTCAAGCCACAGACATAGTTGGGGCATCTTCTAAAAGGAGATTACAATCGGTAAAGAAGCCAAAAAGGTCTAGTCAGTCTGATTACTCATCATGGACAGAGTCACCAGAATATGATTTTAGCATTGGGAAGAATGTTGAATCTGCAACAGCAGCCCCGAAATTGAAATCCTCCATCAAAGGGACAGATAGCAATCAAGATTCCCAGTTTGCTATTTGGGATTCCTGGGTTGACTTCGATGGTCATAGAGACGCATCAGAAAAAGATGTAGTAGAGGATCCATTGCATCCCAAAGAACCTAGAAATAGAAGAACAATGTATGAAAATGTGTTAGCTGCCCAAAAGCTACCTCGCATCCATAAGATATCCTCAACGCCGATATCACCTGTAAATCAAGCTTTCAAGTATGTTGAGGAAGACGAACTTATCAGGACAAGTATATTGAAAAGTTCTGCTACGCAAGTAAAAAAAGAGGACAGTAAGAAAGTATTGCCCACAAAGATTACTGGTACAGTGAAACCGATGCAAAGTAGACTATCAGGTCATAGAGTGGATATTTCAATAAAAAATAGGCAACAAGCAGAAAATGAGAGAAATCATCATGAAAGGAGATTTATTCATGAACATGCTAATAGGCAGGTCACAAAGACAATACAAAATAATGATTCCATCAGTGATGAAGCAACCGAAAATGAGCAAAAGTCGGAGATGTCACAGCAACCAAGATCCCGCAGCCAGAGACAAAGTCCGTACAGACATAACACAGATAATAGTAGGGCCTATCACAGTCTGTATAAAGACAACCCAGTTCAGGGAGATCCCTGGACTTCTCTGGGAAGAAATCTGCCATTGACTTATGACAGAGGACAGGATCAAAGGTCAAGTCAGCATCAGAACGCAGATCTTCCCCAGTGGAACTTGTATAATCCAGGAACGGAGGAATTCCATTGTGAGGGTGAAAAGAAACAGTACAAGTCGTGCAACCAAGAGGTATACCATAAATCACAATATGATTACACATCAGGTCTGTTTAGAGCATGGGTGTCCAACCTTTTGGCTTCTCTGGTCCACATTGAGTGTAGAAAAATTTTCTCGGGCCGCATATAAAATATATACTATAGTTAAGGTATATAAGTAATAAAATCCTGCTGCGCCCTTCCCGCGCGGCCGCACCCCCGGCACTACTTTAACACAACCAGAGGATAATGAAATGAAATCAGTATACGGAGGTTTACTTCTTCTGAGAGATATTAAAGGAACACTCTAACTTCCATGATCACTTCAGTGATTTGAAGTGGTCATGGTGGTAGGAGTCAAACACTGCAAATGCTCACATCCCCCCCCCCCCCCTCCCCTCCGAGGCAGCCTCTGCCTACAGTTAGTTGGAAGCTGCTGTGGCCGTGCCCCCGACCCGACTTCCTTCCTCCCCAGCAAAAAAAAAATAATTTTCAGGGGGCAGTGTTCCACATTGCCTGGGGTTCTGGGCCGCATGTGGCCCCCCGGGCCGCAGGTTGGACATGCCTGGCTTAGAGCCATGCATTAAGAGTGGCTGCCAGTAATCTATTTCCTCTCTATCATGCTGGCGCTCTGAGAAAAAAAGTTAGTTATAAGTGACTCAACTTCTTCTCAGAGTGAAAGAGGACATTTCTTTTATTTTCTCCAAATGAGATTCCTATTACCTATTCCTGTGAGTCTTTTACATGCTTCAGTAAGCTTTAACCAATGAAATCTGTTTGTCAAAGCTGTTGTTGCCTGATTTAGACTTTGGATGGAATAGCCCACTGAAGTTTGGAGTGACCTACATGCAACCAGTAAATGGCCCTTCATTGAGGAATTGGAGGACATATCTAATAACAGTCATCCAGTTCTGCTTCCTTGACAGCTCATTGTACTACCAGTTCAGTGAATTCCAGTTAAGAGACATATTAAATTTGTTTGGGTCAGTTTGAGTTCAGTCTCCGCTCTAATTCTTCCCAACGGGGTTCTATCGGGTTGAGCATAGGATTCCGTTCAGGCCAGTCAAGTTCCTCCGCCCCAAACTCGCTCATCCATGTCTTTACGGGCCTTGCTTTGTGCACTGGTGTGCACTGGTCTGAATCATTTGGTGGAGAGGGGATTATGGTGTGGGATTGTTTTTCAGGGGTTAGACTTGGCCCCTTATGGCACTTTTCCACTGCAAGTACCGGCTCGGCTCTACTCGGCCCTGCTTGGCCCGGTTTGCTTTTCCACTGCTGGTACCGCATGGTACGGTGTTGGAAGGGTTCGGCACGGTATGGTTTGCTTTTCCACTAAAGTAGTACTAAAGTTAAGTGGGTGGGATAACAATGGGGTGGGTGGGATTCTCTGACCAATCAGTGGCTAGTAGTGACTGCATGCAAAGGATTGTGGGATATGGTACAGGGTATGGTACCACTTGGAACCACAATCGAGTATGTACTGTTTTTGAGAGCCAGACCGTTCGGTTCCATGTAGTGGAAAAGCGCCGCCGTACCGTACCGAACCGTTCCTACACCATACCATGCGGTACCAGCAGTGGAAAAGCACAAAAGCGAGCCGAACTGTTCGGTTCCATGCAGTGGAAAAGCACCATTAGTTCCAGTGAAGGAAACTCTTAAGGCATCTGCATACTAAGACATTTTTGATAATTTCATATTCCCAACTTTGTGGGAACAGTTTGGGGATGGCCCCTTCCTGTTCCAACATGACTGCACACCAGTACACAAAGCAAGGTCCATAAAGACATGGATGAACGAATTTGGGGTGGAGGAACTTGACTGGCCTGCACAGAGTCCGGACCTCAATCCGATAGAACCCCTCTGGGATAAATTAGAGCAGAGACTGTGAGCTAAGCCTTCTTATCCTACATCAGTGCCTGACCTAACAAATGCACTCCTGGAAAAATGGTCAAACATTCCCATAGACACACTCCTAAACTTTGTAGACATCCTTCTCAGAAGAGTTGAAGCTGTTAAAGCTGCAAAGGGAGGGACAACTCGATATTGAACCCTACGGACTAAGACTGGGATGCTATTAAACTTCATGTGTGCATAAAGGCAGGCGTCCCAATACTTTTGACAGTATAGTGTATGTATTTTATGTATGTAGCTGTTTACCTGGAGTTTAGCGTTAAATATTCTCTAAAGTTAAACTTAACCAGCCCTTACACTAAAGACTCTTGCACATGGGTGTCATAATTTACTGATGTTTTCTCAGGAACTTGTCACACCCATGTGCAAAGGGCCAAAAACTGTGTGTAAAAGCCTGAGTAATATTGAGTATAGGCGAGTAAAGGTGCATAAGCGTATAGACGAGTAAAATTCTTCTTCACTGTAATATACTCATTTCTACTTGCGTAAACTTGCTTAGGCCTCCCGCACATTGTAGTAAAAAAAGCAGTGTTTTTTTACTGATTTAACTACTTGATGTCTGCGCTATAGCCGAATGATGGCTACAGCGTGGACCTGAATTGCCGGGAGGGAGTACAATGACATCCTCTTTGTGGAGCTCGCCCAGCTCGCTCTGTGATCAGCGAGCCCATGAGACTTGCCTGATCACAGATCGGAGATCGGGGGCGATCCCGCCCCCTTACCACGTGATCAGCTGTCAGCCAATGACAGCTGATCATGTAAAGTAAGCAGCAGCCGGCGATCAGCTGTTTTTTTCTTGTCACACTGTCAGTGTGAGGAGAAAAAAACAACGATCGCTGGCTGCTGTCAGAGGGACATCGGTCCCGAAGAGGAGAGGGATAATTTGTGTCCCCAGTGCCACCTACCAGTGCCCAAAAGTGCCCTTCAGTGCCACCCACCAGTGCCCACCCGTGCCATCTGCCAGTGCCCACTAATGCCACCTACCAGTGCCCACCAGCGCCACCTACCAGTGTCACCTATCAGTGCTTATCAGTGCCCCATCATAAGTGTCCCCTACCAGTGCCTATCATTGCCCATCAGTGCAAATTACTGCTGTCAAATGAAAAGTTTTCTATTCTTGTTTTACTGCTCTGTACTGTATTACTGATATTTAGGCTACGTTCACATGTGGGCGTAACGGATCGCAGGCAGAATCACCGCGATCCTGCCCGCGATCCGGAAATCATTGCAAATCATGGGGACGCCTGTGCGATGCCCGTGATTTGCAATGGCAACCCAAACGCTGTGCGACGTTGCCGCGATTTCCGCTTGCCGAATCGCGGTAACATCGCGCAAACAGAATCGTGGGACGCATGACACACAAAAGAAGCTCTTGTACCTTTTTTTGCCTTCATGCGTCCCGCGATTCTGTTTGCGTGATGTTACCACGATTCGGCAGGCGGAAATCGTGCCAACATCGCACAGCGTTTGGGGTGTCATTGCAAATCACGGGCATCGCACAGGCGTCCCGCGATTTGCAATGATTTCCGGATCGCAGGGAGAATCGCAGTGATTCTGCCCGCGATCCACTATGCCCACATGTGAACGTAGCCTAACTTGTGTGCAATGTCCCACAGATCACAATGCATCTCATAACAGTTTAGAAAAAACTCAGCATTTTTTAGTACACAGGTTTCGAGAGCCAATCACAACAGTTTATCCAAAATTATCAGAAGGAGTAAACACAAACATTTTTCTCAATCGATATCAGATCGTACGATTTTCGCTTAATCAGTTTTCATCAGAAAATACAATACAAATACAATATAATACATGACATCACTTCCAAATTTTTATTCTGCTGTACGAGAATTTTCGTACCTTTTAGTAACCTCATTTTCGATATGGGGACTAGCATGCAAAAACAAAAAAAAATTGGATGATCATATGTCCGATAATCTCATCCTGTGTACCAAGCTTAAATCTAACGAAATTCTACTGATTGATTGTTGTGGGCCGGAGCAACTTGCAAGCCATCATCGTTCTTTGTACTGTTACTATACAAGCCCACTTATCTCGTGCAAAGCAGACTTGTCCTCCTGAAAAGGCATGACATGTTTTTAATGCTTTCTGCTTACTAAGTCTTCAGCAAGTTTGGCCAGTCTTATCAAGACCCTGCCAGTACGGCTCACGTTAAACTATAATTACAGAGTTTGTGGAATTTGTTCAAAGTATTTTTACATTCGGTGTGACAGATGGGAATAGTGGAAGAGGCTCATCAGCCATCAACGGTTCTCTATTTTGTTCAAACAAGACCTAATTATAATTCACGTTTGGCATGTTTGCATTTGCCTGTCTCTCACCGGGACTTAAAGTGGAATACATCTCTGCCTGTTGCTGCCACTCCCGCAGTTTATAATATCCCTATAAAATCAGCTGGTATAGAAGACATGCATGCCAGGATAAAAGATGCAAGGGTTGGAGAACATCCACTACCAGTTTATACGCACAACATTAAAACAGATGGACTTAGAGCCTAGAAGAAGGCATAACTCAGGCTGGATTCTAATATGTTCTGGTCTGAAATAAATTTAAATATAGTTAGCAAAAATGGTTCACAGTGCACAATAAGAAATAGTATCTATTTTGGAAACTGTTTTTATAACAATACCAACACTGGTAAGCCAGTAAAACTCATCCCGTCTTTCCATTTCTAACACAGGCAGTAAAAAAACCACAAACACTTATGCCTCGTTTCCACTGAGTGGTACGGAACGGTTCGGTTCACTACGGCACGGTTCGGAACTGTAGTACCCTTTCATGATAGGCGTGAGGCGTGGTGTAGCAGGAAAGCTGTGATAGACAATTCTCTGTCAACCAATCAAAGTTCTGCAGAGTGTAGCTCCACCCTGTCGGTACGGTACTAATGTGCTTGGTACCCCAACGAAAGGGTCCCAAAAAAGTGGTACAGTACGGTTCGGAATTAGGGTACCATTTACAATGGAAACGGCATAAATATGGCACTTTTCCACAGCAAGTACCGGCTCGGCTCTACTCGGCCCTGCTCGGCCCTGCTTGGCCCTGTTTGCTTTTCCACTGCTGGTACCGCATGGTACGGTGTTGGAACAGTTCGGTACGGTACGGTATGGTTTGCTTTTCCACTGTTTATAGTACTGATAAGTAGTGGGCAGTATTACTCTGTGGTTGCACCGCCTCTACTGCCGCATAAACAATGACAGTGATGATTATTGACCAATCACTGCCTTGTAGTGAGGACCAATCAGGCTGCATGGGAGGGGTTGTGGAATTTAGTACCGGTACGGTACGCTTGGAACCACAATCGAGTAGGTACTGTTTTTCAGAGCCGTACCGTTCGGTTCCATGCAGTGGAAAAGCGCCGCCGTACCGTACCGTACCGAACCGTTCCTACACCGTACCATGCGGTACCATGCAGTGGAAAAGCAAAAAAGCAAGCCGAACCGTTCGGTTCCATGCAGTGGAAAAGCGCCGCCGTACCGAACCGTACCGTACCAGAAAGCTCAGTGGAAACGAGCCATTACTGTCCTTTTCAATAAAGCAATAGGAAAATACATTTTAGAAGTAACTCATAAAAAAAAAAAAATCACTGTAAAAATACAATTAAAAAATGTCCATATATTTTTAACTTGTCTTTGCTCTAGCCAAAATAATAGAAATGTTGCTAAATCAAATAATCAGAATGGAATGAAATACATACAGTATATGTTATTTAATGCAATCTGTTCTAACTATGCTGAATTGGCTTTGGCAGTAGAATGCCAGTATGTAGCTGTACCTACAAGAAAACATTTAAAGTGGATTTATCCTCTGAACCTGAAGAGACTGCGTTTCTCTTGTTTAAGAGCATAGACCATATCCACTTGGTCTTCAACGAGGTGTGCTCAGTGTAGGTGATGACATCGTGGATGACATCCTAGATGAAAAACATTGAGCACTCGACAGGTCACCTGATAGTAGAGTCCAGAGATGCACTTGACACCCTCTCTGGGTGCCAGATGTTGGATGGTGGGTAAGGTGATGGCCTGGATGTTGTCCCAGGGCACCTTCCTGTGACACTTTCCACCTCCTTTTCCCAGACCCTTGCCTCGTTTACTGCAACCAAACATCTCCATACATCTGTTAGTCTTTATTAAAATGGAACTGGAGGTATCATTTTTTTTCTCATTTTCGATAGAGTAAGGGAAGGTTATAACCCCTTTTAATTTTCTATCCATGTCCCACTGGGGAGATTTCCCTTCACAACAGAGAGTAAGAGAAATTCCTCCGAAGTGAGGGAAATCCCTGGAAGTCACCAAGGTCACCTGACCTAATATTACTCATTGGAAGATTTCCCCTCTGTTCCTGTTCTAATGATCACTCAAAATTTGGGATCTCTTTCACTTTCCGTGATAACGTTAAACTGGCAAATATAGAGGGTGAATCTCCCCAACAGGGACACGGACATAAATAAACACCTAAAACCTTGAATTCATCTCCACTTTATCTACAACTAAAAAAATGTTTAAATACTTAAATGGCCTGCAAAGAGCCCTGACCTCAACCCTACTGAACACCTTTGGGATGGATTGACATGTCAATTGCAGGTCAGGTCTTATAGTCCAACATCAGTATGTGACCTCACTAATGTTTTGACTGAATGGGAGCAAATTGCCACAGGCACACTCCACTTTGTGAAAGAAAACAATGTGTTTTACAAAAAATAAACATTTATACTCGCCTAGTTGGACGCAGCTTAAATCCAACGCTGCATCTGTACCCCGCCGCTTCTAAGATTGAGAACTGAGTGATCAAAGACCGCTGATTGCTCAGTTTTCAGTCTTTACTGAGCAGAGAGCTGCTGATTGCCAGTCACTGGCTCTCTGGTCTGTCCCTCCAGTGCTCACTGGAGTGCTGCATTGAGCAGGGGGTGGGAGTAGCTGGCTCAGGCTCTCAGCAGCTCGCTGAAAAATGGAACCAGCTGCCGGTCCAGACATCGGGGTAGCTTTACAGTCAGGATCTTTCCTGAGCCTGGATCGGCTGAGGGGTGGGTCACAGGAGTGCAGAACAAACTGCAGCTTTGGCTATACTTTTTCTATTAATGCCCATAGTTTTGGATTGGAATATCCAGCAAGTTCACATGTATGTGATGATTGTTTGTCCACAACCCTTGGCCATGTAGTGCATAATAAGAATAGTGAAAAAAACAATCAATTATATGGTAAATTACAAGACATCAATATCTACCTGAACAAAATATGCTATGTTCTATAATGCATAATCCTTTCCTGACAAATAACTTAAATTTGCTGGGTATGCTCCATAATGGAACGTATCTTATGCATCTGATCTACCACTGCTGTTTTTTTAGCTAACTTCACTAAACTGAAATCTATTGGCTACTATATATCATCTTTGTAGCTGCTTTTTACATTCTCCAGTCTTCTATGTTGATATCAGTAATTGGCCAAGCACATGTATTTATTATTTCATTTTTACTGGTATTTATATTGTGATGTCAAAGGTTTTTTCTAAATTTTTAATTGAAGAGCTGCAATTTAAAAAATAGACAGTAAATTACACATATTGGGGGAGATTTACTAAAACTAGTGCACACTGAATCTGTTGCAGCTCTGCATAGTAACCAATTAGCTTCTAGGTTTTATTAGCAAAGCTTAACTGAACAAGCTGAATTAAGAAGCTGATTGGTTACTATGCACAGATGCACCAGTATACACCAATTTTAGTGAATCTCCCATTGAATCTATTATTCTAGTTCTCCATGATATGTCCTCATACACCAGCTTGCCAACCCACCAGAGATCACATTTATATACTGTCAGGGGAGGACTGGGCCAGGGGGCAGGGGGGCAATTGCCCCCTGGGCTGCTCTGATGTCCTGTAAAAAGGCTACACTGCTTCTGCTACAGATACCCCTAAAGGATCCCTGGTGAAGAGAAGTAAAAAGTCTCTGCCACTGACCTAGTGAGTGTGGGATGAAGACAAGGACAGAGTGCAGGTCCCCCCCCAGCATGGACGGTGTAAACTGTGTCTGAGCAGAGGCTGGTTCCATGCCCCACTGGAGACTCTCCTCCCCTGGGCAGCCCCAACTGAGCTGTCCCAGCTCCCCCCAACCGCCCCCTGCTGGCCAGGTTGGGAACCCAGATTCAGCCAGTGAGCAGAGAGTATCTGGAGCAGGGATTAATTTGGAATGGGGGTCAGGAGGAGGACAGGAAGAGGGAGAGTGGGAGCGGGGCCGAGTCGCTGCACCATGGGCCTCTGATTTGTACTTGCCCCCTGGGCTGAAAGTTGCCAGTCTGCCCCTGTATACTGTACATTTGCATTGGTCTTGGTCCACAAGGAGCTTACAATTTAAAGTTCCTATCTCACATGCATACATTAGGGCCATCTTAACCGCTTGCCGACTGCTCACAGTATATTTACTGCGGCAGTCAGCCCCTCACAGGCAGAGCGACGTAGGTCTACGTCGCTCGCCTGTGAGGCTCTGGGGAGCAAGCGCGCGCCCGCGGAGGCACGCTCCCGCTCCCGCGCGGTCACGGACCCCCCCGTGCGTGTGACCGGCGGACCCGATGTCCGCCGGTCACTCGGCGATCGGCAGGGGAGAGGGAGAATGTCAGGCAGCTTGTGTAAACAAGCCACCTGTCATTCTCCTCGGTGTAAAGACACTGATCACACGAATCTACTATGTAGATCCGTTGATCAGTGTCCTTACAGCTCAAGCCACAGCCAATCACAGTAGA
The DNA here is from genome assembly GCF_965119305.1 of Pelophylax lessonae. Taxonomy (NCBI): domain Eukaryota; kingdom Metazoa; phylum Chordata; class Amphibia; order Anura; family Ranidae; genus Pelophylax; species Pelophylax lessonae. The sequence goes on from NC_138780.1 coordinate 27,474,121, forward strand.
AAGCACGCCCCTAGGGACACACACAGCCCCTCCCTCCCAAATAAAGTTAACCCCTTCACTACCAGTGTATTTTTACAGTAACAGTGCATATGTATAGCACTGATTACTGTAGAAATGTCACTGGTAACCCCAAAAGTGTAAAAAATGTCAGTCAAGGGTCCGATCTGTCCGCCCCAATGTCGCAGTACCGCAAAAAAAATCGCAGATCGCCGCCATTACACGTTAAAAAAAAAACAACAAAAATGACAAAAATCTTTCCCTTTGTTAGTAAACGCGATAACTTTTGCGCAAACCAATCAAAATACGCTTTTTGCGATTTTTTTTACCAAACATAGGTAGCATAAAACAAATTGGCCGAAAATGTTAAAAAATTTTGATTTTTACATTTTTTTGGGGGGGAATTTCATATAAAAAAATGTGAAAAATATTGTTATTTTTGCAAAATGTACGCTCTTTTTTTGTTTATAGCGCAAAAAGTAAAAATCGCACGGGTGATCAAATACCACCAAAAGAAAGCTCTGTTTGTGGGAAAAAAAGGACGTCAAATTTGTTTAGGTACAGCGTCGCACGACCGCGCAATTTTCCATTAAAGTCACGCAGTGCCGAATCGCAAAATACCCCCTGGTCGTTTAGCAGGAAAATCCTCCGGGCTTAAGTGGTTAAGCTAGCCATACATGGATCGAAATTTGGTGGGGACTGACCTCATTTTGATTCTGAAATGGGACAGTGGTTGTACAGAAGTCAATCTACTGATCGACTTCTGTACAACCAGCCTGTCAGATAAGTGTTGCTCCATCAGCTCCGCCAGCTATAGCCGGAAGGGCCCATTCATGTATTCTGACAGCGGAGAATTCCATCAGAACACAATAACTTAGCCAAAGTGATTCCTCCATTTACCTTGAATGTGTGGATGGGGAATCTGGTCCGTTTTTTGTTCAAATGAAAAAATACAGAATCATTTATGGGCTGCTTTAGACAGGAGCCAATTAACAAACCAGCATGTCTCTGGGGTGTAGGAGGAAACCAGAGTAACCCGTATGCATGCAGGAAGATCATGCAATCTCCAAGAAGGTGGTGTCTTAGTTGGGATTTAAACTGGGGACCCCAATAATACAAGGCAGGGGTGTTTACCACTAAGCTACTATGCTGCTCCAAGTACATGCTGTTTTACTTTAACACTGTACTGTTTTACTTTAAACTGTAAGCTATGTCCCTTGCCGTAAATAAGAAAGGGTTACACTAACATAGAACTGCTAAAGGGCATTCGTATGAGTAGAAAATATACATTGATTAAAGGGTACAGTAACTATTTCCAAAACTTGGATTTTGGTTTTGGGATGGTATGCAGGCAATTTAACTACCCACCGACTTCTTATGTCTCCCACAAAGCCAAATCAGTAACATGTTGGGGTGGATTTACTAAAGGCAAATAGACTATGTACTTTGCAAGTGCAGTTCCTCCATAGCTTTGTAAATGAGGGGATGCTCTGTCAACTTCCATCATCCAATCATGTGCAAGCAAAAATGCATTTTTTTTTTATTTTCCTTGCATGTAATTGGGCGTTCTTTGCAAAGTGAAGCAAAGTGGAGCAACTGCAAAGTGGAGCAACTGCACTTGTGAAGTGTACAGTCTATTTGCCATTAGTAAATCCATCCCGATGATTTGCTACTTCAGGTAGGAAACAGAATAAAGTGATCTTTGATTTTTTTTTTTTAAACTCTCTGTTGCATTCACAGCCATGTCCAGCCAGTCAGCCTGATGCCAGGACTCTACAATGCTCCACCTTTAACAACCAGGAGTTTATGGGTCGCCTCTACCAGTGGGAAGCATTCACAGAAGGTAAGAGCAATTCCAGAATGTTACTTTCATTCAATTTTGCTATTGCTGAGGTCCACATGCTAATCATGGAGTTTCAAAATATTACATGACCTTAAATCTAACAACATAAGCCAATATTAGGAATACTGGGTAGTATATCCAGCAACACAACAGTCATGGAAGCTATAAGGGCCCACTGACATTTGGTTTTAATAGACAGGGGGGCGGGGTTGGATTTGCGGTAGAAACACAGAGCTGATACATGTTTTTTTTTTTATCTACCCCCCAACCACTCCTCCTTAACCACTTAAGCCCCGGAAGCTTTTACCCCCTTCCTGACCAGGGCCTATTTTGCGATTCGGCACTGCGTGACTTTAACAGACAATCGCGCGGTCGTGCGACGCTGTACCCAAATGAAATTGATGTCCTTTTTTTCCCACAAACAGAGCTTTCTTTTGGTGGTATTTGATCACCTGTGCGATTTTTTAATCATGCGCTTTAAACAAAAAATGGTGACAATTTTGCAAAAATAACAATATTATTCACATTTTTTTATATGAAATTCCCCCCCAAAAAAAATGTAAAAATCAAAATTTTTTAACATTTTAGGCTAATTTGTTTTCTGCTACATATGTTTGGTAAAAAAAATCGCAATAAGTGTATTTTGATTGGTTTGCGCAAAAGTTATTGCGTTTAATAACTAAGGGAAAGATTTTTGTCATTTTTATTGTTGTTTTTTTTAACGAGTAAAGGCGGCGATCTGCGATTTTTTTTTGTGGGACTGCGACATTGCGGCGGACAGATCGGACCCTTGACTGACATTTTTGACACTTTTGGGGGTACCAGTGACATTACTACAGTAATCAGTGCTATACATATGCACTGTTACTGTAAAAATGACACTAGCAGGGAAGGGGTTAACTTTATTGAAGAAGGAGGGGTTAAGTGAGTCCCTAGGGGCGTGCTTCTAACTGTGATTGGATGTGGCTTTTCATGTAACAGCAGAGATCTACGGTCCTACATAGCAGGACCGTATGATCTCTGCTGTTACACAGGGGAGAAAGACAGGCGGCTTTGTTTACATTAGCCGCCTGCCTTTCTCCTGGTGTAACCAACGATCGCGAGTGAGCAGCGGACATCGGGTCCGCCACTCACACACGCGGGAGAGTCCGTGAGGGAGCGGGAGCGCACCTCCGGCGGCGTGCGCTCGCTCCCTAGAGCCTCACAGGCTAGTGACGTACCCCCACGTCACTTAGCCTGTGAGGGGCTGACTGCCGACGTATATAGTCGTGCGGCAGTCAGCAAGTGGTTAAGCTGCAAAGGCAGCAGCTATGGTGTACACTGGCTTTGGTCGAGTTTTTGCAATCTCTTATTCATGGGGTTTAGCCAAACCCTCTGGTCTTTACCATCAACTCAGGACTCTCAGATTTGGCTGCTTTTTTTTTTACCTACCCCCCCAACCTGTCCTCCTTAAGCTGCAACGGTAGCAGCTGTGGTATGCACCTACTTTGGCCCAGTTTTTCAATCTCATATCTATGGGGGTTTAGCCAACCCTCTGGTCTTTCCCATCAACTCAGGGCTCCCAGATTTGGCTGCAAAAAGGGTTCTCCATGGTGACAAAATCCATAGAAATTCATATTTATCTAATGATATGGTTGTTAATTTTTTTTTGTTGATTGTTGTGCCATTTAATCGTGTTTTGTCCTCTCGAAAACTAAGTGTGGGTGACATCCATATTTAGGCTCTGGTTCATTTGGTGTCAATGAATATAAGTCCAATCATTTTTGAGGTGTTACACCCTGAATTGGTTTGTTCAAGAGGGCTTCAGTAGGATCTTTACCTAGGTTACAATTCATAACTGTGTGTAATAAAGAACCAAAAAAGAGACAAATCACCGCTCAAAGGCTGTCGGCTCGAATTGAAAAATCCAGAGAAAACTGTGGCAATCCTGCAAAACTGGGTGCTCGCCAAGGTCCGCAACCTGAGAAGTCCATATGTTGTGTAGAAAGAAAGCGGCACCTCCAGTCCCAGGAAACTTGAATTTATTTGTTTAAATCAAAAGTCCAACATCGAACATGTATACAAGACAGACGCGTTTCACACCACGTGCTTATTCATTGCATAGCACATGGTGTGAAATGCGTCTGCTGATCCAGTTTGTCTTGTATACAGTTTGTCTTGTCTTGTATACATGTTCGATGTTGGACTTTTGATTTAAACAAATAAATTCAAGTTTCAAGTTTCCTGGGACTGGAGGTGCCGCTTTCTTTCTACACAACATATAATAAAGAATAAACCCTAATCCAGAGCCTTTGAACTTTGGAGCATGGCCACCAAATATGTAGCATCGTTCCCCTCTAGGGGTCCAGAGCCTCAGAAGCAGAGGGGTGAGTAGTTGGGCACATATTTGGCAATACGAGTGGGGCTAGATACCAATGATACAGAACTATAAGAATTTTCCAGGGCGAAAATATTGAAAGAGCTCCTATGTCTAGTAAATGTTCACTTACAATCTATAATAGGTGATGTCAAAGTTTGTTTAACTTTCTACATCTGTGTTCTGAATAAACATGTGACATCACCACTGACATGTGACATGGCCATTTATAAAGAATTTCTTTGTGCAAAGCAGATAACCTCGTCTAGATGTGTAGCTCTTATGTCCACATACAATAACAAATGGTGTTTTGTGAGATAGGTCGATATTTTGGGGAATGTAGCTTTTCTTCTCACAAGGAAGCAGTGACTTTGCCAAGGCATGAGGTACTAGTTTTTGTTAAATGACAAGTTCAAACAATGTCACAAATCTTAAGATGGCTACTTTTATGGTATATGAATGTCCGGTACCCTTTAAATAGAATGCAATGGTTAAGGAGCTTGTTCCCAAAAGATAGGTTGTGAAGATCAAAGCTTCTTATGCCTCGTACACACGCAACGATTGTTGGCCGTGAATTTTCGGCCAACGTCTGTTCGTCCAACAAAATCTGGTGTGCATGCTATAAAATTTTTGTTGGCCGTCAACAGAACGGCCGATTGTTCGTCAGTCAGTACAGATTTCGGCAGACAAAAATCAGATGAGCAAGACTGGGCATGCTCAGAGAAGAAAAAACACACGGAAAGGATTCTCCCGAAGCACCCCAATGAGCATCAAGTATAACCAACCTCTGTGTGAGACAGCAATGTTCTTCACATGCTTGACACAGGTTGCTTGATCATCATCGTCTGGGCTTCTCGAAAACTTCCAAAGGTGAGTATCCATATCAGCCTTTCTAAACCAGGGTTGCTTGGAACCCTAGGGTTTCTTTAGAGGTTTCTAGGGGTTCCTTGAGCAATAAGCAACCTCTCCCTTTCAGATGAACATCCAATGACAAGAATATCTTTCTGGCCATCTATTAGAGCTGTTCCTGATGACCACAGATGTAAGGAGCATTCCCCTTAAGCCCCGTACACACGCAACAAATTTCCGCCGACCGGTCGTCCATCTTTTGTCCAGAGTTGTGTTTTGTTGGTTGGAATGTGCCTAGACTGCACACGAATTTTCCCGCCCGACAAAATTCTACTTCAGAAGTGATGTCATGTGTTGGTTTGCTTTCTTTGTGTTCTTTCTTCTCTGAGCATGCCCAGACTTACTCATAAGATTTTTCCCTGTCGAAATCTGTACTGACTGCACGAAAATCGGACGTGTTTTGACGGAGGACAAACATTTTATAGTCTGCACACCAGATTTTTTTCGGCCGAAAAGTCTGAGTCGGTTGTTGGAAGCACCATACTAACAAGCCGAAAATCGGCAGATCGGTCGTCGGACGAAAATTCCCGGCCGAATTCCGACTCGTGTGTATGGGCCTTTAGTAATGATCACACTAATGTACAGGGAGCCCAGAAAGTTATTTCTAGGGTTTCCCTATAGTAAGAAGGTTGAGAAAGGCCGATCCATATACTTAAAGGATAATAAAACCCAATAACAAAAAACGAATATTATTGCAGGTTAGTCCTTAGATATGGCTGAACTTGTTTCCTTATTTTTCAAGCTAAGAACATTTTCAGCAAATACAGAAAATATCTGTTGATCTTGCCAGAAATGCAATGTCCTTGTCGCTTCCTGTGAGCTGTACTAAAGAATATCTTCCTTCCTAACCATCTTCTGTAAACTGCCAATTCCCCTGCCAGGCATGTAACAGAAGTGAAAAGATACGGCCAGGTTTGTAGTCAATATCAGGAGATCAGCCTAGGGTGACAACCATGGCTCCCTCTATAGATACAGTGGATGACTGACAGCCATCCAGGGAAAGGAAGCGTGTTATTTGCAGGATCACCAGGTGAAAATAAAACAAAAGAAGCTTGAAAACAAATGCAGCCACCGCACCAAGGACTAGTAAGTTGCAATAAATTACATTTTTGGGTTTAGATACACTTTAACCACTTGCCGACCAGTCACTGGGACTGTACTGCGGCAAAGTGGCTCGATTCCGTCCAGCGACGTAGACCTACGTCGCTGGACTCCTCCCCTTGTGGGCGGCGCTCGCGCACCGCCGGAGGCTCGCTCCCACTGTTTTCAGTCACAGCGGGAGTCGGCCCAGGGGAGGAGCAGCAGCGATCGCCGCCGCTCTTCTCCAATCGTCGGGGAATCGAGTCTGGAGATCCGCCCGCTTGTGTAAACAGAGCAGGCGGATCTCCTAAGTGACAAACAGTGACAGATTGCAGGGTTCAGCATAGCTGAACATGCGATCTGTCCCTGTGTCACTCAGTCACCTCCCCCCACACACGTCAGTAAGCACCAGGCATACATTAACCCCTCCCTCTCCAATAAAATTAACCCCTTCCCTGCCAGTGTAATTTTTACAGTAACAGTGCATATTTATAGCACTGATTACTGTAGTAATGTCACTGGTACCCCCAAAAGTATTAAAAATGTCAGTCAGGGGTCTGATCTGTCCGCCGCAATGTCGCAGTCCCGAAAAAAAAATCGCAAATCGCCGCCATTACGCGTTAAAAAAAAAACACCAAAAATGACAGAAATCTTTCCCTTAGTTAGTAAATGCAATAACTTTTGCGCAAACCAATCAAAATACGCTTATTGTGATTTTTCTTTACCAAACATAGGTAGCAGAAAACAAATTGGCCAAAAATTTACAAAAATTTAGATTTTTACATTTTTTTGGGGGGGGGGGGAATTTCATATAAAAAAATGTGAAAAATATTGTTATTTTTTCAAAATTTACGCTCTTTTTTTTGTTTATAGCACAAAAAGTAAAAATCGCACAGGTGATCGAATACCACCAAAAGAAAGCTCTGTTTGTGGGAAAAAAAGGACTTAAATTTTGTTTGGGTACAGCGTCGCACGACCGCGCAATTGTCAGTTAAATTCGCACAGTGCCGAACCGCAAAAAGTGGCCTGGACGTAAGACAGCAAAATCCTCCGGTGGTAAAGTGGTTAATGTCATTCTGACAAGCCAGCCTGCATTCTTTACTTGTCACATCTATACCACTATACAAGGATTCTCTCCCAGGCATCTCCCCCGTTTTCCCCTCCATCCTTCAAAGAACCACTTCTAGCCATTGAGCAGTGTACAATACATGACCACAACTCAAGTGCACTGCTTGTTCTAAACAAATGGAAGTCAAGGGGAAAAAGAGAGGTAAAGCCAAGAAACTAGCTTTTTTAGAAGAAGGTCAGCCTCTGGGAACAGGGTTGCTTTAAGCCAGTTTCATAGTATGTGCCAGGCGGTGGAGAGAGTGGCAGTGTTGGATTCCCCCTCAGGAAGGATGATGGGAGTTTGGAATGGGACGCTCATGCTGTGCAGATTGAATGGACTCTGCTCAGCCCAAGGTTTCCATTTCCTCTAGTAGCTTATGTCGCCTATTGCTCATATCCTGTATTGTTCCCTGAGGTATCATGGATCAAGCAAACCCTGCAGGGACATCCCGGACATACTCCCATCATTAAGCAGCAGCAGTCCATCTGTGGGACAGGAGAAAGGGATAAAAGCCCAGCTGAGGACTGCGATGGTCGTCTCTGCAATGGATGTACAGCTTATACAACTGAACGTAGGCCTAGATATGCTTTACCTTATATATATATATATATATATATATATATATATATATATATATATAAATAAGGAGAGTAGAGGATGATGATAAAATCCCTTAGAACTTTATTGGTTGTCTCTACATAGAGATGTACGTACCTCTTATATAGAGGCCTGAATGTAGATATTTTTATATATATATATATATATATATATATATATATATATATATATATATAAAAATAAGGAGAGGAGAGGACGGTGATAAAATCCCTTAGAACTGTATTGGTCGTCTCTACATAGAGATGTACGTACCCCTTATATAGAGGCCTGAATGTAGGCCTAGATATGCTTTACCTCATATATATAAATAAGAACAGGAGAGAACGGTGATTTAAGCCCTTAGGACTGCAATGGTTGCCTCTGCATAGGGATGTACCGCTTATACAGATGCCTGAATGTAGGCTTAGATATGCTTTACCTTAAATATATAACTAAGGACAGGAGAGGACAATGGTAAAAGCTCAGGTTTGGACTTCAATGGTCATCTCTGCATAGGGATGTTCTGCTTGTATAGAGTCCTGAATGCAGGCCTATATATGCATTACCTCATATATTCACTATATTACCAAAAGTATTGGAACGCCTGCCTTACATGCACATGAGCTTTAATGGCATCTGAGTCCGTAGGGCTCAATATTGAGTTGGCTCACTCTTTGCAGCTATAACAGCTTCAACTCTTCTGGGAAGGCTGTCCACAAGGTTTAGGAGTGTCTATGGGACTGTTTGACCGTTCTTCCAGAAGCACATTTGTCAGGCAATGATGTTGGACAAGAAGGTCTTCCTCACAGTCTGCACATCATCCAAAAGGTGTTCTATCGGGTTGAGGTCACGACTTTGTACAGGACAGTCAAGTTCTTTCACCCCAAACTCGCTCATCCATGTCTTTATGGACCTTGCTTTGTGCACTGGTCCAAATTATTTGGTGGAGGGGGGGGTTTTGGTGTGGGGTTGTTTTTCAGGGTTGGGCTTCGCCCCTAAGTTCCAGTGAAGGGAACTCTTAAGGCATCAGCATACCAAGACATTTTGGTCAATTTCATGCTCCCAACTTTGTGGGAACAGTTTGGGGATGGCCCCTTCCTGTTCCAACATGACTGCGTACCAGTGCACAAAGCAAGGTCCATAAAGGTTTATAAACAAAGGAGAACTGGCGCCAAAGTTATCAATAATTGTGAGCCACTATTAGAGCAGTTTTGGTATGCAATATGTAGCCACTGCTAATTGTTTAACAGGTATATCCAGCATCAAAATTGATGAAAAAGAAATGAGCACGGGTCTGCGTTCCCCTAATTCATAAGACAAAATATCTTGTTATGTCTCTCTAAAGTGCTAGTGCAAAAAAAAAAAAAAAAAAAAAAAAAAAATATATATATATATATATATATATATATATATATATATATATATATATATATACATATAATACATATATAATATATATGTGCAATAAAAGTGAGTATTAAGTAAAAAAAAAAACAATTAAATAGACAAATGAAAAAATCAATAAAATCAGCGCTCAATCAATCCCAATAAAACTAATAAATAACAAGCATAAATATACACATAAATGCAAGGTGTTCATTAGTGACATCAAATATATATATATATATATATATATATATATATATATATATATAGTGATGTGGTAAGTGAAGAAAGTGCAGAAAACTAAACCACAATAAATAGCAGCAGAGGAACAGAACAATAATAAATAAAGTCACTGTAAAGAAGGAAGTGACCGTGAACTAAGGTGCAAAGTTATGGTAACTGATCGGATCCAAAAATGGTCTGATCAAAATATAGTGATGGTAATAGCACAGTAAAAGAACAGATATATCTGTGTAAAAGTGAACCGTGACTGAAAATAATAAATAAATAAAAATAAAAGTATTATAACGAAGGATACCCCAAAAGACAAAGAGCAGGGGTATAAAAACATATAAAGAAAAATTGCTTTATATGTAAGCGGATAATCATAAACAATTCATAAGTTCATGGAGAATAAAAAGTTCATAAAGAAAGTGCTGATATGCAAAAATTCCCAGATGTGCTGGAAACTGTGGACATTCACTAGGTGCGGGAAACTGCTTTCAATACGGTGGTGAGCATGTATCCTTAAATGAGTGAAATGGCCGCTCAACTCCAAGACACTCTTAATGAGTGTTTGTACCAATAGGTAGCAGGGTCTTCAATATGGAAGTGAATGGTCCAGTGGTGGTCCCTTTAAGGCAGGCTCTTACGGTCCTTTAGGTAGCCAACATCAGACACCAAGGGAGAAAATATCCTAGGTAGGGTTTGAAGCTCAAACCACAGATAAAGGGGAGGACTTCATATAGTGTAGTAAGTTTAAAATGACATTTTATTGTAAAAGCATATAGTGATCATCTCACATTTTTGTTCAGCATAAAACAGCATAGAGTGGTAAAAGTAGTGTGGCAAGCGGTATGGCAGTGTGATGCAGAGACTTCCGGTCTCGGCCGCGGACCGGACGTGACGTCAGACGGCTTCTCCCGACGCGTTGCGTCACAGCGCAGCGTGACTTTTTCAAAGCCGTCTGACGTCACTTCCGGTCTGCGGCCGAGACCGGAAGTCTCTGCATCACACTGCCATACCGCTTGCCACGCTACTTATACCACTCTATGCTGTTTTATGCTGTACAAAAATGTGAATTGATCACTATATGCTTTTACAATAAAATATATAAAAAATATAACAGATATATCTGTTCTTTTACTGTGCTATTACCATCACTATATTTTGAACAGACCATTTTTTGATGTGGTCAGTTACCATCACTTTGCACCTTAGTTCACTGTCACTTCCTTCTTTACAGTGACTTTATTTATTATTGTTCTGTTCCTCTGCTGCTATTTATTGTGGTTTAGTTTTTATGCACTTTCTGCACATGTGCACTTTACCACATCACTATATATATATATATATATATTTGATGTCACTAATGAACACCTTGCATTTATGTGTATATTTATGCTTGTTATTTATTAGTTTTATTGGGATTGATTGAGCGCCGATTTTATTGATTTTTTCATTTGCTTTGATGTATGTGGTGACCCTTCTAAGAATTGGCTGCTAATCCTTGGTCCCCATCTTCACCCTATATCTACTACTCAATTTTATCTATTTATTACACCTGGTATATGGTCAAGCACATAGGTTTTTCTACTTTCAATTAAATCAAAATACCTTGTTGTGTCCAGACTTGTATAAAGTACTGGAAATTTCTACTTGAGTAAAAGTACAAGTGCTCGATCAAAAAATTACTTGAGTAGAAGTGGAAGTGCTCGCAGAAAAAGTTACTTAAGTAGAAGTACTAAAGTATTCAACATTTTTTTTACTTAAGTATTGCAAGTAGTTTTTTCAAAAAATTTGCTACTTAAGTACTAAAAGTAAAAAGTACCAGTAGTTTTGAAAAAAAAATTCTACTCAAGTACTGAAAGTAGAAGTACAAGTACTGTGTTATGTAGTTATTAAAGAAAAAAGTCAAAAGTTTGAACATCATATTGTTTTTATTATTTCAAATGATTTATTCAAATGATTAACCTGTGTTTGTTAGTAGTTTCTTGATGCACTTTAAGCGCTGTAGCACCATTTATTTGTTTGTTTCATATTTTCTTTTTATTGGAAAGATTTGGTATAGCAGCTTTTATTATACACAGCCTTTATTTTCGTATGCGCTGATTTACAAATGACATACACATTTTTTTGAGCTTTATGCAACCTGCCATCTACTGTTCTGGCAGTGGTAATTTTTTTAAAAGTAACGAGTAACTATGCAGCACAAAAAAAAAATACTTGAGTAGAAGTATCGAAATCATCGAAAAAATGTAGTGAAGTAAAAGTAGAAGTAGGAGAAAAAAATTCTACTCTAGGAAAGTACAGATACCGCATTTCGGTACTTAAGTACAGTACTTAAGTAGTTCTACTTCGTTACTATACATCTCTGGTTGTGTCTCTCTAAAGTGCTAGTGCAACAATGCTGAATAATCACAATCATCAAAATTATAATATATATGTTCAATTAATTGAGTATTATGTAAAAAAAAAAAAAAAAAAAAAAAAAAGGAAAACAATTAAATAATCAATATGTGTAAATACCTATCATACATAAAGAAATATGTCCTGTGAATGCAAAATTCAATAACCTGTAAAGTGGTCCAAAACAATTCATAAATAATGTACCATATTTCATAAAGTCCCAAAGAATCCAAAAAACGAGCATATAATATTGTGCAAATTCTTCTGTGAAGAGATATGTGTGACACACCCTGTGCAATCCTTCCACCGATCACCCCCAAACTGACTCGCCAGATGGAGTGGCTGGTAAATGATAAACCAGCTAATGCCCTTTTTTATATAAAATATCCAGCAGGCCGGTTCACAATCTGACACTGGTTGTTCCCGTGTGAGAGTGCTTGTATGTGAAGACAGGGACAACCAGTGCTCTGAGAACCCGAAAGGGAACCGGGGACGGAAGCAAAAAAAAAGAGGGGAAAGTCCCAGGAGAGAATCGTGTTTGGAATGAGTAGTGCAGGTTAGTTGTGGCCATGTGCACTGCTCTATGCACACTACAAATCATACAGTCCAGTAGTCTCCAAGTTGCGGCCCAGGGGCCAGATGCAGTCCTTTGCTTGCCTTTATCTGACCCTTAGGGCAGTATTCCTCTCACTGATACAAGACACTATTCCTCCCACTGACAGCAACAATGAGGCATAATTCCTCCCACTTATACCAACCAACCATGGGGCATTATTCTTCCTACTGACACCAATGATGGGGGCACTGTTCCTTCCACTGATACCAACTATGGAATACTATTCCTCCCACTGACACCAACAATGGGGTACTGTTCCTCCCACTGACACCAACAATGGGGTACTGTTCCTCCCACTGACACCAATGCCCTGTCCCCCTAAAGTCTGAAGGACCATAAACTGGCCCTTTGTTTAGAAAGTTTGGAGACCCCTGCCATAGTCCCTAGTGCACCTTGAGAACGAGGAAGAGAGGATGCCTACGTGCCTACATACAGTGGGACCATGGAGGACGAACGTAGCCACCCTCTAAGAATTTGTTTAGAGGCTGAGATGAATAGAAGGAATGTTTTTGAGTTAGAAAAAAAACATACTGAAATAGAATTGTCTTTTTTAAACCAGAGTGTTGTGTCACTTTAATTAAATCAAGTCGGTACAATCAGATTGAAGCACGTGTCCAGTGATAGAATGGTGTCCGATTCCTTAATTACTCAGGAGCAGATGTAGCAGCGCCCATGTATCTGAACACGCTGAGTACCCTTCCTCAACTTGCAGTGAGAGGGTTAATCTGCGTTTGCGTTCCTGAACACACAGGCTGGCAGAGACTTTCAAACAACTTGTCTCCTCTTTGAAATGTTTGCCGAACTATGCATGTTTTCATCTTCTCTGATGTTTCTTTTAGACAGATCACATTCCCTGCTCCTGTAACCCACTCCATCATTGCTATTTTAGCATCAGGGACTTTACTGCTCACTGCATCTAGCCTGTCTTAAGTGTTTTATACCATCTGACCCCTGGTGACCCTTGACCTTTGCACTCTGGTTAGCCTAGGTGTATTTACAGCATACACAGGGTTATTTTAATTCTGATTTGTCCTGTTGGTGGCCATTTGGCTGGCTGGTGTTCTTTAAAGGTGATATAAGAATTGTCTGTAGCTATAAAGTGGCTGTAAACCCAAAGAGCTGTAGCTACAAATTTGAGTTGTGAGTAGACTACCAAAGCAAATTATAAACCAGCGTATAAAAAAATGCTTACCAAAATACCAAAAAATTACCTTTTAGTTCTAGGTCACCACCTAGCTCTTTTTGGATCCTAACGGCTTGGGCGGTGGCTAGTAAACGTCTGCCCTGCCTGAATGGCAATGACAGGAGAAGCCACAGTCAATTACTCTTACCCAGGGCAGCCATCAGGGGGGGACAGCCCATACACATGTAAGGGGCCCAGGCGTTCCGAGGGGCCCGGCCACCCAGGCCCCAACCAAGGAGACCGAGTAGTTGCAGCTGCAGTAACTAGCAATTGCTAAAGCATAGTGGCTGCAGAGTAAGCCGATGCAGCTGAAGGGATGTCTCTTTGCTGGATTGCATTGTCTCTTTGCTGAAAATATGAGGCTGTCTCTTTGCTGGATTGGGATATCTCTTTGCTGAATATATGAAGCAGTCTCTTTACTTGATTGGGATGTCTCTTTGCTGAATATATGAGGCTGTCTCTTTGTTGGATTGGGATATCTCTTTGCTAAATATATGGGTATGTCTCTTTAATGGACTGGATTCATTTTCATTTATTAAGTTGTAAGAGTGTTAAATAGAAGTGGGTGCACTGAAGGACTCGGTGGGATGGCCAGTGGGCGGATTTGGTGGGACGGCCAGAGGGCGGGCCCTGCGGAATGTTGGTGGTCAGGCCCAGTTGGGCCTAGGCCTTAAGCTGTGTAAGGGGCCCCAAAATTTCTGATGGCTGTCCTGCTCTTACCCAATCCATAACTACATCACCAGCAGCTCTGCCTGACGGGGGGGGGGGGGGAAGTTTAAGAGTTTTTGATTGACAGCAGCTTCTCCTGTCATTGTCTTTCACAGCAAGGCTGACTGGTCCTGCTCATCGCCCGTGCAAGTACAATTCCCCCCAAAAAAGTAAGAGTAAAACTGGCCATACACTAGTAGAATGTTGTAAAAAATATTTAGTTTTAAGAATGTTCGCCATTTTCTATGGTTAGTGGGGAAAAATTACCTTTTGGAAAAGGATGGAAATTTTTTCGCGAACTAATGCATTTTTAACAATCGATGTGGTTTTCGCTTGGGAAATTACAATAATTTCAGAATCTAATCTTAATGAAGGAACGGGGCGGACCAGGCTGGGGAGTAAAGAATTAGATAATGCTGAATGAACTTCCTGTACATTAGGCAATGAGGCAGGGTCTATCTTAGCCATCTTTCATTGGGTTATGGACCGCTTCATATCTCCTTGTGCTAGATTCCACCACCATCTAGGTGGCTGTTGCCCACTGCTCTGTTCAGAGATTCCAAATGTCTAAAAATTTGCCTCCAACTATCATGTCACAGTTTTTTTTTTGAGCAAGCGTTACATAAGGCCATACCTGTGTTCCTCAATGAACTTCAAGAAAATGATTTCACGGTAAGTACAAAATCTTATTTTCTTTGTCCATCGAGGGACACAGTAAGAGAATAGTTCATAGACATTTTGGTATCCAAAAGCAGTCCAAATGAGATGGGAACACGGCCACTTAACAATTAAATGGAAGTGGAAATCTAATCTGAAGCTATCAATTACCAGTGAAGACTAGCTGAAATAGGGGACAAAGGCAAAAATGTCAAATGTCATGACCGAGAAAAAAGGACACCAAGGATCAACCTGGTGGTCCAGAACAGGGAAAAAGGGAATTGCTACCTGATGGAGTGATGGTCAGGTGAGGAGAACAGGCAGCAGCCATATAAAAGAGTAAAAATAGCACTGAGGAAAAGACATCCAATCTCCTAGGACAGGAGTTCCCAAACTGTGGGTCGGGACCCACTGGTGGGTCGCAAGCTGCGTTTGAGTGGGTCGCCCTGGGCCGGAAATCACTGAGAGCGGGCCTGCTTAAATAACAGAGAGCCAGAGCAGTCAAATCCCAATGGATTCAGGACCCTGCCCAGGCAGTTTGCGGAGGCTGGTCTGCATTTCCTGTGAGGATGATATTTGCATCAGTGAGTACATATGTGGGCTGTTATGTAGGATATGTTCATGGGGTGCAGAGCCAGCTCCTCGGTCCTGCTGGCGGCAGCGGTGGTGGCTAGACTGGCGGTGGGATTCTCTCATCTATAGCGAGCAGAGACGACAGCCTCGGTGTCATAGGAGGACCAGGTGGCCTGGCTGTGTCAGGAGTTCATGGCATCTTCTGTGACCCCAGTAGAGGTTTTGAAAGAGAAGAGCCAGGACACCAAGACCAGCATAGAGCTCCTCATCATGGAGATTCTGGGTGAGGTGTGCAGGGCCCTGGAGAGGGCAAAAAGGGGCTTCACCTTCACTGTGGACCGCTGGGAGAGGAAGGAGGGTGAGTGCCATATAGCCTGCTGATCACTGTCCTGGGGTGGTTGATTTCTGTCCTCTGCCTGCCTTATACTGTCTATGAGGGTGCTGATTACTTACAACTCCGCTTATATGCCACACATGCCACAGGTTTCTGACCCATCACTTGGAACATCTGGCAAGTGTATTCAATAATAAATTGAAAAGTATTTAATTGATATTTTTAATTTAACATCCCCCTCTCTTTAAATATGCATTATTATTATTATTTGCATTTTTATAGCGCCAACAAATTCTGTAGTGCTTTACAATATTCAATTATAAGTAAGTGGGTCCCGAAAAATAACTGTATTCAGAAGTGGGTCTCGACCCAAAAAAGTTTGGGAAGCCCTGTCCTAGGACACTAGCAAAATGGCTAAAAAAACTAGACATGACGGTTGGTTCTATGGGGGCTGGCTTAACGTCTTATGTTTGTGAGTGTACAAAACTTCTTCTGAAGGCAGCATTATAGCCCAAATGTCTATGAATTACTTCTATTTCTGACCTTCAATGGATAAAGAAAAAATAAATACATATTTAGGATATGTTTTCATAACTGTCTTTGGGGTAATTTTGGTATACCGTACTGTGTTCAGACTGAGTTCTGTTTAAACATTTATGTTTTTAATGAAGTGTTGCTGTAATCGAAGCTTGGTACATTTTTGAAAAAAGCTTTTCCATGCTAATTCGTGGACAAAAAATGGAGAGATCTAGAAATAGCATCCTAAAAGCTAAAACTCTCAGTATCTTGTCTAAGATCTAGTACATTGTTGCCAACATGCGTCTCCGTCTGGTACTTTGATCTAGTACCGTGTGACCATTACCTGGTACTGGCGCTGACTGATTTGCCTTCATCGTGTTACCCCAGGTACATCGACAGATAACGCGTATCTGTGATGTCGGGATTAGTTTGTTCTTTAGAAGTGATCCCCGGGGATTTCTATAACATTCTTCTCAGTATTGTGTTTTGTAAGATGGCTTTCCATCTTTAGTTGGAAAAAATCATTATCTGCAGATATGTTATCAGCTTGCCAGATTAAATATTTAAAGTTAGTTAATAGCTATTGGATGTAAAAGGAACAATGATGAGTGAAAAATGGACACTGAGATTTCTGAACTGTCCATCTGAAAATGCTGATTTCCTGACTGTCATGTAACGGCTGATGGGTAGACAGAAGAGGTGGCTACTTTGGGTGCTTCAGCAGGAGGAGGTGCAAGAAGGGCAACAAGACCTGAAACCTACACTGCTAAAGTAGTTCGCACACTTCGAACAGGGTGCTTTTTGGCATTTGTGACTCAAATGACAAAGGACCTTGTCACAACTCTGTCATTTTGACCCTCTTACTTCAATACTTTTAGTCACTGACAAGTTTGTAGATAAGAGCTGCTGACATATTTTCCTACCTTCTTGGTCTACTTACATGTTATGGGTCAGTAGGTAGTTACATACTTACATAGTAGGTGAGATTAAATAAAGACAATAGTCCATCCAGTTCAACCTGTTTAGGTGTGTGTGGCCGTAATCATCTCTCATACACCTGAATGTTCTGATCCTTGAGATGTACGTCTAAGAATCTTTTGAAAGCCACCATACTTCCCGCAGAAACCACCTCTTGTGGTAGAGAATTCCACAATCTTGTAGCCCTAACAGTAAAGAACCCCCCACGTTGCCTGAGGTTAAAACGCTTCTCCTCTAATCGCATTGTATGCCCTCGAGTCCTCATGCAATCCCTTCGACTGAATAGCTGTTTTTCTATGCCGAGATCACCATTGAGATATTTATAAATTGCTATCATGTCCCCTCTCAGGCATCTCTTCTCCAGGGAGAATAAATCAAGCGATTGCAGACGCTCTTCATAATTAAGGTCCTCCAATCCCCTAATTAGTTTAGTTGCCCTTCTCTGGACTCTCTCCAGCTTCAACACATCCCTCCTGAGGACTGGCGACCGAAAATGGACAGAATACTTCAGATGTGGTCGGACCAGAGTTTTATAAAGTGGAAGGATTATAGTCTTATCTCTGGAATACATCCCTTTCTTTATGCATGCTAATATAGTTAACTGTGGCAAGCCCCCCATCACTCTTTTGACAGGTTAACTTTAGAATGCCTACAAACATTGAGTGGCTCCTGGCTGTATATACATGACATGGCCACCTACATACAATTTAAGGAAAGGTTGTTCCACAACATTGGGTGAACCTCAATGTTTGAGCCAAAGATTGTTTTGGGTTTTATAAAATCTGCAGATTTCAATAAAATAATACCTTGTAAGGGTTCTTGTTTAAACACTTCCTGTTATGGAGGGAAAAGTAGAGCTCCTCTGTTGTCACCCCTTCACATTAGGGATACACCGATTATCGGCAAAGCCGATATATCGAGGGCCGATATGTACTTTCCCCAATATATCGAAATCGGCCCTGGAGGTTACCAATATTGCAGATATTTCGGGAAAGTGCTGTACGGGAGTGATGCCTGCAGCTAGAGGCATCACCCCGGTACCGGCGTCCATAGCCAACGGTCGGCTGTCTTGTAATGAGAATTGATGCAGCTAAGAAGCCGCTCTGCTGTTATTACAAGGATCGGGAGGGGACGTGCCCCCCCTCCCGCCGCCTTCCACGGCTCACCCGGGTCACCTGTCCCACCGGGAGACCCAGGCAACCAGCCTGCACGGCCACCGAAGACCCGATCAAAGCTGCATTTGGCTCTGATTGGGTCTCCATGCAAAAACCCAGAAGTGTTGTCATGACATCACTTCCGGGTACTCGGCGCCAGATTCAAAAAAATGACAGCATTCAAAACAGCCAAACTTGGCGTTTTTAATGCTTTTAAGTGCAGAGGAGGGGTTTGGGGTCTTTTAGACCCCCAGATCCCTCCACAAGAGTATCTGTCAAGTAAAAAAAAAAAAAAATATATATATATATTTTTTTAAATGTATGAAAATATCGGCCCATATCGGCCGATACGCGATGACCAAAATATCGGTATCGGTATCGGCAATGAAAAAAACATATCGGTCGATCACTACTTCACATGCATACCTGGCGAAGACAACAGGCGGTAACGCCAAGACACATTGCACAGGCATGATCCTCAGTTGTCAGAAAGCCAGTCCAAACCATTGACGGGCAGCTACTGCTGGACTAATTGCATGTACGTAGTCAGAAAGTGACTGAAATAGGCTGCAGGAGATCAGTAACACTGAAAAAAAATGTTTCTAAATTATTTTATAGAAAAAGTGGCGTTTAATGCTACACAGTGCTTTAACAAACTTAATATCTACTTTAAATGGCAGCCAATCTAAAGCAACAGGTTCAACTACAAAGCTGCATAATATCTTTGTGGCAATGGCTATACATAAAGGAAATACAACGCTTCTCCACAATGCTTTTTTTAATGTTGGTTTTACAGGTGTGTGAAATTTCTTTCACATCTGACAGTTTATTTAAACTGGAACAACCAAGATGGAAAAAAATAGCATTGCAGGAGGTAATACTCCTTTTGGTGGTACGCCTTGGAAAGTTAACTTCATGTCTTGGGTGTCACTTTGTAAGGTAAACAGAATGACAGAAGGTTCTTTGACATGGCAACTGGTGTACAATTGCACGTCTGCATACTGGTGTGGAGCTGTGGCCTTCACATTAGGCCAGTGAGGCAGCCAACAAAACATCTCCTGGCCTTCACTCTGCAGGTTGACATTTTCACTAGCTGAACTCACCTCTACTTTGTGTGCATACGTTAGGATACAAATACCAACAAGATGGCAGGCTGCAGGGAACACAATGGAAGTTGTAGGCAGTTGGAGGATTGTAAGAGATGGGATGATCAAAGGCCAGAAGAAACCAAAAAGCCATCCACTAAAATAGAGTTCAGCATCGTACCTCCCAAACGTTCAGAGATGGTCCATGCTTACAGTTTCAGGGAACATAAAAGATAGACATGTGCATGATGAAAAATTTTGTTTTGTTTAGATTCGTTAATCTAGTTATTTCGTTTCCTTAAATTCGGTTAATTTGTTCAATTCATATTCGGAAATTCGTTTTATGTCTTTTTCGACATTTCTTGGAATTTACCGGGTTTTTTTCTATTCAAAAGGTTTGAATAGATACATTTTGAATTAGTCAAAACGAAAACTTTAGATTTTTTTTCGATTTGAATGTGGCAAAGTGAACAAACAAAAGAAAAGTCTTCATCAAATTATTACAATGACTCTTTAAATCACCTTTGGCCTAACGAAAACAGCATTATTTCGAAATGGTACTCTAATAACACACACAGTCTTTGATTTCCGAAATATATTTACAGTTCAAATTCCACTGGAACTCAGTGTAAAATTTGATTCGAATTTCAATTAGAATTTCCGACATTCGGACAATTTTTTTTCAGTATTCGGAGCATTCAGTAAACTTTGTTTATACTGTAATTCGGCTATGTATCCAAATCTCAGAATAACGAAAGATTTGTCAGAATATATTGCACGTGTCCAATAAAAGATTTCAACTCAAACAATATTGGTTCAGCCTTTATACCTCCATCCTTTACTGCTTAGACTGAAACACTAATAAAAAGACTATGTAGAGGTGAACACCCCTCAATGGGTAAGCGTTCTTTCTCTTTAATTCATCAAGGTCTTTATGATGAAAGGTGTAGCAGGGGTGTGTCCATTACCGTAATATTCTGTGGCAAAAGGTGTCCAGTAGGCTGGGAATGAGGATGAGGTTTGGTTTACTGCAAAGTTTGCGAAGTGAAATTGTTCACAAACTAAGCCAAGGCCAATTTGCTCATCTGTGGTTTGGGGATATTTGCATGGAGTTTGTGGGTTTCCTGTAGAAAGCACACAGTAAGTGCTTCAGTGAAGGTACTACGAGCTATATGCACATATATTTTGTCTTTCTCTTGTATACTTCTAACCTAAGCCTCACGCAGTACTTCATTCTTAAAGTTGTTGTAAACCCACTTGAAAGACTTTTACCTATAGGTAAGCCTATATTAAGACTATAGGTGCTATAAATATCTCCTAAACATGCACCATTTAAGAGATATTTACAGTGCATGCAGCCGATGACGTTATATATATATATATATACAGTATATACACACACATATCACATAATATACATCCTGGCTACATGTCCCTGCAGCTAACACACACCGTATCATAAAAAAAAAAAAAAACTGTACACAAAGGGCCAGAGCACCTCCCCTCAAAGGAAGCCATCTACCTACTGGAAAATGTTGTTAACCAATGGCAGGGTGAGCGTCCGCTCACAACGAAACCTGCCAAACAGAGAAAACACAAGGCACAAAATTTCTACCACTACCAACTGACTAACTGTACACATTTTCTGTCAGCTATGATCCCACTTATAGAAAAAAAACAAATAAACACACAATATCTTTTTAGTCCCAGTTCACACTACCGCGACTTGTCAGGCGACTTGGCCGCCTGACAAGTCGCGGTCCATTCAGTGCAATTGGAACCGTTCTAATAGGAGCGACATAGAAAATAGTTCCTGCACTACTTTTTTCACACGAAGTCGGAGCGACTTGCATTGACTTCCATTATGTGAAGTCCGTGCTAGCCGCGCCGAAGTCACGGTGCACGGCGACTTCACTAGTCGCCCCCGAAGTCGTGTCGCCATAGTGTGAACCGACTCTTATTCTGTCAGCAGGGGGTAATGGAACCTGCTGGCAGAATCAACATGAAATTTGCTTTAGAGTTCCTGTTAATAGGAGTCCCTCCCTGGTCATCAGGCTCTTGGCAAAGGTAAGTGTCCAGACCTAGGCTTCACCAGTATTATGAGCTGAACACTCCAGCAGTCCCTCAGGCATAGAAATTGGCATCAGGCAGTCTCCTGACATTGCCATCAGCTTTTCTTGTTGAGACAGAGTGGCTTCTAGCAGGCTGTACTGTCTTCATGACCACCACTCTGTCTTTGTGGATTGCTCTCCCCTTGTTAGCTGTAAGTCCTTCCCTGGTTCAACCCTTCTGGTAGTCTTTTGGACAAGGCACAATTCTATGGTTTGATTGAAAACCCTGCTTGCTAGGAGCAGGTTGACCGTCGGCGAATATCCCGGATGAGCCCCCAAATGTAGCGCTACCCCCGCAGGGGCTGCTGGTGAATTTGGGTATCTCCTACCCTGCACAGCTAGGCACAATAATTTTCCATTCAATCTGTAGACAAGAAACAGTTCTTGCAGTTTTGTTTTGTTTTTTTATTTAGGGGGATTAAACTTGGATGAGGTAAGGGTTTCCTATGGGATGCCCACTTGATCAGTAAGAAATTCTTCAGGGACACAAACTATATACATCTGGTATATACACACTTCTCCTCTTCTACCTCCAGCAGAGACTTGCTTGTAGAATTGCCAGCAAAGCCTGACAATTTACCTACACTAAACAACAATCCTATTCTTAGCACTTTAGACACGCTAGGGAGTTCTACACTATAATATAAAGCACAGACTGTGCATCCAGGACTGCTGTTGCTTACAACAGGTACAGACATTTTGCTTGACTTGTATTTTGCTTTTTAGGCTCATTGGGCTTTATCAATGCAAACACTAGTTTACAGAAACTCTACTATTATATCTTGCACAAATTAGGACTGTTGGATTTATATTCAATGTTCCATGTACATGTGCTAAAAAGACAAGTGGATCTGAATGCACAACTGGCCACCAGATTCCTCACCAAGTACTCTGGGGTTGGCATCAGCTGATCCTGAGGACATGGATTTGGTTAGGTTGAGTGGGTCTTGCCCTTGTCAAAGATAGAAGCCTTTGTCTGTAGAGAAGGACCATTGACAAACCCTGTGTACCAGATCACTTTGATCATCCAAGCAATTATTTATAAACCCAGTATCTTTTTTTTGTGTTCCATACTTTGGGCTCAGAAAAGTAAAAAAAAAAATGGACACCAGGGCATACAAGGTATATTTGCATGGCTCCAACTACAAATATGCCCCATGTTATTTCAAATTTGGATAAAAGCGTTGACACATAAATACCTTCTCTTTTAAATCGTCGTACTGTATTGAACTGGATTATAAGAGCAAAGAACATTATATCCTGTACAAACTAACATCTACCTGTCTATAAAAACATTCACCCTCCCAAAAGTTCACTTCATATGGTCATGCATGTCGGCAACATGCTTCAAGCCCTCTACCCAAACGTAGAAAATATTTAAGGCATTCATAAATGAGATAAGAGCAAATACAATTAAAATGAATGTTGTTTTGCAGATTGTAACCCAGAATCCTTTCTGATAGCGTGACTGATCATAACACTTTTAATCTTATTAAAATAGTTCATTCTCTAAACACGTACCCTTCAAATTCCAGCTGTCATGGTACTTGTCTGGGTTTCAAAATAAACAAGATAGAGCCAGTGTAACAAGTAGGGGTGTGCAGTAGCCTATAGGAACTGAAAAGAAATAAGTCGTCATTGCTTTTAGCACAGTTTTAAAGCGTAAGTCCCACAGGTGTGACCTTTTTAGATTTTTTGCAGAGCCTGAAGATTAAAAATGTAATTGTATGTAAAATCTATTTAGAGAATTCCCCTTCCTTATGCTAGCATCATTATGCTAGCCCAGGAGGAGTTACTGACCAGGATCGAGTATATGCATATCAGGGGTCCCAACACTTGTTTCAGATCAGTGACCCACCAAATAGTGGGGACAGTCCTGGAGAAAGCTGGAGAATTACCCAAAAAGGGACTGCGACATTGCAGCGGACAGTTTTTTGACACTCTTGGGGGTACCAGTGACATGACTACAGTAATCAGTGCTATACGTATGCACTGTTACTGTAAAAATGACACTGGCAGGGAAGGGGTTAACTTTATTGGTGATGCAGGGGTTAAGTGTTTCCCTTGGGGCGTGCTTCTAACTGTAAAGGGGCGTGGCTAGTGGTGTAACAACAGAGACATACGATCCTACATAGCAGGACTGTATGATCTCTGTTCTTACACAGGGGAGAATGACAGGCGGCTTTGTTTACATTAGCCATCTGCCTTTCTCCCTCTGCACCGGACGATCGCGAGTGACCGGCGGACATCGGGTCCGCCGGTCACATGCGCGGGGATGTGCAGGAGCGAGCGGGGGCGGGAGCGCGCCTCCGGCGGCGCGCGCTCGCCCCCTAGAGCCTCACAGGCTAGCGACGTAGTCCTACGTCACTTTGCCTGTGAGGGGCTGACCGCCGCAGTAAATAGTTGTGCGGCGGTCGGCAAGTGGTTAAATTACTCCTACATCAATGGAGTGCAAGAAGACACGTGGCCACACAATGAGATTAGAGAAGAGGCGGTTTAACCTCATGCTGCGTAAGGGGTTCTTCACTGTAAGGGCGGTGAGAATTTGGAACTCTCTTCCTCAAATGGTGGTAGCTACAGGGAGTATGGATACTTTTAAAAGACTCTTGGACGTGCACAACATTCAGGGTTATTGGAAATGAGCAGGCCACTGACACACACACACACACACACCTCTACAGGTTGAACTGGATGGACTGATGTCTTTATTCAACCGCAACTACTATGTAACTATCTATGTAACTATGTAACCCCCCCAAAGCATTAATTCTCTGGGGTCTTCTGACTGGTTATGTGACTGGATCATCTTCCGTTTTCACCTTCTCCCAATGGTGGACAGCTCAGTGAGTGCGGGGCACCATACTTAGGGGGCTGGGCCATGACACCCTGCGCTGGGGGGCTGGGCCATGACACCCTGTGTCTTTGCTTACTCTTTGGCTATTTCTGCAATACTCACTTTTAGTTCTGCACTGTCCCCCTCTTCACCACAAGATGTCTTCAGTCCTCTAGGTTGACTGAACCCAACCTGGAAGACTAAGGACATCTTGTGGTGAAGAAGAGGTACTGACAGGGACAACGCTGGATTAAAGGTGAGTATTGTAGCCATGGCCAAGGGGGTTAGATTACTTAAGGAAACTTAAAATAAATTAGCCTTTTTATAATTGACTTGCCAGATCATCAGTATTTTGCAAAAACTGTGTAGTTTGAGGTTCCTCCTAACAGAATGTAATTGGAAGAGATTGTATTGATAGGCCCCCTCCCCACTACATACCAAAAAATATAAAGAAAAACCAAGTAGGAGGTCGTAAATTTTATTGATCCAACAGATCAAATCCAAAACATCATCGTGACTCCAAGTTGGACTGCTCTGAGCTTGAACTTATGATACTTGTAGATCAAGCTTCAAATGTTTATCACTGGAAAGCATTTCCATTAGTTCTTCCAATTTGTATACACAAGGCAAACAACTGGTTAGGCTGCTGAAAAATCAGTGGCTGTTTTTGCATAATATTTTAATTTTGCTTAACAAGCATGCCCTGACGCAATCACCTGCATTTCCGAAATACCTAAAAAAATTAGGGTGTTAAAAATGTAACACAGACTCCTTTAGAACAAAATTTCCAATAAATGTAGTAACTCAATGGTTGTTTTCAGTGAAAGGGCACAGTGACCTCTTCAGAACCCAATAAACTCTTGTGCCATCAATCCTGTTCCTTCGTGTTTTTCCAGCAAAATTGAAACTGGCACAAGTACGATACTCAAACATTCTCACTTATAAAACAACCCCGGAGCAGCCAAGTGGGTTTAGTAGAATTTCCAGAAAACATCTGGCTTGTCCCATTGGACATGAGTGTTGTTAACTTTGGCACTGTACTTACTTCGGAGCTCAAAGTTCAATACTCCTTCACCCTCTTCTAATCTTCTAATGCTTATTCTCACTGAGTATTGTTACCTTTATTTTAGGCTGTGCTGTTATGGCCTATTATATTGCTTAATACAAGGTCTGTACTGTACCTAATGCAAAATGGACATTTTGTTAACTTTTTATTAACTTACAGTACATAGGTTGTTCAAATTTCACATTTTGGTATCGTAACTCTTCCTCCATAGTAACTCTTTTTCTTTTTCATTGCAGGCAAATAATGGATTCCAAGCAGAACCAACATACTGTTGTTGAGTTTTTGACGAAGGAGGGGTGCAGGTTGTCTGACATCCTCAGAAGGCTACAAAGATGACACCATTGACAAGAGCAATGTCTTGTCATTGGTGTCTATTGTCAATGGTGTCACCCCTGTAAACATTATGTAGCCTTCTGTGGATGCCAGACAGCCTGCACCCCCACCTTCATGAAGAACTCAACAATGGCATTTTGCTTCTGCTTGCAATCCATTTTTTGCTTGCAATGAAAAACAATAGAGGAAGAACTACTCCACCAGCATGTGAAATTTCAGAGACCTTAGGGTAGGGTGGTGTGGATGTGTTGCCATGTTTTTCATGCTTCCCTCCATGTTGGGTGCCAAGCAATGGTCACATGCGGGGCCTCATGGGTTCTTATGGGCTACACTAGGCCGCCATGGGGGGAATACTCAACCTTAAGGCGAGCCTCTGCTTTTAGAGATGAACGTACACCATGTACACTTGCACCAAAACTGTTCTCTTGGTAACTCTTGGGTCCCCGTGACAAGGTACACCTTCTCTGTAACTTGCATAAAGGGGGGACACGCTGAGCCTTGTCCACATCCACCTGTCCGGCGTACCACTGCTACCTCACTCCCAGAAATGGTATGGGGTTTCACCATGCACATAGCGTGGACTCCATGCATGCATTTCACTTCACCTAATTATCCATACCTGGACATAGGCTGGGCAGTGGCGGAGCTAGACTTTTAAAACAGGGGTGGCAAAGGGGTGGCAAGGTATTATTTTGGGGGGTCAAAATACAAAGTGTTCAATTACACTAAAAATAAGTTATTTTCCACAAAACAAAATGTATATAGATTAATAGATGCAGTGACCAGCGTGCCCCCCATCAATGTAGTGACCAGCGTGCCCCCCATCAATGTAGTGACCAGCATGCCCCCCATCAATGTAGTGACCAGCATGCCCCCCCATCAATGTAGTGACCAGCATGCCCCCCCATCAATGTAGTGACCAGCATGCCCCCCCATCAATGTAGTGACCAGCGTACCCCCCCATCAATGTAGTGACCAGCGTACCCCCCCCATCAATGTAGTGACCAGCGTACCCCCCCATCAATGTAGTAACCAGCATGCCCCCCATCAATGTAGTGACCAGGGTACCCCCCCATCAATGTAGTGACCAGCATGCCGTGTCCCCTTCAATCATGCAGAGACCAGAGAGACTTACCTAAGGTTACAGGTAGAAGAAGAAGAAGTGAAGAACACAGCCTGACACATCCATCCCATGTGACATATAACATGTTCAGTCTGCAGCCCGGCCCGCAGCTAGTTCTCTTGACCGAGCGGTGAGCGCGGCACAGCGAACCAATCACGTCGTGAGTAGGGGCACAGCGAACCAATCAGGTGTGCAGGCACTCATGATTGGTTAGCTGTGCTGCTGCTCACGGCGCCGCTGCTGCTCACCGCGCTCAGTAACAGTCAGGAGAACTAGCTGCAGGCGCCCACTCGTTCAGCTAATGTTATGAGCGTAATGTTTTCAGCGAGCGGGGTGGCAAGGACTTAGTCTGGGGTGGCAATTGCCACCCCAGGTAGGCCTTTGGCTCCGCCACTGAGGCTGGGGACCTCAGTAGTGTGAGTCTGCTCCTGTTGCCATGGGAGACAAACTGCTCACAGAGAGAGTGCCTGCTGCAAGTGGCTACCCCACCTATCTCAGGCACACGCTTCGTGACAGGCTGCTTTGTAAACTTCCATTATTCTAGGTAAACCTTGTGTCTTCAAACTGTATTAACTCTTGTACTGATGTCTTTATATCCCAAAGTACCTTAGTGACCTAAACTGTGGAATGGTACCGTTACTTACATCCCTTTTAGTAACTTCAGACCAAGTGGGAACAAGGGTTCAAAAGCTTTACTTGAAAAAGTGCCAAAAACGTTACAAAGTCCAAAATGCGAGAACAATATTTCTTCCTACATTTTATTCCTAATTCTAACTCAGGTTATGTGCTGCCCCAGTATACCTACAAAGGTAGAGCCCATGTACGATGAATAGGATCCATTAGTGGCATTTCCTAGCGCTGGAATCTTCAGGGCGGGCCCCAGGTCCCGGTGAGCTTCAACATGATGGACGTACTAGCAGTAGGCAACATTCTTTCACTCTACTCAGCCCTACTCCCCTCCGGGCTCGGGGGCTCCCTTGGCAGCAGCAGCCGCCACAGTAGTTCTGTGTAATGGCTGGAGACTACATGTTGGATCTTGTCTGTGTCCTCTCTCATGCAGACTGTGTGTGGCCCCCCAGGCTGCGGACCACTAACCTCTTTGATAACACAGGATCAGTGGGTCGGACCCAACGAAAACTTGCCAAAACCTAAGAACCGGGAAACGCATTAACTTATGCCCTCCCGTCCGGGGCAGCATCTAACTAGCGTAACTTCAACCCACTTACGGACCTATATCAGATATGCCCACCTTTGAATTACTTACAGTATAGCCCTTGTATTATCTTCCTGCTCTTCTCTGCTGAAATTTCAAGTCAGGCAATGAGTGGAAAGTGGTGTGTAAAATAGATGCCATAATAAGAGAGAAGTCCGAGAGCCACAATAACATTTATCTGGTGAATATTATGTCCATGTGTATTCTACATCGCTTAGGGATGATCATCTCAGTGAAAGACAGGAATGCTGGGGATAATCCTTCATAGCAGATTGCTATACTTTCCATAACATTTTTTATATGGAATGAGGGAACACCAGCCCTGAAATATATTGAATGGTGTCACCTAATATGCGTCCAGCGTGCTAGTTTCAAATTTGATTACTATGGCAGTTTATTAACCACTTGCCGACCGCCGCAAGTACATATACTGCGGCGGTCAGCCCCTCACAGGCAAAGTGACGTATGGGTACATCACTATCCTGTGAGGCTCTGGGGAGCGAGCGCGCGCCGCCGGAGGCGCGCTCCCGCGCGGTCACGGACCCCCTCAAGCGTGTGACCGGCGGACCCGATGTCCGCCGGTCACTCGCGATCGTCGGGTGGAGAGGGAGAAAGGCAGGCGGCTGATGTAAACAAGCCGCCTGTCATTCTCCCCTGTGTATGAATGGTGATCATACGGTTCTACTATGTAGGACCGTTGATCACTGTTCCTACAGCTCAAGCCACAGCCAATCACAGTTAGAATCACGCCCCAAGGGATACACACCACCCCTCCCTCTCAAAAAAAGTTAACCCCTTCACTACCAGTGCAATTTTACAGTAACAGTGCATATGTATAGCACTGATTACTGTAGTAATGTCACTGGTAACCCCAAAAGTGTCAAAAATGTCAGTCAAGGGTCCGATCTGTCCGCTGCAATGTCGCAGTCCCACAAAAAAATCGCAGATCGCCGCCATTATGTGTAAAAAAAAAACAACAAAAATTACAAAAATCTTTCCCTTTGTTAGTAAACGCGATAACTTTTGCGCAAACCAATCAAAATACGCTTTTTGCGATTTTTTTACCAAACATATGTAGCATAAAACAAATTGGCCAAAAATGTTAAAACATTTGGATTTTTACATTTTTTTGGGGGAATTTCATATAAAAAAATTTGAAAAATATTGTTATTTTTGCAAAATTGTCGATCTTTTTTTGTTTGTAGCACATGATCAAAAAATCACACAGGTGATCAAATACCACCAAAAGAAAGCTCTGTTTGTGGGGAAAAAAGGACGTCAAAATCGTTTAGGTACAACGTCGCAGCACGACCGCGCAATTGTCCGTTAAAGTCACGCAGTGCCGAATCGCAAAATACCCCCTGGTCAGGAAGGGGGTAAAATCTTCCGGGGCTTAAGTGGTTAATAGCAGACATGGATGCCCTCAGCTATAAGGACAGTTCAAAGTTGAAGTCAGATGCTGGTTTACCCCATCTCCCCAGTCATTTTATTAAGCAAAATGTAAATGATTTTCTAAGGAATCACCAGCTTCCTCATTTTTCAGCCCTTTGTAATTCTATCCATCAGCGATTGAGTTTTATCAGCATTTCATGTTGGCTGCATTATTTCCAACAACATTCGGTCTTCATTCACCTTTCTGGGCTTAGCTACAAATCACTTGGCTTAACCACTGACAGAGTAATTTGTAGCAGAACACACCAACCCAATGCTGTTGCTTAGGTTAAGTTGTAGCAGGGACAAATTGCTTGATAGCGAGAAATGGCCAGCGACTCTAGAGGTTAAATTGCCGGGTACAAACTGCTGTCAATCACTGGCAGTAGCAAGTTGTAGCAGCGATTAATCACTGATTAGAAATCGCTCCTCAACCATGGTCCTGACTGAACTTCATTTTTTCGCCTCTGAGTGAATTCCTCTCACTTTGGAGAGATGTCTACTCACTATCTATTTTGTCTCTGGGAGAGGAAGGGAAGGGAGATTCAAAATCCTTCTTTACTTCCACCATTCTCAGTCAGGATTCCTCTAGAGGTTGCTAGAGGTTCCTTAAAGTGGAGTTCCGGCCTATTTTGCAACAACAATTGGGCATTTTCAATTTTTTTTGGGGGTCCCTT
The DNA here is from genome assembly GCF_965119305.1 of Pelophylax lessonae. Classification (NCBI taxonomy): domain Eukaryota; kingdom Metazoa; phylum Chordata; class Amphibia; order Anura; family Ranidae; genus Pelophylax; species Pelophylax lessonae. The sequence goes on from NC_138780.1 coordinate 27,504,619, forward strand.
ACCTTATTTTCAGGGCATTTTTGATTGTACTTCCTCCTTCTCCCCCCTCTGTGGCCACAGCCAACTGACATTACTTACCCCTTTGCATTGCATCCTGGGAGCTGTTTGTCAACACTCCCAGGAGGCTGGAATCAGGAAGAACTCCCAGAACACTCCCTGGAATCAGGAAGAACTCCCAGAACACTCCCTGGAATCAGGAAGAACTCCCAGAACACTCCCTGGAATCAGGAAGAACTCCCAGAACACTCCCTGGAATCAGGAAGAAGGGCACAGCAGATTACACTGCAGCTTCAGATGCCCACATCCAAGATGGCCGCGCCCAGACAGCGTTTTCAAAAGTAAGATCTTGACTAAAATCCAATACTGTACACCTTGTAAGTATGAGAATAGCGGTTCTGTAAAGGGCGATGGATTAGTATTATTGGGGTATTTTGAGGCCGGAACTCCGCTTTAAGCTGTGGCTGAATAAACTCTCATCTCAGGTTGCCCACATAATTTCAGGTCCAATGCCATATGGCAAAATCAGCAGCATGACACCAATGAACTTTTTAGATGTCTGTAAATTGGCCATAGATGGATTTAAATTTGTCTGGTTCAGTAGGGAGCAGACACATTTCGCTCTATCTATGTCTATTCCTGTTCGTAATTAGTTATTCTAATGGTCAAATTCTCACAAACGGGCTTGTTGGAAAATTGGTGTTTAATCGGAGCCGAGGAGCCCCTTCTGTCAGAATACAATATCACAAAGGGGATCGCCTCGAATTTGGGGATGGGGAATCCATTGATTTTTTTTTATCAGCCCGCTGGCTGATCAAAAAAAAAAAAAAAAAACAATCCACTTATGGCCAGCCCAAGGGTTGTAAGCATTCTTCCCACTGACCATCAATGTAAGAGCATTCTTGCCTTTGTCCATCAATGTAAAATGCTTGCCTCCCACTGACTACCACTGTATGGGACATTCTTCCCATTGACCACCAATGTAAGAGGTATTCTTCCTACTGACCGCCAATGTAGAAGACATTCTTCCCACTGACCACCAATGTAAGGAGCATTCTTCCCACTGACCACCAATGTAAGAGGCATTCTTCCTACTGAGGCTTTTGATAACGCTCTGATTGGCGGAGCGAAACGCGTCAAGCCGTCCGTCCGACTACGTACTACGTCACGTCCGGCCACATCCGACTTCCGGTTTCCGGGGACACAGGCAGAGAGCACGGCCATTTGTTTGGCGGTCCGTGGGATGGTGATAAGGCGATTTATTTTCTACTACATTGTAAGTGTAACTTTTAACATGCGTAATTAATAAAGTCCTGACATACTGCACGATGATAGCATCTTTCTCTTTTATGAATATTACTTGGATAGTGTGAGCTGCAGTGTACCTTATAAGGTTGATTGTTTGGCGGTCCATCGAGGCTATCACTACCAAAGAAAAACCTTAAAGCGGTTTATTAATTGGCTTCTGGTGAGTAGGGGACCAAGAGGGGAGCACCTACTCGTGAACAGAGAGCACCAGCACTCTTTTATGAGCACGCAGCACTTTGGATTTATGTTTGGCACAAAGACTGTCACTATTAGATCACTTGAACAACTGAAGAATATATGAATTTTTATTACAAAAACTTTGTTTATGTATAGATTTTGGCTCATTTATTTATTTATTTATGCATATTGATTGTCACTATTTAATATTTTGTGCACTATTTATAATTTTGAATAACAGTTTACTTGATATAGTTTAGCACTAGCACTTTAAGCACATTATTATGATTAATTTGGTTTATACACATATCTAGTTGGTTTATAAGCAGCGCAGGTACTATTATATTTTATTCTTCTTACTGACCACTAATGTAAGAGAGATTCTTCCCACTGAGCACCGATGTAAGAGGTATTCTTTCCATTGACCACCAATGTAATGGACATTCTTCCCACTGACCACCAATGTAAGAAGCATTCTTCCCACTGATCACCAATGCAAGGAGCATTCTTTTCACTGTCAACCACTGTAAGGGACATTCTTCCCACTGACCTCCAATTTTTGGGGCATTCTTCTCAATGACCTCCAATCTAAGGGGCATTCTTCCCACTGACCCCAGATTAGTTGATTTTAGCAGGAGTTCCCTGAGAGCCGGAGGGTCTTTAAAGGTTCATTTGGGGTAGAAAAGTTGAGAAAGACTGTCTTACTCTATCCAAAACAAAAAAAAAAGATAAATACACTTTAACCGCTTGCCGACCGCCGCATGACTATTTACGGCGGCGGTCAGCCCCGTACAGGCAAAGTGACGTAGGAATACGTCGCTAGCCTGTGAGCCTCCAGGGGGTAAGTGCGCGCCGCCGGAGGTGCGCTCCCGCCCCCGCTCGTTCCCTAACAAGTCTGCATGAGTGACCGGCGGCTCCGATGTCCGCTGGTCACTCGCGATTTTCCGGTGCAGAGGGAGAAAGGCAGGCGGCTAATGTAAACAAAGCCGCCTGTCATTCTCCCCTTTGTAACTGCAGAGATCATACGGTCCTGCTATGTAGGATCGTATATCTCTGTGGTTACATGAAAAGCCACGCCCCTTTACAGTTAATACAGACAAACAGTGACAGATTGCAGGGTTCAGCATAGCTGAACATGCGATCTGTCCCTGTGTCACTCAGTCACCTCCCCCCACACACGTCAGTAAGCACCAGGCATACATTAACCCCTCCCTCTCCAATAAAGTTCACCCCTTCCCTGCCATTGTCATTTTTACAGTAACAGTGCATATGTATAGCACTGATTACTGTAGTAATGTCACTGGTACCCCCAAAATTGTCAAAAATGTCAGTGAAGGGTCCGATCTGTCCGCCGCAATGTCGCAGTCCCGCAAAAAAAATCGCAGATCGCCGCCATTAAAAAAACACCAAAAAGGACAGAAATCTTTCCCTTAGTTAGTTTACGCAATAACTTTTGCGCAAACCAATCAAAATACGCTTATTGCGATTTTTTTTTTTTTTTACCAAACATATGTAGCAGAAAACAAATTGGCCAAAAAATGTTAAAAAATCTTGATTTTTAAATTTTCTTGGGGGGGGGAATTTCTGATAAAAAAATTTGAAAAATATTGTTATTTTCTCAAAATTGTCGCTCTTTTTTTGTTTATATCGCAAAAAGTAAAAATCGCACAGGTGATAAAATACCGCCAAAAGAAAGCTCTGCTTGTGGGAAAATAAGGACATCAATTTTGTTTAGGTACAGCGTTGCACGACCGCGCAATTGTCCGTTAAAGTCACGCAGTGCCGAATCGCAAAATAGGGCCTGGTCAGGAAGGGGGTGAAATCTTCTGGGGCTTAAGTGGTTAAAGAGCTTTCAATTCCAGCTCCTGCTAATTTTCATCTATTATATAAACAAATTGGCCAAAAAATTTTAAAAAATTTAGATTTTTACATTTTTTTTGGGAATTTCATATAAAAAAATTTGAAAAATATTGTTATTTTTGCAAAATTTTTGCTCTTTTTTTGATTATAGAGCATGATCAAAAAATCGCACAGGTGATCAAATACTACCAAAAGAAAGCTCTGTTTGTGGGGAAAAAAAAAGATGTCAATTTCATTTGGGTACAGCGTCGCACGACCGCGCAATTGTCCGTTAAAGTCACGCAGTGCCGAATCGCAAAATAGGGCCTGGTCAGGAAGGGGGTAAAATCTTCCGGGGCTTAAGTGGTTAATTGTCAGCATCTACTAAAAACTGAAATATAATTTGTGGATAGACAAACCATCAAACCATTTATGATGACTATGATAAATTAAACTAAACTCAACTCATAGTGCAAGTAAACAGTGAGTTATATATATTTACTGTATATATAACTATATATATAACTATATACATATATATCTATATATCTATATATCTATCTATCTATATATGTGTATATATATATATATATATATATATATATATATATATATATATATATATATAAAACTATATATATATATATACAGTGGGTACAGAAAGTATTCAGACCCCCTTACATTTTTCACTCTTTGTTATATTACAGCCATTTGCTAAAATCATTTAAGTTCATTCTTCTTCCTCATGAATGTACACATAGCACCCCATACTGACAGAAAAACACAGAATTGTTGACATTG
>NC_138780.1:27511240-27553740 GCF_965119305.1 Pelophylax lessonae
GAGGCTCTGCTCTCCAGAGACTCTCCCTCCTCACTGGCTGAGATATCAATGGGAGCCATTGGCTCCCACTGCTGTCAGTCACAGCCAGTGAGCCAATGATGAGAAAGAGGGGGCAGAGCCGAACCACGCCCTGTACTGTATGTGAATAGATATGCAGAGCCATCGCTCGGGAGAGAGCCTGCTTGTGTACCCCCATTGCTGCTTGCTCTGAGGGCACCTGGCAGGAGGGAGGGGCCAGGAGCAGTGGGGGGGGGGGGGGTATGGGGACCAAAGAAGAGAAGGTTTAAATACCACTACACAGAACAGGTAAGTGTAACAAGTTTGGTATTTTTTTTTTAAACAAGCCTTTAACCACTTGCCAACTGTTTATGTCGGCAGTCGGCCCCTCACAGGCTAGTAACGTAGGTCTACGTCGCTAGCCTGTGAGGCTCTAGGGAGCGAGCACGCGCCGCTGGAGGCGCGCTTCCACTCGCTCACAGACCCCCCCGCGCGAGTGACCGGCGGACCCGATGTCCACCAGTCACTCGCGATCGTCCGTTACACCAGGAGAAAGGCAGGCGGCTAATGTAAACAAAGCCGCCTGTCATTCTCCCCTGTGTAACAGCACAGATCATACGGTCCTGCTATGTAGGACCGTAGATCTCTGCTGTTACATGTAAAGCCACATCCAATCACAGTAAGAAGCACGCCCCTAGGAACACACTTAACCCCTCCCTCTCAAATACAGTTAACCCCTTCCCTGCCAGTGTCATTTTTACAGTAACAGTGCATATGTATAGCACTGATTACTGTAGTAATGTCACTGGTACCCCCAAAAGTATCAAAAATGTCAGTCAAGGGTCCGATTTGTCGGCCGCAATGTTGCAGTCCCGCAAAAAAAAAAAATCGCAGATCGCCGCCATTACTCGTTAAAAAAAAAAAACAATAAAAATGACAAAAATCTTTCCCTTAGTTAGTAAATGCAATAACTTTTGCACAAACCAATCAAAATACGCTTTTTGCGATTTTTTTTTACCAAACATATGTAGCAGAAAACAAATTGGCCTAAAATGTTAAAAAATTTCGATTTTTAAATTTTTTTGGGGAATTTCATTTAAAAAAATGTGAAAAAATATTGTTATTTTTGCAAAATTGACGCTATTTTTTGTTTATAGCGCATGATCGAAAAAACGCACAGTTGATCAAATACCACCAAAAGAAAGCTCTGTTTGTGGGGAAAAAAAAGACGTCAATTTCATTTGGGTACAGCGTCGCACGACCGCGCCATTGTCCGTTAAAGTCACGCAGTGCCGAATCGCAAAATAGGCCCTGGTCAGGAAGGGGGTAAAATCTTCCGGGGCTTAAGTGGTTAAACAAGCCTTTAATATCACTTTAATGAAACTGAAAATAACTTTTTCAATTACATTAAGAGGTTATTGTTTATATGAATTTTTAGTGATTGGGTTTAGATATACTTCAACATTCTAACAACCAAGAATTGGGGGGGGTAAATGACAGGCTAAGCTCACAGAAAATGGACAGAATTACATAGGTCCAATATGACCTCTGGTGCTGGAATGAGCAGGAAGTCGGGGACAGCATTAGAGCATGAAGTCCCTATGAGGATAACAAGGCAAATAGAGTTCCTCTTTAACCTAAAATGTGACACAGACAGCATTAAAACCTTGAATTTACATCCTGACTGCACACCTTGCAGTGGATGATCAATGGATGTAAAGTGGCAACAAATCAAAATTTGCCACTGATATCCTTACCCTTCCCTCTAGAAAATAAAAGGTTGGACTGGAGTTCCACTATGAAATTCATATTTAGGTTACGTAATATCAGATATCCCATTTACTGTACAGATGTGGGTACTTTTACAAACGCCATTTCCAATGTTTTAAGTAAGCTTCTAAGAATATCATTTTTCTCATCTTGGTTTCATGGCTCTTTAATGCGTCTTATAAGATCTGGTATTTGTTGACCTTATAGAAGGATCTAGCCGCCTGTCATTCTTCCCTGTGTAAAAGCACTGATCTAACGGTCCTGCTATGTAGGACCGTTGATCTCTGCTGTTACACACACAGCCACATCCCCGCACAGTTAGAAGCACGCCCCTAGGGACACACATAGTCACTGCATCTCTAATAAAGTTAACCCCTTCCCTGCCGGTGTCATTTTTACAGTAACAGTGCATATGTATTGCACTGATTACTGTAGTAATGTCACTGGTCCCCCCAAAAGTGTCAAAAATGTCAGTCAAGGGTCCGATCTGTCCGCCGCAATGTCGCAGTCCTCGTTAAAAAAAAACAACAACGAAAATGACAAAAATCTTTCCCTTAGTAAACGCAATAACTTTTGCGCAAACCAATCAAAATACGCTTATTGTGATTTTTTTTTTTACCAAACATCGGTAGCAGAAAACAAATTGGCCAAAAATTTTAAAAAATTTAGATTTTTACATTTTTTTTGGGGAATTTCATATAAAAAAATGTGAAAAATATTGTTATTTTTGCAAAATTGTCGCTCTTTCTTTGATTATAGCGCATGATCAAAAAATCGCACAGGTGATCAAATACCACCAAAAGAAAGCTCTGTTTGTGGGAAAAAAAGGACGTCAACTTCGTTTAGGTACAGCGTCGCACGACCGCGCAATTGTCCGTTAAATTCACGCAGTGCCGAATCGCAAAATACCCCCTGGTCAGAAAGGGGGTAAAATCTTCCGGGGCTTAAGTGGTTAAAAGCATTGGTTCTTTTTTGGGGAAGGTGTTAGAACCTTTGCCAGATTTGTATTGTTCTTTTGTGGGGGTAGATTTCTCCCATTTCCTGTCCAAGGTAGTGGGGACACACAACAATAAAAAGATTACAGAGGTCCATGGGTGCTCAACCTGTGGCCCTTCAGCTGTTGTGGAGCTACAAATCCCATCATGCCTCAGCCTTTGGGAGTCATGGAGTAACTGAAAGCCTTGCAATGCCTCTTGGGACTTGTTGAGCCCTTCCCCTCTTTACTAGCAGAAGTTTTTAAATTGCTGTCTTGGTAGATAGAGTTTTTCTCCCTTCCTCTTGGCCACTGTGACTTGGCCAGGAAGTTAGAGAAGTGCTTCCAAATGGGAACATGGACAGCAATGAAAACTTCAAAGAAACATATCAAAGAAACATCAGGACTTCAAAAATAGTTTGTTCAATAAATTGTAGAAAACAGAATTATTTATCAAGCTCACTGGCTCTGTTGAGGCAGCTGATGTAAAGCAAGGCAAGAATGTGGCTCAAAACATAAAGACCCAACAAGAAGCTCTATACCAAATGGTGAAAGAATCCAAAAAGCCTTAATTAACACCATATAATTACATAAAATAACCAACACTTTCTAGGTGTCAAAACATTGAATTTTTTTTTTATCTCTGGAGAAGTTAAGCAGTTTCAGTAACTCTGGAGATATTTTACTGACCGACATACAAGTCTGGATGTCAAACCACTTCCTCAAACTCTATCTAAAACCGAACTCAGTTTATTTCCTCCCCCACGTGCCTCTTCCCCCTCATTCCTCTGTGATGATCAATGGCACAACCATCAACCCATCCTGGCATGCCAGGGCTCTAGGTGTAATCCAGGACTCTGAATTCTTTCAGCCTCACATCCAATCACTTTCCAAAGCTTGCCGCCTCAACCTACCCAACATCTCCAACATATGCCGCTTCCTAACCAATGACACCACAAAGCCCCTTGTTATCTCACGCCTCGACTACTACAACTCCCTCCTCATTGTCTTACTTTTATTTAGTCCACCATGAATGCTGTTGCCAGACTCATCCAACTTACAAACTGCTCAGTGTCTGCTACTCCTCTCTGCCAATCCCTCCATTGGCTGCCACTCACCCAATGAATTGAATTTTAAATACTAACAATAACTTACAAAGCCATTCACAACTTGGCCGAAAGCTACATTACTATTCTAATCTCAAAATACCAACCAAATCATTCTCTTCATTCCTCCCAAGACCTCCTGCTTTCTAGTTTCCTTGTCATCTCCTCCTATGCTCACCTCCAGGACTTCCTCCAAGCCTCTCCCATCCTTTGGAATTCTCTGCCCTAATCTGTTCAACTATCTCCTACTCTCTCCACTTTTAGGCGATCCTTGAAAGCTTTTCCCTTCAGAGAAGCCTATCCTACTTCCGCCTAAATACTATACTTTTATTTTCTCCGTCAGCTCATCCCCCACAGGCAGTGCTTTATGTGGGCCGGTATGCACTGGTACTCAGTACCGCCACTTCCAAATATGGCTCTTGAGCATACCACCACCTCTCCGTGCGCCTCAGCATACCAGTACCTTGATTTTGGACATCTGCGCCCTCAATTGCTCCCCCCCCAATAATATTTCCCACTCCAGAGCTAGACCAGTCAGCACCAGTGAGTCCCCCTGCTCCGGAGTCCCAGCCCAGGCCAGGGGGGGGGGGGGGTGCTCTGTGGGGACCCTGATGTGGGGTGGGGGGGGACAAAATTTATAGGCTATAATTGAGTACCGGCACCTCTTTTGGGAAACTTAAAGCACTGCCCACAGGTATAATCTTTTGTATCACTTGACCCTCCCTTTTAGTTTGTAAGCTCTAACGAGCAGGGCCCTCTGATTCCTCCTGTATTGAATTGTATTGTACCTGTACTGTGTACCTTAATGTTGTAAAGCGCTGCACAAACTGTTGGCTCTATATAAATCCTGTATAATAATACGAATATTTCATACATCAGTTCATTTAATTTATCCTGCTGATTCTGCCTCTTTGATCTCCTAGAAGAAGCAATATTTCTCCTGTGCTCGAGTGATATGCAAGAAGGTGTGTGGTCTTTTGTGGTCTTTGTTGACACCGCCTAAGGTCTTGCCGCCCCCCTCTAGGACCAAGGGTATCCAAATACACTGAAAAGCAACAACAAGAGAAGGACGCACCGACCTTGTGCATTACCACTAAAAAGGTTTAATAAAATCTAAAAAAGCAACATACATTATACTCACAAACATGAAAGTTGCACACATGTAAAAATGTATATTGAACCCAATCATCTCCAAGACAGCCAGGATATTCATGGATGACGTGATGATATCCGCATATAGCTGGCTGACACATTTTGAGGAAGGACCCTCTTCCTCAGAGCCAAAACATACTACTAGCTTTCATATGTTTGTGAGTATAATGTATGTTGCTTTTTTAGATTTTAATAAACCTTTTTAGTGGTAATGCACAAGGTCAGTGCGCCCTTCTCTTGTTGTTTTTCGTTAAGTATTCAAGCCCTGATAAAGGGAGGGTCTTTTGAGCCCCCCGAAATATGTTAATCATTTTATGTGGTTGTATGACAATCATTAAAGCTAATTGGACCCTTTCCACATTAGGGAGATCTTCTTTAACTTCCTGGCCAAGTCACAGTAACCAACACTACATGAAATGTTCAAGTCCTGATGAAGGGAGAGTGCTTTGAGCCACCGAAATGTGTTGAACATTTTATATGAGGATCATTGAAGTGTGGGCAAAGCTTTTTTGGCCATACATCTCCTGTGGATCACAGGAGTGCGCTCAGCTGGTCCAGGCTCAGAAAAGATCCCAACCATATGGACGGTATCCGCTCAGAAGCTTGGACCGACACCTGGCTCAGACTCTCAGGACTCAGCCCCAGCTCCTCTTTATCCTCCTCTATATGTTTGAAGTTTTCATTGCTCTCTTTGTTGCTATTTGGGATCACTTCTCTCACTTCCTGGCCAAATCACGATAGCCAACACCACAAAAAATATTCAAACCCTGAAGAAGAGGGAGTGTTTTTAGCCCCCGAAACATGTTGGTTGTTTTATGTGACCATATGACAATTATTAAAGCTACTTAGACCCTTTCACTGCTTGGTCCGGTGCTCCTGTTTTGTTTTTATGTATTGATTCACATTTTGGGCACCCATTGAAAGGGAGCCTTGCCTAATGTGAGCAGCCTCAATAGAGTCAGTGAGCTTGTTGAAAAATTCAGTTTTCTCTGATTTATTGAACAAATAAGTGTTGAGGCCCCAGCTCCTCTTGGATATACCTTTTTGAAGTTTTCATTGCTGTCTGTGTCCCCATTTGGGAGCACTTTTCTCACTTCCAGGCTAAAGCCTTGTACACACGCAAGGAATTTCCGCCGACCGGTCGTCCGTCTTTTGTCCAGAGTGGTGTCTGTTGGTTGGAATGTTCTCTAGACTGCACACGAATTTTCCCTTACGACAGAATTCTACTTCAGAAGTGATGTCATGTGTTGGTTTGCTTTCTATGTGTTCTTTCTCTCTGAGCATGCCTAGTCTTGCTCATAAGATTTTTCCCCATTGAAATCTGTACTAATGAGACGAAAATCGGACGTGTTTGGATGGAGGACAAAAATTATATAGCCTGCACACCAGGATTTTTTCGGCCAAAAAGTCGAAGTCGGTTGTCGGAAGCACCATACTAACAACCCGAAAATCGTCAGATCGGTCGTCGGACGACATTTCCCGGCCGAATTTCTTCTCGTGTGTACAGGGCTTTAGTCACTGTGGTCAACACCACAAGAGGTATTCAAACCTTGATGAAGGGGGAGTTTTTTGGGACCAACTACTTGGACTCTCAGAATTTGGTGTGGTGTTTTTGTTGTGTTTTTTTCATTTTATATCACATTCTGGGTACCCACCAGAAGAGAGCTGTGCTTTGATGTGAGGAGCCGCACCAGAGCCAATGAGCTTGTTGAATAATTCTGTTTCTCCACTTTTATGAACAAATAAGTCTGGAAGTCCTGGAACCTTTTGGATGTCTTTTTGAAGCTATCATTGTCATGTTAGCCAACACAACATGCACTATTCAAGGAAGGGCATATTAATTCCCTGAGATGCATTCATTGCTATATGTCAGTGATGGCGAACCTTGGCACCCCAGATGTTTTGGAACTACATTTCCCATGATGCTCCACTACACTACAGAGTGAATGAGCATCATGGGAAATGTAGTTCCAAAACATCTGGGGTGCCAAGGTTCGCCACCACTGCTATATGTGATCATATGATGATCATTAAAGCTACACGGACTCTTTCACTTTTTGGTCTGGCACTTGAGATAGGTCATAATTCAAAACTAATTTTGCCACCCATAGTGACCAAACAGAATAATTTGTTTTGTTTTATCCATAGGGTCTGTTAGGTTGGTGACCTCCCACTTTTGTGCTAATTTTCTTTTCTTAGTTTTTAGTGAATTTGCTCTATAGCTCAAAATTGTCAAGCCAATATTGCTGGCTTGGGCACATTTTCATACATACTGTGTATATCAGATATTCTTTACATACAGAATTTTTTTGGTTAAGGTTGACTGGTTCTTTAATACAGGTCCAGCTCTCTTAAAAGAAAAAAAAAACATTGGTCCTCTCTCGTGTAAAAATATCCATTTCCCCGCAGCTTATTCTGGCATTTACACAGGACAATAAACACACGCACGCCGAAACATGTCAACAGTAGAGTCTCCTGTGCTCCTACGCCTCATCCAAAACCAACTGGCATGCGCTGTGCACCGCCTGAGATCAGAGCACCTGCTGCCCGATACCTGCTAAGCCGCAGGGCAGAGAAAATAAAATAGCCTGAAAAAAAGGTGACATTCTTGTCCAGATTACAGGAAAGCAAAGTATGGGGTTGGTCTGCTTTCCGCCAGCTGTGTTGTCTCACTGTCAGTAGGCATGGTGGGGTCAACGGAAGGGGCATGGGAGACTAGGCCCGACACTTGTTCTAAAGGTTAGGTATGCAGAGAGATTAGGATTCCTGATAAACAGAAGCAGCATATGAGATGCCGGTTCCTTATTTGTAGAAAGGCTGGTGGTATAAAGCATTTTTCCTTAACATACTTAGATTAAAGGAGCAGTGCGATCTGCAAAGGAGATCGCAGAAATCAGATACAAGCAAAACCCAATGTCGGACAAAATTTTTATCTTTCTTTGGTTTCTTTAGTTTATTTTTACAGATTTGTTTTTAAATTACAGGTATTTAAATAGGGTGGACATTTTATTCAGCGCTTTAAATACTGTACATTCACATCAGTCCCTGCCCTCAAGGAGCTTACAATCTAACGTTCCTATCCCACAAGCATACATGCACGAACACACATTTTAAAGCAGTTGTCAAGGCTCAAGGTTTTTTTTAGGCCTATTTTTCACAGAATGCATGAAGGTAAAAAACCTTCTGAATGCAACAGCAGCCCCGCTAATACCTACCTGAGCCCCATCTAGATCCAGTGATATGCACGAGAGCCTCTGCTGTCTTTGGTCTCTCCCTCCCCATTGGCTGGGAGCCAGAAGCTGGGAGCCATTGTATCCCGCTACTGTCTATCACAGCCAGTTAGCCAATGAGGAAAGAGCGGGAATGGGGCTGAGCCATGGCTGTGTGTGAATGGACACACAGAGCAGCGGCTTGGGTGCCCCCAAAGCATGCTGGTTGCTGTGGTGGCACTTGGCAGGAGGGAGGGGCCAGGAGCACCATCTAGGTACCCGAGAAGAGGTGGAGCAGGTAAGTATAGAATGTTTATTATTTAACCACATCCTGTTCAGCCTAAAGCAAACTGACAGCTGGATGGTGGCTCTCCTGTTCTGACTGGACGTTATATGACACCCTTCAGAACAAGCCGCTGGTGCACACCCCCAGGAGGGGGCGGGGGCACGCAGTAGGCTCCTTGCCATGTGATCAGCTGTGTCCAATCACAGCCGATCGCAGTGTAACTGGGAAGTGGCAGTTATTTTATTATTCCTCTATTCATGCTGACAGGGCGTGAGTAGAGGAGAGTGGATAAGTGGCTCTCCTGACAGGGGGGATCTGCACTGATAATCAGTGCAGTAATTATGAGTGCAGCCCCATCAGTGATGCCCACCAGTGATGCCCACCAGAGGCTACCAGTGATGCCACTCAGTGCTCACCAGTTATGCCAATCAGTGTCAATCAGTGCCTATCAGTAATACCTTTCAGTGCCCATCAGTTATGCCTTTCAGTGCCTCCTCATCAGTGCTGCCCATTATTGCCCATCAGTGCCGCCTATCAATGCACATCAGTGCCACCTATCAGTGCCCATCAGTGCTGCATTATGGTGCCTCCTCATCAGTGCCTATCAGTGCAGCCTCATCAGTGTCACCTCATCAGTCTTGTCTCATCAGTAGCCTTCAGTGCAGCCTCATCAGTGCTCATCAGTGACAGAGAAAACTTACTTATTTACTAATTTTATAACCGAAACGTAGAAAAACTTTTTTCTCCAAATTTTTTGATATTTTTTCATCTGTTTAGTAAAAAATAAAAAACCCAGTAGCGATTAAATACCACCAAAACAAAGCTCTATCTTTCTCAAAAAAATTGCAAAAAATTTTGTTCGGGTACAGCGTTTCATGCAGTTGTCATTCAAAGTGCAACAGCACTGAAAGCTGAAAATTGGCCTGGGCAGGAAGGGGGTGAAAGTGCCCTGATTTGAAGTTGTTAAAAATACAATTATTTTAAGCACACAAATCCTAGGCATTTCAACACATGAGATATTAAACTTTTTTATTAATTTATTTTTCTTTATTTATATACATTTTAACAAGATTTATGGGAACAAAACAGGTCAAATAGGCATCATTCCGGTTAACTAGCATATTACATACAGTGTATATTTATAAGATCAACTGTAATTTCTACACATCAAGGAAATGTGTATTTATCCAGGACAAAAACACTATCTCAAAGAATTGTTGATGTTAGGTACAGATATTAAACTCTTACCACAAACCCAAAAACATTATCCACAACAAACAATTGCGGACAATTTACTTGGCGCTTTAAATACTGTACATTCACATTGATCCCTGCCCACAAGGAGCTCACAATCTAAAGTCCCCATCTCACATACATACATACTGTATTTAACGGAACCGCGACCCACACTGTGTTTGTGGGCTTTCATCAGTATACTGCTTCCTCCAGTCTTGAACATAGATATCAAATATTCTAGCTGCCCCCATACAAAGCTAGCCAACAACTTATGGCACTTTTCCACTGCAAGTACCGGCTCGGCTCTACTCGGCCCTGCTTGGCCCGGTTTTCTTTTCCACTGCTAGTACCGCATGGTACGGTGTTGGAACGGTTCGGTACGGTACGGTATGGTTTGCTTTTCCACTAAAGTAGTACTAAAGTTAAGTGGGTGGGATAACAACGATTCTCTGACCAATCAGTAGCTAGTAGTGACTGCATGCAAAGGATTGTGGGATATGGTACCGGGTATGGTACCTCTTGGAACCACAATCGAGGTGGTACTGTTTTTGAGAGCTGTACCGTTCGGTTCCATGCAGTGGACAAGCGCCGCCTACCGTACCGTACCGAACCTTTCCTAAACCGTACCATGCTGTACAAAAGCGTGCCGAACCGTTCGGTTCCATGCAGTGGAAAAGCGCCATTAGCTTGTAAAAGTTCTGGAACCTTCTCCTTTATTGAACAGTCTCACACGATTTATACACACATGAGGACATCCCCCTCCTGATCAAACTACCCCACCAGGTCACATGCCTGATTACATTATCCTATGCAGATGAAATTGTATACAGAAATATAATTAACATATCTAAGGAACAACCAGCACAAACAGTATACTATTTCCACTCATCAACTAACAGATGACAGTGATTCAATCAACCTGAGCCAATTAACTAGCAGACTGCCGTCCTCAAGCTCATGAAATACAATACACCTTATCATAAGTTCAAACACAGAACCCATTGTAGATAACGGGTGAGTAAATCAGCATGTTCAACAATGTGTGGAAGACAGGTGGTTGAGTTGATGATATTCGCATCTGCTATGAGTCTGACTGTATGAAGCAGTCTTCATATGTTTCTTGAGATATATGGTTGATAAATATTATTGTCCCATTTGAAGTAAATCCAAACCATATTCTCAGTGTCCATTAGGTACCTGTCTTTCACTCCCAGTGATGGTGAGTACACGAACACACATACTAGGCACATCTATGCATGAGATATTAAAATCTTTTCACAAACCCAAAACATTATTCTCAACAAATCAAATGACAAAAGTGCAAAAATAAACAATTAGCAAAGGGAAATTTTATAGGTAGCCTATTGTCCCCTTATTGGTTTATATAAATATAGTAAACTATCAAATATGATACAAAACACTTGTAGCACCCTCCTAGGTAGGTGCTAGGTAAAGCATAGAGTGGCCCTGTCGGCTTATCAGGAGGGTCCAATTTGCTAGTTAGCCTGTCACATGCTTTCAGGTGTGACCTGTTGAGTCTGGGGAGTCTCCCCACTGTATCCAATGAGGGACCTTGTTGGACAGTGGAGGAAACCTAGCAAATAGCACACCAGGGTTTATGACGGTCCCAGTGGGTGGGCATTGCTGCAATGAATCCTGGGATTGGGAATAAATCTGGAGGGGGCACGTGATAGGTGTCTTTTGGTGGGAGCAAAGTCCCAGGAGTAGGTGAGTGGCTGTCTCTCCTGCTGAAGTGAGGAAGGTGGTCTGGGCAGTCGGCCTAGGGACCCGGGGTTGAGCTGTGCTGCAGAGTATCCAGTGTGCTGACTAGTGGAGCTGCTGGGCAGAAGAGTTCAGGAAAAACAGTGTTGTGAGTACTCAAGGATCTGCCCATGGGTTTGCCTAAGAGAGGGGACCACTCCAGAGAGGTCAAGGGGATCATGGAGCCAGCTAACCCAGAGTGTTACAGTAAAGGGGGTGCCAAGTTGTTAAGCCCTGAAGATTAAGGGTAAAGGGGGCGCCAAGAAGGGCCCCAAAGTTGTTCAGCAGTCTAGTCTACCTAAAGGAATAGCTTGCCTTAGGACAGAATTACCTCAGGAAGTTTAAAGAGAACCTTTCACAGCCAAGGGCAAAGTAAAGCAGCGGCCTAGCCGTGACTAGCTCAATTTCAGTGTATTCAGCGTTACTCATCGCTAACCAGCGTTAAACAGTGTTAACCAGCATTTATTCAAGTACTCCCTGCCCATTGTGCATAGTGTATAAAGTTGGAATATCCAACTCATCCCTTCTCCTATCCAAATTCCTAATAAAACATAAAAAAAACAAAGAAGCTGGACTGGTCCTTGTCTGAGGTAAAAACACTTGGAAACATGTCAGAATGTTCTACTTTGGCTAATGGTAACCCAGGGGAACCCACACACAGCAGCTCCCATGGGAGTAGTGCTACACACTCTTTGAAAAATGCATACATCTCTGCAATATATGCACATTTCTCAGTGTTTTATCCCTTTAAAGACCCTGCAAGTATAAAGAATACCAGTTCATCTGCCAGAAATGTTGTGGGCTGACAGCACACATCATTTTTGTGGCCTGAGTGGTGTCAGCCCTGCTCAGTTATCGTTAGCTAAACAGTGGATTAGTGATTAGCACTTCTGCCCTGCAGCATGGGATCTCTGTTTGAATCCCAACCAAGACACTACCTGCATGGAGTTTGCATGTTCTCCCTGTGCTTGCAACAGTTTTCTTCAGGTACCCTGACGTAGGTTCATTGGCTCTTGTCTAAATTGGCCCTAGTATGTTTGAGTACTGTATGTATGCACCAATTAAAAGTGCCCCCAGGAGTCAATGCGCCTGCACCGGCCCCGCTCGTCAGTTCCGGTGCAGGCGCGGCATACCCTGATAAACAGCTTCTGGCCATGCCCAGAAGCTATGCAGGGATGCCGCGCCTGCACCGGAAGTGACGAGCGGGGCTGGTGCAGGGCAGTCTGGGACTCCGATGTCACCGAAGAGGACGCGCTGGCTTCAGCTGCCCACACCTGAGATGGCGAAGAAATTTTCAAGGTAAGTATTTCTTCTAAAAGGTAAGGGCGACCCTGGACAGTCCAGAGGCTATCCATTGTGGAATGTACTAGCCCTGACTGTCCCGGGGGTATTTTTATCTAAATTTCACCCCCCGAGGCCGGAACTCCACTTTAATTAGGAGTAATCAGTTCTCTGTCCTGTGGCATCAGCAGAGAATGGATAGATAGAGCTGCATGCTCCAATCTTTCTGCCATCCCAGCCCCCCTGCACAGCTCAGAACGGGAAGGAGGAGGAAGATTGTTAATCCTGCAGGCTCTGCTCATGTAGACACTACACGAGCAGAGGAGGAAATGTGAGTTGTACTTGGTGACTCTGCAGTTTAAAACACTATGGGGCTGATTTACTAAAACTAGAGAGTGCGAAATCTGGTGCAGATGTACATTGTAGCCTTTTAGCTTCTAACTTCAGCTTGTTCAATTAACCACTTGCCGACCAGTCACTGGGACTGTACTGCGGCAAAGTGGCTCGATTCCGTCCAGCGACGTAGACCTACGTCGCTGGACTCCTCCCCTTGTGGGCGGCGCTCGCGCGCCGCCAGGGGCTCGCTCCCGCTGTTTTCAGTCACAGCGGGAGTCGGGCCAGGGGAGGAGCGGCGGTGATCACCGCCGCTCTTCCCTGATCGTCGGGGAATCGAGTCTGGAGATCCGCCCGCTTGTGTAAACAAAGCGGGCGGATCTCCTAAGTGACAAACAGTGACAGATTGCAGGGTTCAGCATAGCTGAACATGCGATCTGTCCCTGTGTCACTCAGTCACCTCCCCCCACACACGTTAGTAAGCACCAGGCATACATTAACCCCTCCCTCTCCAATAAAATTAACCCCTTCCCTGCCAGTGTCATTTTTACAGTAACAGTGCATATTTATAGCACTGATTACTGTAGAAATGTCACTGGTACCCCCAAAAGTGTCAAAAATGTCAGTCAAGGGTCCGATCTGTCCGCTGCAATGTCGCAGTCCCGCAAAAAAAAAAAACGCAGATCGCCGCCATTACTCGTTAAAAAAAAAAAAAAAAAATCTTTCCCTTAGTTAGTAAACGCAATAACTTTTGCGCAAACCAATCAAAATACGCTTATTGTGATTTTTTTTACCAAGCATATGTAGCAGAAAACAAATTGGCCAAAAATGTTAAAAAATTTAGATTTTTATAGTTTTTTTGGGGGGGGGGGATTTCATATCAAAAAATGTGAAGAATATTGTTATTTTTGCAAAATTGTCGCTCTTTTTTTGTTTATAGCGCATGATCAAAAAATCGCACAGGTGATCAAATACCACCAAAAGAAAGCTCTGTTTGTGGGGAAAAAAAGGACGTCAAATTTGTTTAGGTACAGCGCCGCACGACCGCGCAATTGTCCGTTTAAATCACGCAGTGCCGAATCGCAAAATAGGCATTGGTCAGGAAGGCGGTTAAAATCTTCCGGGGCTTAAGTGGTTAAGCTTTGACAAAACTTTGGAAGGTTATTGGTTTCTATGCAGAGCTACACCAGGTTTTGCACTTTCCAGTTTTAGTAACTCCTATGTTTGATGTATTACTGAACACAACTTCCTCCTATCTCCCTTTCTTCCAGCTTTGTATAAACATTTTACTCCTACACTCTTTAAAACTGTGCAATAAAGTAATAAATAGTGAAATACTGGCTGTTATAGATAAATAGATTAATCATTGAACTATAAACCTCCAGGCTAATCATAATTTGCTTCAGACACCTGTTATATATATGTACACATCGGTAAGATGAAGATAATAATTTGGATCACCTTGCCATGTGGATATATTGCACTTTTGTGACGAATATTTATTGTAAAAAGTTTAGAGGTGTATTTAATAGAGATTTCCCTGGTAGGGTTAGACTGGCTTTTCACCAAGCCCTTGCATTTTCATGTGCTTTTCAACGCAAGTTTTTACACAATTATGAGCGTTTTTATCCTGTGATTTTGCAAATGATGTGCTCATGATCTAGGGAAGTTTGAGAAGAGCCTGGCATTTTCCACATGTAGCTAAGCCAGGAGAACATGGCCTGTTGCCAGGGCCAGCTTTCTTTACCCATGGATTTTCAGCGTAAAAAAGGGCATATTGTGCGCTTTTTAAACACTTGACTTCTATCTACGAAAATAATGTACCTGAACTATTTTCCATGGTGCCCCCAACATATTTATGAACCAGGTTCATAGAAAACGGTGGTGGGCTAAGTTTCATGCATTTTGATTTGTTGTAAGGTAGATATAAACAGGGCCTTAACCACTTTACCACCGGAGGATTTTGCTGTCTTACGTCTGGGCCACTTTTTGCGATTCGGCACTGTGCGATTGCGCGGTCCTGCAATGCTGTACCCAAACGAAAGTTACGTCCTTTTTTTCCCACAAACAGAGCTTTCTATTGGTGGTATTTGATCACCTGTGCGATTTTTACTTTTTGTGCTATAAACAAAAAAAGAGCATAAATTTTGAAAAAATAACAATATTTTTCAAATTTTTTTATATGAAATTCCTCCCAAAAAAATGTAAAAATCCATTTTTTTTTAAATTTTTGGCCAATTTGTTTTCTGCTACCTATGTTTGGTAAAAAAAATCACAATAAGCGTATTTTGATTGGTTTGCGCAAAAGTTATTGCGTTTACTAACTAAGGGAAAGATTTCTGTCATTTTTGGTGTTTTTTTTTTTAACGAGTAATGGCGGTGATCTGCGATATTTTTTGCAGGACTGCGACATTGTGGCGGACAGATCGGACCCTTGACTGACATTTTTGACACTTTTGGGGGTACCAGTGACATTACTGCAGTAATCAGTGCTATATATATGCACTGTTACTGTAAAAATGACACTGGCAGGGAAGGGGTTAATTTTATTGGAGAGGGAGGTGTTAATGTATGCCTGGTGCTTACTGACATGTGTGGGGGGAGGTGACTGAGTGACACAGGGACAGATCGCATGTTCAGCTATGCTGAACCCTGTAATCTGACCCTGCCTATCACTTAGGAGATCCGCCTGCTTTGTTTACGGATCTCCACACTCGATTCCCCGACAATCGGGGAAGAGCAGCGGCGATCGACCTCCCCTGGCCCGACTCCCGCTGTGACTGAATACAGCGGGAGCGAGCCTCCGGCGGCACGCGCGTGCCGCCGAGAAAGGGGAGTGTCTGGCGACGTAGGTCTACGTCACCAGACGATAACGAACCACTTTGCCGCAGTAGAGCTCTAGTGGTTAATGACCAGTTGGCACTAGTTTGTGTCAAAGCATTTTATGTATGACAAAATGCTGTAATTCTCTCTGTTTAATGTTGCATCTTGAGAAGACCAAGGGAACCAAACTGTTCTTTGCTAAATAAACTATAAAGCTTACCAGTCTTTCAATGTT
This sequence comes from Pelophylax lessonae, assembly GCF_965119305.1. Taxonomy (NCBI): domain Eukaryota; kingdom Metazoa; phylum Chordata; class Amphibia; order Anura; family Ranidae; genus Pelophylax; species Pelophylax lessonae. The sequence continues at coordinate 27,527,403 of NC_138780.1, forward strand.
ACAGATTGATCTTCCACCTGCAATGGCCCCCAATGTAAGAGGCCAATTTCCTACTGACATCCAATGTAAGCGGTCGCTCCTACACAGATCATCAATGTAAATTGACTTTTCTCCATTGACCACTGATATAGGGGGCAATTTCCCACTAACATCCAATGCAAGGGGTCCTTTCTACACTGATCACCAATGTAAGAGGCCAATTTCCTACTAACATCCAATGTAAGGGGTCCTTTCTACACTGATCACCAATGTAAGAGGCCAATTTCCTACTAACATCCAATGTAAGGGGTTACTCCTACACAGATCATCAATGTAAATGGACTTTTCTCCATTGACCACCGATATAGGGGGCAATTTCCCACTAACATCCAATGCAAGGGGTCCTTTCTACACTGATCACCAATGTAAGAGGCCAATTTCCTACTAACATCCAATGTAAGGGGTTACTCTTACACAGATCATCAATGTAAATGGACTTTTCTCCATTGACCACCGATATAGGGGGCAATTTCCCACTAACATCCAATGCAAGGGGTCCTTTCTACACTGATCACCAATGTAAGAGGCCAATTTCCTACTAACATCCAATGTAAGGGGTTACTCCTACACAGATCATCAATGTAAATGGACTTTTCTCCATTGACCACCGATATAGGGGGCAATTTCCCACTAACATCCAATGCAAGGGGTCCTTTTTACACTGATCACCAATGTAAGAGGCCAATTTCCTACTAACATCCAATGTAAGGGGTTACTCTTACACAGATCATCAATGTAAATGGACTTTTCTCCATTGACCACCGATATAGGGGGCAATTTCCCACTAACATCCAATGCAAGGGGTCCTTTCTACACTGATCACCAATGTAAGAGGCCAATTTCCTACTAACATCCAATGTAAGGGGTTACTCCTACACAGATCATCAATGTAAATGGACTTTTCTCCATTGACCACCGATATAGGGGGCAATTTCCCACTAACATCCAATGCAAGGGGTCCTTTTTACACTGATCACCAATGTAAGAGGCCAATTTCCTACTGACATCCAAGGTAAGGGGTCACTCCTACACAGATCATCAATGTAAATGGACTTTTCTCTATTGACCACAGATATAGGGGACAATTTCTCACTAACATCCAATGCAAGGGGTCCTTTCTACACTGATCACCAATGTAAGAGGCCAATTTCCTACTGGCATCCAATGTAAGAGGTCATGCCTATACTGATCGATGCAAAGGGACTTTCCTCCATTGATCACCAATGTCAGGGGACGATTACCCACTGACATCCAATGTAATGCTCGCTCCCCCTTCCCCACGCTTACTGGAGTGCTGGGCTGTGGAGGGGGCTGGAGTGGCTGGCTCAGGCTCTCAGATGCTCGCTGCTGTTAGCCTGAGCCAGGTGCCTGTTCAGGGTCGTGGACAGATCCCCACTTTATTGTTGAGATCTTGCACTAGACTGGACCGGCTCTGTGACATCAGCTGACAGCTAAAACCAGGTCACAGGAGTGCAGAACGAACTGCACTCATGTGATCCACAGGAGAAGCACAGTCAATCAAGCTTAAGTGCTTAAGTGCTTGCTTGCCACAGTTTGTTTTTTTCTAGTCTTTATTTTTTAATTTAATAATAATGGCCAGAAAAGAGATGGGGAGCGTTGTAAAATAATCGACTCTGGGTGTCAAATACCCGACTTATACCATTCTCGTTCACCTTCTATTTAAAATGATCTACAACTTACTTATCATGTGTAATGAACCATGACCTATGGATGTAATAATTTTTTAGCAGGGGTTCCTTGAGACCTTAAAATAATTTTATGGGTTCCTCTGGAGTAAAAAGTTTGAGAAAGGCTGGTATAACCTGGTATAGTAACTAGTAGATCTAGTATATACTGCATATATACTGTAGGGTGTGCTAAGGCGTAAGGAATCCAAAATTCTTCTATTGAAGCACATTAAAAAGCCTTCTATGATAAATCCAAACAAGGGGTTTATTCCTTATTTAAAAATAGTAACCAAAGCCAATAAAACAATCATTCAGGAAAACAATAAATTTCCTCCGACTGAAATGACGGGTGGATACATACGTAACCACAGCTAATTGCTTTATTGGCCCTAGTTTATAATTTTATTTTCAAACCACTGGAAGAATCACTCAATTATTAAAGTGGACCAATATGCAAACATTAGCATTATTGTGGGTTTGAACAAATATAGAGTAATAGAAAGGCTAAAAGATGTTTATTGGAGAAAATGCTGCTTTTAGTTGCTTTTTGAGCTTATCACGTGACCAAAAAACTGTGGTCATCTGATCTTTGTTGAATGCAAGGACCTGAGTTGCGATTGGTTTTTCCTCCCCACCAGCAGAGAACATGTGAATATATTTCGGGTTTTGGTGATATAATTAAGGAGCTGGGAACAGAATTTTCTCAGAATGACAAATGTGTGGCTATAGGTTCAGTTTACTCGGCAATCTGTTGTGGCCTCCACTGTGTCAAGTCTGAGTTTGAAATTTCTAATAACAGATGGTGTTGTTATAAAACAGAACAATTGGCAAAATTGTAATGAAAACATTTTCAAAAATAAGATAAAAACTTTAAAAATATATAATGAAATGGAGGATTTTGAAGTTAAAATATTCATTTTAATTCAACTGTTTAGTCTCCTTTGCCTTGTGAAAATTTCAAACTCTAAAACTGGCATATTTTAAGACCCACCCCTTGCGTATGTATGTTCAGAACAATCCCTGATTGGATTATAAAGATTGAGAATAATGTTCTTTAACCACTTAAGCCCCGGAAGATTTTACCCCCTTCCTGACCAGGGGGTATTTTGCGATTCGGCACTGCGTGAATTTAACGGACAATTGCGCGGTCGTGCGACGCTGTACCTAAACGAATTTGGCGTCCTTTTTTTTCCACAAACAGAGCTTTCTTTTGGTGGTATTTGATCACCTGTGCGATTTTTTGATCATGCGCTATAAACAAAAAAAGAGCGTCAATTTTGCAAAAATAACAATATTTTTCACATTTTTTTATATGAAATTCCCCCCCAAAAAAATGTAAAAATCAAATTTTTTTAACATTTTAGGCCAATTTGTTTTATGCTACATATGTTTGGTAAATAAAATCGCAAAAAACGTATTTTGATTGGTTTGCAAAAAAGTTATTGTGTTTACTAACTTAGGGAAAGATTTTTGTCATTTTTGTTGTTTCTTTTTTTAACGAGTAATGGCGGCGATCTGCGTTTTTTTTTTGCAGGACTGCGACATTGCGGCAGACAGATCAGACCCTTAACTGACATTTTTGACACTTTTGGGGGTACCAGTGACATTACTACAGTAATCAGTGCTATACATATGCACTGTTACTGTAAAAATGACACTGGCAGGGAAGGGGTTAACTTTATTTGAGAGGGAGGGGTTAAGTGTGTCCCTAGGGGCGTCCTTCTAACTGTGATTGGATGTGGTTTGAGGTGTAAGAACAGAGATCAACGGTCCTACATAGTAGAACCGTATGATCTCAATTCTTACACAGGGGAGATTGACAGGCGGCTGTGTTTACATTAGCCACCTGCCTTTCTCCCGCTGTAATGGACAATCGCGAGTGCCCGGCGGACACCGGGTCCGCAGGGCACACAAGCGGGGGGGGGGTCTGTGAGCGAGCGGGAGCGCGCCTCCGGCGGCGCTCGCTCCCTAGAGCCTCACAGGCTAGCGACGTAGACCTACGTCGCTTTGCCTGTGAGGGGCTGACTGCCGACGTAAATCGTCGTTAGGCAGTCGGCAAGTGGTTAAGTGTCATGTCAACGTTTTTCCAAATTTCAAAGCTAGTGAATAGAAAATTGTATATTTTGCACACCTTGTTATATTTGCAATAAGGGCTATCAAAGTTAAGAGCAGATGACCATTTTGATTTAGTTCTTCACTCCGCTCCCAGGGATTAGAGCAGCAAGAGCTCCTCATGTGGGTTCCCAACTCCGCCCACTACTAGTGGGTCTCAGTTTTGCATTCAACCATTATTCCAAGTTAGTGGCCAAAGTGAAACTTCTCATTTTCATTTCATAATGGCAATGGAGAAGGCAGAACCAGAAATTAACCATCAAAACCCCCATAAAGCAAAATGAGCAGATGGGTAATTCTATCCATAAGTATCTTCACAAATTTGGAAGGTTTCATTTTCTGAGGATTTGGCCTTTAAGGAAGTTTACTATAAACATTGTGATTTCATAAGCCAACGACAAATGTTGTTCTTTTTTTACACACTACAGAAAGAATGTAGGTACATGGTAGGAAATATTAGAAAGTTGGCTGCCGCCGCAGTTTATCCTAAGAGATGTGTTTGCACAGAGATGCTTTCAGCACCTCTCCTACGCTATTTATTGTTTATAGATATAAGATCCCGGATTATTTCAGACTATTTTTCATGCAAGTGTTATTTTCAGCTGTGTGATGAAACTAGCCAAACAGATTATCATGTTGAATATTTTCAGCAAGCTTATGAAGTTTGCCAATGTCCCTGGTACCAAGCAGGGGTCAGGGATCCTTTAAAGGGCAGTTCCACTCAAAACTGATTTTATAGTTTTGGATGGATATTGGAAGGCTGAATCTTCTTCTAGCATCTTGGATTTCTCATAACTTGCCATGGTAAGTCTTCCCACTTAGAATTCCTACCTCTGCCCAATGACATGAATGTTACAAAGAAAGCTGACAGGCCCTTTTGACTGAAATTGGCCGAGCAAATGCTGACATTTTTTACTGGCTGCCAAACAACCTAAGGTTTTCTTGGGTAAGTATTTCTGTAAATAGGTTATCATCTTTAAAGTTAGAGTAGCAAAAGGTAGAGCCAAAAAAAGTATGGCATAGTAATAATTTGTCATGTTCAACATTGAAGACGTGCATAGCTGATCCAAGTTATATCTTCATTTATGAATAAATAAAATGGTGCGCTAATTCAAAATGATGTATACATATAAAAAATTATGCAAACAACTGGTGCTGGTGAATAATCCAACGGTAATATGAATAAGAACGTATAAATTAAATACACGTGTGTTGTGATCAATCACGGATATAGACATGTAAATGAATGGAGATCTCCTATCTCTGTCGAAGTCCTATTGGAGGAAACGCGTCAGCAAGGAGGTGTGCCGTCACTACGTCACTCAGGGTCCGCGCTGCAGCCGGACGTGAGCACTCTGAGAATATCCTCTCTGCCAAAAGTTTATTTCCAGGCCTGCATTCGTCTCTTTTCATGTAAGTGCAATTCTTTATTAATACATTTGTTATAAGGGTAATGCACTATCAGCCTCCATTCACATGTCTATATCGTGGATTGAACACCTATGTTGATCTAATTGGGAAAGCCGCCCACCCCATCTAAAGGAGAAGGGATCAGCGCCATTCTCACATCAGTGGTTTTCAAGCCCATTCTGTTTATCATTTTGGTAAGAGGCCATTGTTGTTTTTGCACTGGTGGTATATCACATGGTTGGAGGGGGATATCACGTGAAAAGTATATTTTGGATTACATTGGATTTACTTATTGCACTTACCTTTTTTCCGTCGGGTAAGGAGGAAATTCACCAGGTGGAGGGACATCACTGTTGTCTATTGATTTTGTTGGATCTCTTTCACACCTTTATTTTGCATCTTATTGACCACAGATTGAAGAGAATTTTTCACTTTGGACTGTTGGACTATTTAGTGTCCATTCACACTACCGCGACTTGTCAGGTGACTTGTCAACCTGACAAGTCGCCGTCCATCGGGTCCATGCAGTGCTACAGGAGCCGTTCTAATAGGAGCGACACAAGTTTCTCCGACTTAGAAAAAGGGTCCTGTACTACTTTGGGGCGACCTCGGAGCCTTCATTATATGAAGTCTGTGCAAGTCACGCCGAAGTCGCGGTGCACGCGACTTCACAGGTCGCCCCCGAAGTCAGAGCAACGTAATGTGAACGGAGACTATTGTTTGTGCTTTGTCACAACACACTTGTATTTAATTTATAAATTCTTATTGATATCACCGTTGGATTATTCACTAGCACCAGTTGTTTGCATAATTTTTTATATGTATACATCATTTTGAATTAGCGCACCTTTTTATTTATTCATTTATCCATTTATATTTCTGGTAGCAGCTTTTCACCTATCAGCGCACCCCCTTCCTAATCATATCTTCATTTATAATGAGCATCAGAAAAACATAGGTAGCACCAACACCTTAGTCCAATTACCCTGGAAAGGCAGAGGTTATTGTCCAAGAACAGGTCTGGAAGTTTGAAAATTGTAGAACAACTCTAGTTACATGATCCCATTTTGGTGTATGGAACTGAAGAAGTGGCTTGGTAAAAGTATGAAATGTCTTCAATATTGCGGAATAAGTTGAATGTGACTACTACTAACTGTAACATGACCTGGGTAAATGAGAACCTTCACAGACATAGGGTATAGGGGCTACAATTTCTAACTTGGGTGTGTAAGCATGCAGGGATTGTAGAAATAAGGGTATATGCAGTGAATGTGAGCAGTACCTTGGCCAGAAGGACAAAGAGTGCATCCAACATCCTAAGAAAGATGGCACATCTTTATCTATGGCCACAATGGATAAACTGGCGCAAGGAAATTGAGAGATACCAACAATTACTACCATCTAGGGTAAATGAAAGAACTATAATATATGTACACATATAGAGTTCATAAAGTCCATCAATATATGTGAAAAAGTCTATAAACACTTGAAGGCTGCTCTGTCACAAGCGAGAAGAGAACTTGCAGAGTACTGTGAAGAAAAGACAGGCGCCACTCTAAGTGCAGTATGACACGTTTAATGTTGCAAATCAATAACACCATGTACTCACAAGAGAGTAGGTAAAAGACAGCAGTGGGTAATATAAAGACTGTTCCGTCTGAGCGGTTGGTACATCCGCATGCCTCAAAATAGCTGGAACGGTCCGCTACAGTAGTCCGCTGTAGCCGATGGAAGTCGGCGTTTCCTGAACACTGGGGACACGGTGGAGGAGCTTCCGGCGGCACACTTCCGGCTGTACGTGATGACGTAGGCGACGCGTTGTCGGAGCATGCGCTCCTTCCTCAGGCCTGAGGAAGGAGCGCATGCTCCGACAACGCGTTATCTACGTCATCACGTCTGTACATCACACGTAGGCGACGCGTTGTCGGAGCATGCGCTCCTTCCTCAGGCCTGAGGAAGGAGCGCATGCTCCGACAACGCGTCGCCTACGTCATCACGTCTGTACGTCACAGCCGGAAGTGTGCCGCCGGAAGCTCCTCCACCGTGTCCCCAGTGTTCAGGAAATGCAGACTTCCATCGGCTACAGTGGACTACTGTAGCGGACCGTTCAAGCTATTTTAAGGCATCCGGATCTACCAACCGCTTAGACAGAACAGTCTTTATATTACCCACTGCTGTCTTTTACCTACTCTCTTGTGAGCACATGGTGTTATTGATTTGCAACATTAAACGTGTCATACTGCACTTAGAGTGGCGCCTGTCTTTTCTTCACAGTTTATCTATGGCCAACAGCCCCAATGTCATCTAATCTAGCTGTTGTGTTTCACCCACTTATTGGGTAGGTTAGTGGTGCCTTGTTCCCTCTCTTTTCCACCCTGTGACTTCTGGAAGGAACTATAGGATCTGTCGGCAAGTGGGAGTTAGATGCTAATACCTCTGTTACATTCTGCAAGATATACCTTGTTTCTCTCTAGAGCCTTTGCCTAATCTGTCCAAGTTCTAAACAAGAAAAACCTGTACTGAGAGAACTACGTAGCTGCATTCCTTTGGAAACGTAAAGTAGGGGATTTAGGTCACTAAAAAAAGTGGTGATTAGGTGCCTGAGTGAGGTAGGTGGATATGAGTGGTCTCAAAGTTCAAAAAGTTGTAAGCCAGGGATCATCAAACAAGGCTTCATTGCAGATAATTAAATTACACACCAGCAATGTGTTTTATGGCCAACGTATACTGTAGCTACTTCCTCAGGGAAGGTGCATCACAATCATCATATTAAGATACATGTGTATGTAGGAATTTGTGAGGAAAGGAACAAGGTTGTCATAAGAATAATAAGATTGAATAAACTTTGAAAAAATGCTTGAATGTTCGTAAATACATAGATAGTAAAGTATAGCTAGCATTTTCTAAAGGAGGTCCTTGTTTGCAAAACATGATGAAACCCTTTAAGCAGGTCATGGATTTTGTGCCTCCAGTGACATGAAAGACTAATGCCTGGCTTTTTTTTGGTTGCCAAATCAATAAAATGATTGATAAGATAAGACAATCGCACTGTCATATTTATATGGCAATTGAATATTTGAACATTGTATTATCTACCTGTGGCTATTCTAGAGGGTTACAGGAAACTTGAGAGGACTGTACCCATCGATTTAGGAAACTCTGAACGGGAAATGATGAACACCCAACAAGCCCTGACAAATAGACTGTTATTGCTAACTGATTGCCTTTTCAATCTTGATTTCAGAAAGTACTAACATATTTTTCAGTTTATTTTGGGTTAAGGATTTTGACCCTGCCCATTCTAGACATTTTAAGATGCTCGGTGTCATATTTTATCCATGCTACTAAAGAACTGAGTGATGTTCGTGCTTGTTGACTTGACGCTGAAAGTGGTCTTGTGATGGCTACAATTTTGGATCCTTAAATCAGAAGAGCTGATGGTAATAAGACACTTAAGTCATGAAGGTTATTTTAAGAAAAAGGCTTGCCAGAGAAAACCTAAGTACCTGTTAAGCCACCCATTCCCATGGTTATTATGACAAAATATGAGTTGTATTAAATTGAAATTTCCATTAATGGAACATAGAGTATTAAGAGCCTTTCTGTTTTACTTACCGAAAGTCAGCAAAGAAAAAAGGACCAAATAAAAGGACATCTAAACCCAAGCACTAATGCCTCACAAAATCTTTTACTTGCTAATTGCAATTGTTTTAATCTTTTAAAACTACGACATTCAATTAAAAAAATTGTATTATATTATTTAATATTATAAATAATACCTGGCAATTTTGCCATGATGGTCCTTATTTAAGTACCTTCTGTTAATGGGTGACAATCAATCACTGACAGCAACGTTCATTTTTCCTAGATGTGCTCCTGCATTGACATGGGTTTTTAATGAAGACTCAATGAAGAAAAAGTACATTACAGAAACTTATAGTGGGATGGGATGAAAAGAACCCGCCTCCGTTCACATTAGGTCGCTCCAACTTAGGGGGCAACCTGTGAAGTCGCGTGCAGCGCGACTTCGGCGCGACTTGCACGGACTTCACATAATGGAAGTCAATGCAAGTCGCCTCCAGGTCGCCCCGAAGTAGTACAGGACCCTTTTTCTAAGTCGGAGCGGCTTGTGTCGCTCCTATTAGAACACCTCCTGTAACTACACAATGGAAGTGTGAGGACCGCGACTTGTCAGGCTGACAAGTCGCGGTCCAAGTCATACCAGTTTGAATGCGGTCTCAATGTCACCAGCGTGTAGCACAGTAAATCCTTCCTGTAACAAAAGGTATTCATTCCATCACATATCCCAAAAACAATTCCTCATTCCAGGACAGTGGGTAGAGCCAATCAAATGTATTCATTTTTGCCCTAATGGCCAACTGTACATCAAAAACTGCCAAAGCATAGAGCACACACAGCCTAATATTATAGAGCCATGTATTCAAAACTGCATACAACTGTTTCAGGCTTTTTGACCTAGTGTTCGGAAGCCAAGGCTTCTATAGAGTAGGGCTACGGACCCAATGAGAGTAGGGCTACGGACCCAATGAGAGTAGGGCTACGGACCCAATGAGAGTAGGGCTACGGACCCAATGAGAGTAGGGCTACGGACCCAATGAGAAAGTATAACCTAGAAGGTTATGGTAAAAGGGAACTAATGGAAACATGAAGTCCTCCATTGAACCATTATATAGCATATCAGAGCCTTCTTAGAACAGAAAATATTATATTATTACAAGCTACCTATGTATCTGTCTCTAATAATTTTTCTGACACAACATTCACTAAAGGTGACCTCTACTATCAATTTTATTTTTAATATGCTAGGTTTGAGTTGTCTAGCTATGTTCCAGATTACATTAAAGTGAACCTTAGTATGCTATTTATCAAACAGTCAATTGTATTCATTCTTAAGATCCAATCTGTACCTAAACAGGCCTGACAAAAAAAGCTGCAGTAGATTTTGCATGCTACAGTTTTAGTAAATCAACTCCATTGATCAAAATGCTTTATGATAACTCTCTGATTTCACATTTCATTACATGTGCAAACAGCTATCTTAACTACACATTTTGTATCCGGCTTCATTGCCTGATTTCCACTGTTTTATCAAAATTATTTTAAACTGCTAAAAAAGGACATTTTGCTGTAATTGTGGCTCAGGTTTCAGATCAAAGGACACTGTCAATGCTTATGTGATGGCATTCCTAGACTACTAGATTCTGTACAGCTAGATTCCTAGCCACCTAGATTCCTAGACAGCCAGATCCTTAGATATGCAGATTATATAAAGTCACCTAGATTATAGAAACCTAGATTGTAGCAATCTATCTCCCAGGTCACTGGTTGACCTGTATTGTTACATACATACACTAAATTACCAAAAGTATTGGGATGCCTGCCTTTACACACACATATGAGCTTTAATGACATCCCAATCTTAAGCCCCGTACACACGCATTGATTTTTGGCCGTGAATTTTCGGCCAACGTCTGATCGGCCGATTTTCAGCTTGTTAGTATGATGACAACCGACTCCGACTTTTCGGCCGAAAAAAAATCTGGTGTGCAGGCTATAAAATTTTTGTTGGCCGTCAACACAACGGCCGATTTTCCATCAGTCAGTACAGATTTCAGCAGACAAAAATCTGATGAGCAAGACTGGGCATGCTCAGAGAAGAAAAAGCACACGGAAAGTAAACCAGCACATGACATCACTTCTGAAGTAGATTTTTGTTGGCCGAGAAAATCCGTGTGCAGTCTAGGCACATTCCAACCAACAAAACACCACTCTGGACAGAAGTCGGATGATCGGTCGGCCGATAATCGTTGCGTGTGTAAGAGGCATTAGTCTGTAGGGTTCAATCTTGAGTTGGCCCACCCTATGCAGCTATAACAGTTTCAACTCTTCTGGGTCTGGGAAGACTGTACACAGAGTTTAGAAGTGTGTCTATGGGAATGTTTGACCATTCTTACAGAAGCGCATTTGTGAGGTCAGTCACTGATGTTGGGCCTGGCTTGCAGTCTCTACTGTAATTCATCCCGAAAGTGGTCCTATCAGGTTGAGGTCAGGACTCTGTACAGGCTAGTCAAGTTCCTCCACCTCAAACTCGCCCATCCATGTCTTTATGGACCTTGCTTTGTGCACTGAAGAAGAATGGTAAACATTCCCATAGACACTCCTGAACCTTGTGGACAGCCTTCCCAGAAGCGTTGAAGCTGTTATATCTGCAAAGGGTGGGCCAACTCAATAGTGAACCCTACGGACTAATGCCTCATACACATGCATCGATAGTTGGCCGACCGATCGGCCGTCTTTTGTCCAGTGTTGTTGTGTTGGTTGAAATGTGCTCTAGACTGCACTCAAATTTTCTCGGCCATCAAAAACCAACTTCAGAAGTGATGTCATGTGTTGGTTTACTTTCCATGTGTTTTTTCTTCTCTGAGCATGGCCAGTCTTGCTCATCAGATTTTTGTCTGCCGAAATCTGTACTGACTGACGGAAAATCGTCCATTCTGTTGACGGCCAACAAAAATTTTATAGCCTGCACACCAAATTTTGTTCGGCCGAAAAGTCGGAGTCTGTTGTCGAAAGCATCATACTAACAAGCCGAAAATTCACGGCCAACAATCGGTGCGTGTGTACGGGGCATAAGACTGGGATGCAACTAAAGTTCATTTGCGTGTAAAGGCAGGCGTCCCAATACTTTTGGTATATATATATATATATATATATATATATATATATATATATAATTATTTACATTTTTATCATCTGTTGCATCCCAGTGCTGCTGATCTCCTGCAGTTTCTTTGTCTTCCTGTCTACCTGCGCTCCAGTGATGGGTCCATAGCATTTCTCAAGGCAGGTTTACTGATCATGCCTGCTACTTGTATTCCCAACTGCCCCCCATATAACAGGATAAGAATGCAGGAGCAAAGTTGGAAAAACAATAATCTTCATTGCAGGGTTCATAGAAAAAAAGTAGCTTTAAAAAGTAGCTTTTAAAATAATAAAATTACTTTTAAACTGGCATTAACATATTAAAGGTTACTTAATGCATAATGGTCTGTGCTTAGTTGAGCTAAATCTTCATTTTTGTTTTCTTCGTGCTACTTTGCTTTCATGATTTGGGAAACTCTTGCTCCCATGAAAGAATGCATTAGGAAAATCCCATCGTGTTCTACAAACAAAATTCAGCAAGGGCCTCATCATTCCAGATGGGATCGTATGGAACAAATAGGCATAACAATGACGACCTCTTATGTCTGCTAATCATATTCCCCAGCTGTTTAGTGCTTCTGAAGAAGTTCCCTTTTTTCTCATGAAGAAACCGTGCATCATATAGGTTTTTAGAGGAGAAGGCGGCTAAATTAAAAGATGTCCCTGATTAAAAGCTTACAGAATATTTCATGGCCTGTTATGGAGATGGCCAGCTGGAGTTGGGAATCTGAGAAGTCCATTTTGTTATACTGCCAAAATACTTCTCAGAAGGCATAGGCTTATTTGAGCACATACAAGTCTGTTTTAATAAAGGGGTAAAAATGGCATTTGCATTGAGTTATACAGGACAGGGCACCACCAACAGACAAACAAGGTGTAAAACATGCAGAGGGAGAAGTAAATTGGCTAATATCTTACATCCATGGCCACCCAAGCCAAAAGACCCCGCTCATAGACTAGAGTGGGTGATTAATTTATCATACTCAAAAAGTCTCCCATTTAGGGCAATTTGTCAGAGTGCTCAGTGAACTTTTACCGTTTGTTCTCCTATTATGTAACTACAGAAGGAAAGAACAGGCAGAACGGGACAGTTGGTCTTCTAACAGCAGCCAGTCATCTCCATTTTCCATTTTCATCATAATAGGGCATTTGTTGTTTCATATCTGTGACTATAATAAAAGTGAGCTTGCTATTGCACTTCATATCCGTCAAATTACTTTAATAATTTGAGTACAAAAGTGCTTTGTCACTGTTCTATACAGTAATCCCCCACTCCATCGCGGTTCAGTTTTTGCGGTCCCGGTAAGTCGCGTTTTTTTTTGTAATGTTATTTTACTATATAAATCATTAAAAATGAAATATTTTTGTGTTTTCCATAGCTCTTGCTATGTCTCTCAGTATCTTTTATGTGTCTTTTAAATGAGTTTCTATTGTTTTAAAAGTGTGTTTAAAGACCTTAAAATGCTTTTACACGTACAGTGACAGTAAAAAAAACATGCCTACAATGCATTTTAATAGGGTTTTTCTATTTCGCTGAATTTCGCTTTTCGCGGCTGGGTCCGGAACGTAACCCCCGCAATGGAGGGGGGTTTACTGTATCTTTAGAGCAGCCACTCTCAACTAGGGTTCCTCCAGAGATGGCTTACTTGAGTTTTGGCTGTCAGTGGTCAGGTTTAGGGGACCAGTAGCTATAGCAGTAAAGAGGTTCCCACCAACCAGCTGGATAAGAGAACAAGCAGGTCACCCTGGCGGGTGATGTGGGCTCACACGAGGTGCAGGATCTAAGTATTAACTGGTGTTTACCAGAGCACCTGATGGTGGAGATGGATTTTGCTTTGTTTTAGTACCAGGTCACGGTTCATAGCTCCACCAGGAGGTAAACTAGGCGGATTCCAGAAGGTAACAAGTGGTTGAGGGTTGGGATCAAGCAGACGCATAGTGGAGGAACAAGCCAAAGGTCAGTAGCAAGTGGATATATTGACGGCTGCAGGAATGACAAGAGTGAGGTATTGTCTGGAGATAAGCACAATAATCTGGCAAGCAGGAAGTGGAAAGACATAACCTAAATCAGCAAGTTCATGGGAGGATCAAAGGGTTCAAAGTTTAAGAGACACAAGACTCAAGGCAGGCTTATTCAAGGAATTGTCCAGGGAAATGTCCAAATTCCCAGGTGTCCATTAGTGGTCAGTGGAACAATTCCCCTTTACATAGGTGGTCAGTGGAAAAATGTCCCCTACATTGGTGGTCAGTATAAAAAAAAATCATAGAAATCCCAGAAATAATTTCCCTTTATTTTTCCAGTTTGTACAAGTGTATTATGTAACTACAGAAGGCGGAGTCCAGAGTTCAGTAGGATAGTTGCTGCCATTTAATGGTGGTCAGCTGGAGAGATGAACACTTACATTGGTGGTCATGTGGAAGGTTTGCTCTGTTATATTGCTCAAGGAACTCCTAGCAATCACTGGAGGATCTCTTGAGTTTCATGGAACTCTGTCGAGAAAATCTGCTTTAAAATTTGCAGAAAGTCCCTGCTATATAGAAATGCGTCAAGAAAAGAGACCTTGCTTGATAGAAAAGCAGTGAGATAAGAGACAGTCCATGCTAGGTAGACATGTAATAAGATTGAGACAGTCCATGCTTGGTAGACAAAATAAGATAAAAGAGAGAGCCCTTGCTTGGTAGACATGCAATTGGAAAGTGTTAAACCCTGGGCAACACGTTTTTGCCTAGGGTTAATTTATTTAGCCCAGATTGGCCATACATAACTTGAATGTTGGCCGATTCCTGTTGACCAAAATTCAATCCATGGGTGGTTGTGCCAACACCGCCGGCCTAAACAAACTGCTACTCAGAAATTGAAAGAACTGGACAGAGAAAAGCTGGCAAAACAATGAGTGCAACCAATCAGCTGCAGTTACTGTTTAGGTATTCAGACAGCTGTGGGTGCCAGCTCTTAGAATACAATAACTGTCAGTCATTCTTCCATCCATGCTATTTAACTGAATGGGAAAAATCTCTACATGTACTGTATGTGGGGAGATGCAGCGTGATGCGGCATCAGTAACCACTCAAAGTCCAGTTGCAATACACAACAAGGGGGAGGGAAGGCGCCCACAGAATGCAACAGTGATGTGTAGCACTGCAGGTCTCGGGTGCACTGACAGAGACTGTCTTAAGGGGCGGAATGTGGCCTGGTCGGTCTGTGCCCAAATGGGGAGGAGTCCAGGAAGGATGGCTTGTCCCTGCACTTCCCCACCTCATCTGGAACCTCTCCCTGCCGCTAATCATTTCCCCTGTCAGATGGGTCACCTGTCCCTAAACTACCCACATGCAGGCAAAACACTGTGTTGCTCCAGGACAAAAAACCTCCAAAGTTCAGCCTCCGAGAGGAAATTCAGGTGCACGCCCTGGTTGCAATAGAAGCATATGAAAGAAATGGACTGGATGGTGGCACTCCAAAAAATTAGTCCTTTATTGATGAAAACAAAAATACAAAAATGGTCCATTTCTTCCATACCCACATACAGGCACCAAGCCTGGAAGCTAGGGTCTTAAATAGACTCTTCCTGACCCAAGATGGCTGCCAGAGTCACATGGGGAGGCAACATCACATCGGAAACTTTCCCCAGTGACCCAGAAAACCATAAAGAAACCATTTTTCTCTTGACTTCCCCCCAAACTACAATGCCGCTGAGGTCAAGCGCCAACCACAGTGGAGCAAACAGACTGCACTTGCCTACATGTCTGGGCAGCTTAGATTTTGCTTCCTTGCAACCATGGCAACAGCACAGGGCTTCCCAGTTTCTCATATCCTTTCTTGTGCGATTGGGTCACTT
The DNA here is from genome assembly GCF_965119305.1 of Pelophylax lessonae. Classification (NCBI taxonomy): domain Eukaryota; kingdom Metazoa; phylum Chordata; class Amphibia; order Anura; family Ranidae; genus Pelophylax; species Pelophylax lessonae. The sequence continues at coordinate 27,543,211 of NC_138780.1, forward strand.
TTCAGAAATCTACACAATTAGCTATCCACAGAAATCCCTACACTTACCCTTACCACGTCACCGAGCTGCAGCTGGGAGGTATGACACCATTTGCGGTCCAGGAAAGGCTGTCTGGCTTGCACTGGTCTGAACTCTTGGAATTCTCTAAAAATGATAGCCTTGCTGACACATAGAGTGTAGAGGAATATAATGGTGAGAGCCATTTTCTGAGTGTAGCAGTCTATCACTCCCTTCCCATTGACAGAAAAGGAGCAGAGACTGCATGAATATATTGACACCATGAGACAAGACTTGTGTCTGCTACCTTGGGTCTGAGGAATTGGATGCCTGACGGATTTATTCAGTAATTCATCCTTGTGAGCAGTGTTGCCAACAGTCAGTATTTTTACTGGCAGCCAGTAAAAAAATGGGCATTTTTCTCCTGCCAGTAAATGCCAGTGACAGGAAAAGGTTGCCAGTAAAAAATATGGCTGTGATGCTTGGCTCGGAACTGCGCATGGGCAGTTCCAGTACAGTGCCGGATGAAACTTTTTGAGTGCCTGCTACAATGTGTTTGGGCGGCACCTGCGTGGAGTCGGTCTGGTGGAGGTGGTGCCTGATCGTGTCGTGTGATGTCATGGTGCATGGGTGCCGAGCGGTGCCTGCCCATTCTAATTTCTTGCCCTCCTGAGTCCTGCCCCTAAACTAATTACTTAATATCAAAATTAAATAAAAAAATTAGTTTTTTTTGGCTTTAATACCTACTTAATTTGTTAATTGCAGATTGTATTGTTTGTAGCTTAAATTCTGAATTTTGCACTTAAAACTTTAATTTTGTAACTTTTGGAAATGCCAGTAAAAACTTGGCTGTGCCAGTAAATTTTGGGTGTTGTGTCCGTAAATTTCAATCTGGTAGATTGGCAACACTGCTTTTGAGAAAGGAAAAAGCGCCTATGACCTTACTGTTGACTCATGGGTTTCAATATGAGGTGAGAGGCCAATATATATGGGGAAGGATTTGCACATTGGATCACATCTATATATCAGATGATCCATGTCTTTGAGCTTTCCATTCACGGGCTATATGCATGGACTTCCACCAGGACTTTATTCTGTTTTTAATTAAGTTTTATAGGGGCTGGTTTGTCCAGCTTTTCTAACGCTGCACTATTACTGTATTGTGTTCCATTTTTGGTTCAGTATTTTGACCTTAGGTGTTCAGCTGCTATATTTTAGGATATCATATAGGTACGTGTGATACATTTGTAGCACTGCCCCCTAGAGGACTGTTGAGAATTGCACTTTCTGGATTCCCCTGGGTTACCTGTAGCAACAGTCTATGGAATTTATCACTTTAAGTCCTTGGCTCAGACAATGAACAATCCAAGGGATTTGGTTTTTGTGTTTTATTTAGAACTGAGATGGGAGAAGGGATGAGTGGGATACTCCAACTATGAACTATGCACAAATCCAAGGACAACTAGCTGTAGTGTGTGCGGCAAGGCTGCTGCTTCACCACGTCACCAAAGTGGAGATAAAAAGTATGATCCTGTGATAATTTATCGTCAGGGTCCCAACTTGCTGTGTGTGCTAGCTCCTGTCTCACTGGAGTGGTCCCCTTCCTGGGCAGACCCCTGGCAAGCTTCCCGGTACTCACGGACACTGTTTTTCCCAAGGTTGCTCTGCCTTCAGCTTGTCAGCATCCATTGGACCTCCTGGCTCAGCACCAAACTTCTGGCTCACTAGGCTGACCGGCTGTGTCCACCTTCCATACAGACAGGAGGAGAGACAGCCATGACTCTCCTCCTGGGACCGGGCTTCCCGCCCAAAGACACCCTGTCACATGTGCCCTTGGCTTTTATAACATATCCCAGGATGCACCACTGTTGTGCCAACCCACTGGGATAGTTACAAAAGCCTGTTTGTCACTCGCTGGGTTTTTTCCACTGTCCAACAGGTTCCCCTATTGGATACAGTGGGGACACTCCCTCAGCCCAGATGAATCGCACCCTGAACACATGCAACAGGCCTAACTACTGATCAGGCTCCCCTGATAAGCAGATGCATAGCAAACTATTTTTTCGTCCTAGCACCTATCTAGGAGGGTGCTACACATTTTTACCATTTCTTGTACCCTTACCAAGCCTCAAATCCTTGTTGACATACTGGCTTAGGATGCTAACAGGGATCCCAAAGGTACCTTCATTCTAGTATCCAGACCCTCTCACATGGTATTCACTTATAGGAACTAGGGATTGACCGATATCGGTTTTTCATTGCCGATACCGATACCAATATTTTGGCCATTGCATATCAGTATCGGCCGATATTTTTGTACATTTAAAAAATGTTTTTTTTTTTTTTTACTTGACAGGTACTCTTGTGGAGGGATCTGGGGGTCTAAAAGACCCCAAACCCCTCCTCTGCACTTAAAAGCATTCAAGAAACCAAGTTTGGCTGTTTTCAATGCTGTCATTTTTTTAAAAATTTGGCGCCGCCAGTACCCAGAAGTGATGTCATGATATCACTTCCGGGTTTTTAAATGGAGACTCGAGCAGAGCCAAATGCGGCTTTTATCGGGTCTTCGGCGGCTGTGCAGGCTGTTTGCCTGGGTCTCCTGGTGGGACAGGAGACCCGGGCAAGCCGCGGAAGGCAGCGGGAGGGGGGAGAAGTCCCCTCCCGCTCCTTGTAATGACAGCCAAGCGGCTTCTCTAGCTGCAGGTATCACTCCGATACAAGCACTTTCCGAAATATCGGCAATATCGGTAACCTCTGGGGCCGATTCCGCTATATCAGAGAAAGTGAATATCGGTCGATCTCTAATAGGAACCCCCTGGATCGGCCTGTCTCAGCGGCTGCAGAACAGCAGCAGGCACAAAGCTGCTATTAAAAGTCCTTGCAATAAATGTAACTATCCTGGAGGATTTTTTTTTTTTTAATCAGCAAAATTTTAGTTTGACTTTTACGAGACTATGGTCAGAGCCACCAAGAAAATATGGTATTTCGTAACACATTTCCAATAAACGGATGTCATCCTTGGCTACGATGCAAGAGAATACTAGATTAAGAAGAGTAGTTATTATAGGCTTTATTTAAATTTCCATACCCCTTCTGAGAACTCTTGAAAGAGCCTCTGATCCCCCATTTTGTCTCTTCTTTCACATGACAGCTAGGAGAGCCGAGCATTCTGGGAGATGAATGTCTCATTAGCGTTGGAGGACGTTGATCAGTGTAGAGAAGTGTTCTTGAGTTCTCAGAGAGCTTTGTGAAATAACCGTTTCCTGAATGCCCGCAGCCCACGGCATTGGCCCCCCAGCAGGCATTCTGTCTCCTGGCTTAACGGGCTCCCCTTTACACACTCAGGTCTTTGTTCGCTGCCAGTATTTGCTAAATTACACCAGCAAACATTGTCTGCGCTGGAGGAAGGCCGGGGCCTCTTAACAAACATAACCTGCCGAAAAAAAATGAACAAGGCACTTGTAGGCCATTAGGAGGCACTCCGCGCAGCGATTAACCATTTAGCCGCTGATTCAGCGTGTCAAGCAAATTCCAGGCTCACAAAAGCTTTCGCTGTTGCGACATCTGTGGTACTGCTGACAGCGATTTGTTATGCAGCAGCTAGGAATTCCGCTGCATTTATGGTATGGGACAAATTAGGGGCTTTTGGGAATTTGGTTATTTGAGATATGTGGGGATTGGTGACCAGGTTCTAGTGGGCCTCTGACATTCACATAGGCCTCGGTATTAAAGTGTACACTCACCGGCCACTTTATTAGGTACGCCTCTTCAATTGCTTCATAACACAAATTGCTAATCAGCCAATCACATGGCAGCAGCTCAATGCATTTAAGCATCTAGACATGGTTAAGACAACTTGCTGAAGTTCAAACGGGGAAGAAAGGGGATTTAAGTGACTTTGAACTAGGGATCGACCGATTATCGTCAAAGCGGATATATCGAGGACCAATATGCACTTTCCCAGATATATCGGTATCGGCCCCGGAACTGGCCGATATTGTCAATATTTTTGTGACGTCATTCTGCCCTCTTGGGACGCCTCCCTTGACTTGGACAGCCTCATCTGGAGTCAGGTCTCGTGGTCTCGTGAGTGTATTGCAGCCATACACCCACCCACTGCAGCCCGGTGACAGCCAGCCACAGGCACTGTACCAGCCAGCCACCCACAGGCCCTGTGCCAGCCAACCAGCCACCCACAGGCCCTGTACCAGCCAGCCACAGGCACTGTACCAGCCAGCCACCCACGGGCCTTGTACCAGCCAGCCTCCCACAGCCCCTGTGCCAGCCACCCACCCACCACGGGGTGCCAGCCAGCCACAGGTACTGTACCAGTGAGCCAGCCAGCCACCCACAGGTCCTGTACCAGCCAACCAGCCACCCACAGGCCTTGTACCAGCCAGCCACCCACAGCCCCTGTGCCAGCTACCCACCCACCATGGGGTGCCAGCCAGCCACCCACCACAGGGTGCCAGACAGATAGCCACCCACAGGCCCTGTACCAGCCAGCCACCCACAGGCCCTGTACCAACCAGCCACCCACAGCCCCTGTGCCAGCCACCCGCCTACCACAGGGTGCCAGCCAGCCACCCACCATAGGGTGCCACCCACCCGCCAAAGGGTGCCAGCCAGCCAGCCATCCACCGAAGGGTGCCAGCCAGCCATCTATCAACCACAGGGTGCAAGACAGAAAGCCATCCACCACAGGGTGCAAGACAGCCAGCCACCCACCACAGGGTGCCAGCCAGCCAGCCATTCACCACAGGGTGCCAGCCAGACTTTTAAACTCAGAATTCTGACTTTTAATCTCAGAATTATGTTTGATGAATTTTAGCATGGTCCAACCTTGTAATCTCAGAATTCTGATTTCAAACCCAAAAATCTGACTTTCAAAGTCAGAATTCAGACTTTCAAAGTCAGAATTATGATTTGTAATCTCAGACTTCTGACTTTCAAACCCAGAATTCTGACTTTCAAAGTCAGAATTATGATTTGTAATCTCAGAATTCTGACTTTCAAACTCAGAATTCTGACTTTTAATTTTAGAATTGTGTTTGATAAATTTTAGCAAGGTCCAACCTTGTAATCTCAGAATTCTGACTTTTAATCTCAGAATTCTGACTTTCAAACCCAGAAATCTCACTTTCAAACTCAGAATTCTGACTTTTAATCTCAGAATTGTGTTTGATAAATTTTAGCATGGTCCAAACTTGTAATCTCAGAATTCTGACTTTCAAAGTCAGAATTCTGACTTTTAATCTCAGAATTCTGACTTTCAAACCCAGAATTCTGACTTTCAAACTCAGAATTCTGTAAAAAAAAAAAAAAAAAATAAGCTCAGAAATCTTTCAAACATTTTTTTATGATAGCCCCAGGGCTCTTCCATAGAATACATATTAAAGATATTAGAGGTTTTTATATTTTTTATTGGATGTGCTTTATAGCAGAAAGTAAAAAATATTGTTTTTTTTTCTTTTCAAAATTGACAATCTTTTTTTGTTTATAGCGAGAAAAAAAAAAAACCACAGGGGTGATCAAATTCCAACCAAAGAAACCTATATTTGTAAGAAAAAAGGACATAAATTTGGGTACAGCGTCGCACAATTGCAATTCTCAGTTAATGTAACGCAGTGCCGTATCGAAAAAATGGCCTGGTCATGAAGGGGGGTTGGGGTAAATCTTCCGGAGGGCGAGTGATTAAGGCAGATGTGTCAGATCAGCATGTCCGGTCAGTTCTTTTATTATTTTTTCTCAGCGTAATTGTCTCATCAGAATGTTCAGTTCATGTAGATCATTAGAAGACATGTGTGCCCTCTGATTGCATATTTTTTTTTTAATCACTCCCTGTGTTTATTTCTCACAAATCTGGTGGAGATCAGCAACTTTTTTTGGAAAGCTCGCTCTTGTGATGGGGGGAGGTGAACAATAACAGCTGGTTGTGTCTTAGCAACGTCCTAGCAACAAGGCCGCCCCTGGGAATTTTTCGGACAGATTTCGGGAGATATATAAATTGCCTACACCCATTGCAAGGACGTTAGCTGCACAGTTGGTTTTTATCTACGGGCGCCCCCCCTTATCTGCATTTGCTAATGGTGAATTAACTCTTTAATTCGCCAGAGCAGTACAAGATGGATTCCTATTGGCTGCTATAAGTGCTTTGCAGTTTGCTTTCGTACGCTGCATGCAAGATTGGTTAGTCATAAATTTATCTAGAGATGTTGATGTACATTGATTCCCGCAGCACTGTAGCGGTTAAATCCAAACATGTCTATCAGGGATGGGCATAGGAGGTGAGATTCAGGAATGCGTGGCGCCAATTCCAGGCCCATTTCATCACCCTCTCATTTACAGAGGCTCACCGTCTGTCAGCGGACACGCTCGGAGTAAACAATTTATACGCCCAAAACCATTCCTTTTGTCCCCGGGTCTAACTGAATAACGGAATTCCAACCATCCTCTCCTAAGGCCTAGATAGAGACGCGCTTCCTGAGGACGGCCATGGGGGGGAGCCGAGGCTTCCTAGGCTTGGCACGGCCACTGCTTGGCCACGTGGTACACATGATGTTAATTATTGATACGTTAAGAGAAATATGACTTCCATATACTTGTGAACAATGTATGACAGCTCATTTACAGGATTTGCAGGGTTCAGCATGTGTTTTATATAAACAGTTGTTTCATGTGCCATTATACAGCCCAACAATTCAAACTAGTCTGGAATAAAGACACAGTAAAGCAGACTTAAACAGAACGCTGTTCTACTAGCATGACAAAAAGCAGATAGTGTTGGCGCTCAAGGCATATATACACAGGATTTATTTATTTTATTATTTATTTATTTCAGGTTCTTATATAGCGCTGTCAATTTACGCAGCGCTTTACATATACATTGCACATTCACATCAGTCCCTGCCCTCAAGGAGCGTACAATCTAAGGTCCCTAACTCACATTCATACATACATAGTAGGGCCAATTTTATACAAGATCCAATTAACCTACCAGCATGTCTTTGGAGTGTGGGAGGAAACCGGAGTACCCGGAGGAAACCCACGCAGGCACAGGGAGAACATGCAAACTCCAGGCAGGTAGTGTCGTGGTTGGGATTCGAACCAGCGACCCTCTTGCTGCTAGGTGGAAGTGCTCACCACCACACCACTGTATATGAAGGTGCAACATAAATGTCCATAAGCAATGTCCATAAAGGTTCCAGGTGGGCTAATGATGGATCAGCAACAAAGGGCTAAGCTCTTCAGAAGAGTGAAGTCAACTCTGAGTATGATGATAAAAAAGAGAAACAGGAAGAGCGCCTCTAAGTGCAGTCGTTTTAATGGTTACAATGCGCACAATAGTAAACTCACATAGAAGTAAAGGTAGAAGCTCATCTGATGGGTCTAGTGGTGATCGTAGTGCCGTGTAGCCACCAAGACTGCAGGGCCAAGATGTCAGCGGGAGAGGGAGTCGGCACTCAACGTCTTCCGTGTAGGCTGGCGTCAGGGAGAGGCTAGAACCACGGCGTCACCGAAGAGAACACAACGCGTTTCAGAGCATGCGCAGCGGCCGCACAGCACATGTGCGCTCCTTTATCAAGTGTCACCTTTACTAGTATGATCTACATCAGGGATCCTCAAACTATGGCCCTCCAGCTGTTGCAGAACTACACATCCCATGAGGCATTGTAAAACTCTAGCATTCATAGACAGGACCAGGATGATGGGAATTGTAGTTCCTGAACAACTGGAGGGCCATAGTTTGGAGACCCCTGATCTACATTGTCCTCTTTATTTACCAGTCCTATTTAGACATTCCTCTCCTACATGTCAAAATCATCATTTTTTTTTCTAGAAAGTTACTTAGAACCCTGAAACATTATATTGTTTTTTTTATCAGAGGTCCTAGAGAATAAAATGATGGGGTTTGCAATATTTTACATCACTCTGTATTTGTTCGGCCATTTTTTAAACGCAAATTTTTTTGGAAAAAATATACTTGAATAAATTTTAGTTCACACAAATATATTATAATACCCATTTTTCTGGTAAAATATAAAACATGATGTGGTGCAGAGTAAATAGATACCGAACATGTCACCATGGAACGGCGCCAAACTTTGATGCCTAAACTTTGGTGTCTCCTTAGACAATGCTTTAAAAGCTTTTACAGGTTACCTGTTTAGAGTTACACAGGAGGTTTGGTTTTCTGAATTATTGCTCTCATTCTGATGTTCATGATGATACCTCACATGTAAGGTGCAAATGGGACTTACGTATGTGTTTGACTTTGTGTGTGAGTACGGGGACGGGGTCACTTTAATTTTTTTTTATTCTACAAACTCGATTCCAAAAAAGTTGGGACACTGTACAAATTGTAAATAAAAACAGAATGCAATGATGTGGAAGTTTCAAATGTCAATATTTTATTCAGAATACAACATAGATGACATATCAAATGTTTAAACTGAGAAAATGTATAATTTTAAGGGAAAAATAAGTTGATTTTAAATGTCATGGCATCAACACATCTCAAAAAATTTGGGACAAGGCCATGTTTACCAGTGTGAGGACTGAGGAGACAAGTTGCTCAAGTTTAGGAATAGGAATGTTGTCCCATTCTTGTCTAATGCAGGCTTCTAGATGCTTAACTGTCTTAGGTCTTCTTGTCGCATCTTCCTCAAAATGTTTTCTATGGGTGAAAGATCTGGACTGCAGGCTGGCCATTTCAGTACCCAGATCCTTCTTCTACGCAGCCATGATGTTGTAATTGATGCAGTATGTGGTCTGGCATTGTCATGTTGGAAAATGCAAGGTCTTCCCTGAAAGAGACGACGTCTGGATGGGAGCATATGCTGTTCTAGAAACTTGGATATACCTTTCAGCATTGATGGTGCCTTTCCAGATGTGTAAGCTGCCCATGCCACACGCACTCATGCAACCCCATACCATCAGAGATGCAGGCTTCTGAACTGAGTGCTGATAACAACTTGGGTTGTCCTTGTCCTCTTTAGTCTGGATGACATGGTGTCCCAGTTTTCCAAATAGAACTTCAAAATGGTTCGTCTGACCACAGAACAGTTTTCCACTTTGCCACAGACCATTTTAAATGAGCCTTGGCCCAGAGAAAACACCTGCGCTTTTACATCATGTTTAGATATGGCTTCTTTTTTGGCCTAGAGTTTTATCCGGCAGCGGTGAATGGCGCGGTGGATTGTGTTCACCGACAATGTTTTCTGGAAGTATTCCTGAGCCCATGTTGTGATTTCCATTACAGTAGCATTCCTGTATGTGATGCAGTGCCGTCTAAGGGCCGAAGATCACGGGCATCCAGTATAGTTTTCCGGCCTTGACCCTTATGCACAGAGATTGTTCCAGATTCTCTGAATCTTTGGATGATATTATGCACTGTAGATGATGATAACTTCAAACTCTTTGCAATTTTTTCTCTTAGAAACTCCTTTCTGATATTGCTCCACTATTTTTCGCCGCAGCATTGGGGGAATTGGTGATCCTCTGCCCATCTTGATTTCTGAGAGACACTGCCACTCTGAGAGGCTCTTTTTATACCCAATCATGTTGCCAATTGACTTAATAAGTTGAAAATTGGTCCTCCACTTGTTCCTTATATGTACATTTAACTTTTCTGGCCTCTTATTGCTACCTGTCCCAACTTTTTTTGGAGTGTGTAGCTCTCATGAAATCCAAAATGATCCAATATTTGGCATGACATTTCAAAAGGTCTCACTTTCAACATTTGATATGTTATCTATATTATATTGTGAATAAAATATACGTTTATGAGATTTTTAAATTAGCCCATTCCTTATTTACTCACAAATTGTACAGTGTCCCAACTTTTTTTGGAATTGGGTTTGTATTATTTATTTTATTTAAATTTTTTTTTTAAATTTCACTGTCCATTTAATTTTTTTTTCCGATCACTTTTATTGCTATCACAAGGGATGAACAACATGCCTTGTGATAGCAGGGGCAGTGACAGGTGCTCTATGTTGAGAGATCTAGGGTCTATTAGTCCTCAGATCTCTCCTCTGCCCTTAAAAGCATCTGATCAAACTGAGATCGGTTTGATCAGATGCTTTCACAAACCAGTATTGGCTTGTTTATACTCTAGCAAAACTGGAAGTGACAAAATACTCCTTGCTTCTGGTTTCTTAGACCATAGAGATGATCAGGGGCATTCTGGTCTTTGGTCATCTCTATGGACAGCCGACAGAACCCCCCTGATTTAGTCCTGGGCTCCCCGGTGGGATGGGAGGATCGGGAAGGCCTGGAATTGCTGCATATAACAGCAATCTAGGGGCTATTTAGCCACTAGGATTGCTTTTACATTAAATAGCATCACCAGCAGGCATCATCCTTGTATCACCACTCAAAGTCCAGGACCTCATATGACATCCTACAGGTAGGAATTGGTTTAAGCTGAATTCCAGACAAATAGTAAAATACATGGTTGAAATACATAAATATGTAATGTTTAATTGTAACGATGCAATCAAAGGATTCTTCACAGAATTGGATAAAATT